>NW_005054354.1:285010-339046 GCF_000277835.1 Geospiza fortis | reverse complement strand
GAGGAGAGAAACACAGTTTCATAGCATTAAGCAAATTGAAAGAAAGATCAATTTACCTTTCCTTCCATACAACATCTTAATATTTTCAAATCATCATTAATTTCCCTCTTAAAAACTGTTTTAGGGTGTCATGCAGGAGTAACATAGGGTAGACTTCTTCAGAAAATTTAGTTATTGAAATTATCTTTTCTTTTTACAATCTGTGATATATCATTGGTTTAGGAATAGTAGAAACATATAAATAGACATAATTCCCCAAAGTTTTTGGATTGTCTTATTAAATAATTGCAGAATTTAATAGAAACTAAATAAATTTATGACCCAGAATGTGCATACAGCTGGAAAACACTTCAGTACAGAAATCTCTAAACACACAAAATCACAGCTAGATTTATACTTATTCAAGAAAAAGCTGTTCACTGGGTTTTCATTTTGAGTGGAGATGTAGTTTTTATTTGATGGAAAAGAAAAACCCCAAAACTATAAAGGAGACCTGACCTCTTAAAAAATGAGTTTCTCATCCCTGTTCCAGCAGTGGAGCCTGTGCAGGACAGAGCAGCTTGGTGCTGTTTCCAGAAAAGGGTTTTGCCACTCCAGCCCCCTGAGGAAGTAACCATGGTCCTGGTGCTCAGGGACCCTGCCAGTGGATGGCTCTGAGTGCTGACACAGCATCTTGGGTAGCTGGGCTGGGAAGTTGCAAGGATGCACCACACCTTCCCACATCTGTGTGCTCATCACCCCATTTCCTTGTTTAACAAACATGATGAGGAATTTTTGTTTTTATTGAGAGATTTCTAACATAATCTCATGGAAAGCTGCATGGCAATCTCACTGAGAGGAGAGGGGCAGAGCAGTGATGTGTCCTGCAGCAACCACGTGAAGTGACATTTAATTGGAGTGAAATATTCCAAGTTGAATGGTCTGGCTGAAAGATGCTGTCTTGCTTTTGGCTGGGACAGAGTTCCTTTTCGTGCTAGTAGCTGGCATAGGGCTGTGTTTTGGTTTTAGCATTAAATTAATATTGAGAACACACGATGGTTTAGTTGTTGCTGAGTGGTGTTTATACAAGTCAAGGACTTTTCACCTTCTCATGCCCTGCCAGTGAGAAGACTGGAGGGGCACGAGGAGTTGTGAAGTGACACAGCTGGGACAGTTGACCCCAAGTGACCCGAGGGATGTCCCGTACCATGTGGCATCATGCTCAGCATATGAAGCTGGGGGAAGCTGGCTGGGGGCCACTGCTGAGGAACTGGCTGGGCACCAGTTGGCAAGTGATGAGCAATTGCCTTAAGCATCACGTGTTTTGTATATTTCAATTCTTCTTTTTTTTTTCTTTTTCTTCCCCATTAAACCATCTTTATCCCAATCCACAAGTTTTCTCACTTTAACTCTTCCCATTCTCTCCCTTTTCTGCTGGAGGGGCAGAGAGAGGGAGGCTGTGTAGGGCTTGGCTGCTGACCAAAGCTGATGTTTGCTATAATTATTATTGAGTTGTTGTGAACATATGAAAAACTGGAAAGTGGACATGAACCTTCAAATAAAGACAGGTTTGAGATATACAGCACATTATGCAACTAATTTTCACAGAGCTATGAAAAAATATATAGCATTTTTTTGCTACACAACTGACCAGCACCACAGCATGAAAATTTGATTTGATGAGTAGTCTGCAGCAAAATAGCTGGGCAAAGTGTGGATCTGCCCCTTGTTTTGGTACATCACTGAGTGGTAATCACTTCACCCAGGCTGTTAGAGCCAGGCTGTTAGACCCAGCCCTGCAGATTGTCAGATCCCAGAATAGAGATTTGATCACTATTATTAACAGATAACTTTATTTTTTACAATTAGATTCCACATGAATGAACAGAGAATAGCAGGAGGGGAAGACAGTTGTTTCCACAGATGTAATTTTTGGAATGTACCTGCTGACATTTCAGTAAAAGTTTGAGGCAGTGCAGGCTTAATTTAAAGAAACAGGAAGTTAAAATCCTTTTGGAAGTGGAGGTTGGAAGTGGATTTGTTCATTTAATTAAGTAGCAGAGCTTGTTTGGGAAGTAAGTGAAGTCTGTCCACAGTATCAGCTAATCAGGATTATCACATTCCTGGGGAGAGGATCCAGGCTGACCTGAAAGCTATTTTCCTGGTGTTTGTGTCTGCATGCACTTGAATACATATACTAGGTAGTAGGCTGGACCTGTGAGACAATCCCACGGACGTCAATAATGAGAAGTACTTTATTGCTCTGCCACATGTCAGACCCAGCAGAGGAACCTCAGTTTTCTAAATCACACTAGTTCCCCTGCAGGGCAGAGTACAGCTGGAGTCACTGCACGCTGCTGCCAAGCACAGGGGCACACGGCACATCAGGGTTAAGCAGAGACAAAAGGCTTGAGAACAAGAGTTCCACAGCAGGGAGAGACTCTGTACTCTACAGAGAGCCCAAAGGCTGCTGGACTAGGCACTGTTAGCTACCCTGCACCTGGTCCCCACCCCTGTGATGCTCTGTAGCAAGTCAGCAGCTGGCTGAGTAAGGAAGATTTTACACTTCATATGTAGAGGTCTGGTTTCTCAGAGGATGGCCAAATCCACTGTGGCTTCCTTGCCCTTCCTCTGACACCAAGTGGCTGTCACATTCTTAAGGGCAAACAAGGGCTAGACACAGGCTGATGGATTGGGAGGAGGATGCTTGGCAAAGCCGTGTGAGGTACTGTCCTGTGCTGCTGTCCACTGCTGGGTCAGTGACATGGGCTGCTCCACACTCATGTGTACCCATCTCACTGCAGGGGGAACACCACCACCCCTTCTGCAGGGGCTGGCAGGGCTTTAACCCACAGCAGCTGCCTTTCTGCAGCACAGAGAGGTTACCAGGAAAGCACAGCTTGGACTATCCAGGCTGTATCCCATGACTTCAACAGGGACTATTGACTCCAGCACTTTGCTCTCTGCTCAGGGCAGCTCTTCTTGCCAGTGTTGACAGCACTATCTGTTGAGCATTTTTGCACCTATCTTCCCAAGCAACTGCTGCTCCAGAAGGAGGAGCTGTTTAAATGCGTGATAGCTTCGTGTTAGGTGCTGGGATGAGAAAGGTTACTCACAATCTAGCTCCATCCCACCTTTCTTGATCACCACCACAACTCAGTGAAAGAGTAAATTTACATTAAAACGTATGGTATTTCACACCCATTGATGCTGATTTCTCTCAGCAACTTCGCCTGCTGTGTATGTTTGAAAGAGATGGTGCATTCTATGAGATCTGGGCCTTGCTCCTTGCTGGCAGCTCCAGACTCCCATGGAGTGTGGTGGGAAGCAGGGCAGTCTCAGGGTTATCAGGGCTGTGCTTGCTGGTGCAGAAGGGCACATCTGGCACCAACACCAGTGATTCTCTGTGTGTGTGTGTTAATGGCTGTCACCAGCATGGTCCCTTCATGGAGTATGGAAAACTGATCTACACTGGGAAAACTGGCACAAAGAGGGCTCACTTGCTCCCTGGTGTATTCATTCCTTGGCCTAATGGCAGTGTTGAACACTGAAAATCAAACACAGAATATTTTGAGGCGTCTTAGAAGCCTGGTAGCCAGGTTTTAACTAAAAAAAAAAAACAAAACAAAAAACTAAGTTAAAGAGAAAACACTGTTAGGAAATGAAATTTTTTGTCTCTGTATCTGCAATAAGTGTGAATGAAGGCCACATCTCAGAAGTAAAGGAAGATCAGTCAAGCATTCAAATTAAAATGCACAGTCAGACTACCAGAGCTAATTACAGGAAAGCTCCTGGTGTTTCCAGGTTACATGAGGAGCCCTATAAACAAAGTATTCTCCTTGCTAAACACAACCTGAAGTTTTAAAAGGGAAATAGAAGTGACTGTAATGAAAACAAAGAAGAGGAAAAAAAAGGGGGAAGAGAGAGACTGAGAGTATAGAGTTGTCTTAAATTGATCTAATCTTAATCTAGATTTGAGAAGTTATGATGAATTACAGGTTTATTAATTTTCTGAATTAATGCTTACTATTTTCAGTATCCATCTCAGCAGATTATGAGGCTTTTCTCTACTGCTATTTTTTCTATGGTAAAGATTAGGAAGTAACCAGTATTGGAAAGAATACGATTTGCATATTAGACAAGATTGTCACAGTAGAGCAGTTTCATCTTAGTTCTCACCTGTACATTCACCTTTTTCCCAACTTAAGACAATATCCATCTTTCTTTCATTCCAACCTTGCACAAAATGCAAGCAGTCAAACACTCACAGATTTTTCAGAGGAGGAGATTTCCTTCTATTTCAAGTATTTGTTTATGAAAATGTTGCTGTCAGCTGGTAATCCAGCTAAGATTCAGTGGAAATGAAGAGCTGAGGTGCTGACAGGTCTCTTCCTCCCAATAGGTGGGGAAGGGACACCCATTCCCTGGGCCCTGCCCAGCAGTTGTCACACACAGCACACCCCATCAGCGGTGGGGATGTGCTGTGTGAGCAGCAGCATCACGTGCTGCACTGCAGACACCTATCCCTGGACACAGCAAATGTGACAGACACACAGTCATCAGATTACTTCATGCACTCTGAGAAAGAGAGCTTCTGAGTTTGATGCTGTGAAGTAAGATATAAGACCTGATATAGAACAAAACTGGTATTGAAATGTACCCTCTCTGAACACCTGCACCAGATTTCATAACTGGGAAGTTAACAGAAAGCACAAGGAAGAGGGAATTCTGCCAAAGCAAATTCACTCAAATATGACATAAAGAAAAAAACACTTCAATATCTTTGATCTGTGAAAAAGGTTGAATTTTTATCCAATTCAAATTAGCCAGCCCAAGTATTGAGGAACACCAGACCTTGCCAGAATCCAGCCTCACACCACATCTCTTAGGAAAAATGGTGGGGCTACATTGCTGTTCTTGCCAGCCCTACACCAGCAATTGCCTGCACTTTTCTGTCTATGGTTGCTACATATTGAGGGTGATTCTCATTAATAAGTTTATTTTGGCGTTCAAAAGCACTCAGACACACAGAAAAAGGCTTCCTGGTAAACCCCATTCAGAAGAGGCCCATTCAGGTGTCTGTCTTCTCATGTTCGGGTTCTGGCAGTTTGTGAGTAGGTATGACCCATGTGGGACAGTCATGCAAAGGGCAGAGCTGTCACTGGGTTTGTTTAGTTTCAAATCTTGAAAACATGGCCTCTGTGAATTCCTTCTTTGTCTTTTGAGTTATGGTCCCATGTCAATATTTTCCCTCTCTCCTTTAAAAAAAATAAAGTAAAATAAAATAAAAGTTAAAGCTTATTTTTATCCATTTGAGAGAATAAAAGATGGAAATCTTATTTTCCTCTTTAAACTCATCTTTATCTCCTGCCTTAGAGGTGCTTGGTTCTGTGTTGTCCAGATGCTTTCCAGAGCAGCCTAGTGCACTGTAATCTTAGAACAAGGATTCAAAAATAGATGAAAGGCTTATGTGCTTTAATCAGACCATCTCCTGAAATTGCAGTCCCCATTCGCTGTCTCACAGAAGCAGCTCAAGCCACAATGTGACCTGCTTGCAGCTCCCACTGAGCAGCACATGGCTGATCCCAGGGATGCTGAGGAAAGCTCCAGCTCTGCTCGCTGCCCTGACCCTGCTCATTCTGGTGGGGAAGAGCCTGGGTGGAAGGGGGAAGATTGCTAACACACATCAGCAGTTCTGAGTGAGCTGGCGTTTGCAGGCAGTGTTTTATGTTTTGGACTGCCAATCAGCAGCTAGATGGAAACCAGAAAATAAACATTGAGGGAAGTAACATTTTACTAAAAAGGTCTGAGGTGGAAATATCGTCAAGTGAAAATATGGGTAGGAAAAGTGAATAAAGTGATGTCTTTCAAAAGTTGGATTCTACCATGCTATTAATGAAAAGATATTATCTTTGGTTTTCATATACTTTTTCCCCACATGCTTGTTCATATTTTTTATCTCACTGGACTGAATGAGGCAAGAAGATGGATATGATACCAGCTGTGCTTAGATTACTTCTAAAAGGCTGCTCACCTGAAGGGAAAAAACAACTTCCCTTCTTTTTTGAGAACAGTTGGAGAGTGCAGGTGATCCTGTGATAGATATATGAGAATGATCTTGTATTTTTTTAGAACTCAGGTCCTAATTTGAGTTTTTGCATAATTTAGTTCAAATTATTATTATGTGTAATAATAGTAATAGTCTATATATTCATGAAAGTTGTTCTAATTAAAAATTATGCAGAATAATCCCAGGTTATTTTTATCCTGACTGCTCTAAATCATACCGAAGTCCATAGGGTATTGATGCGCTCACTTTTACACAATGTCCAAAGTTTTCATGCAGTTTCTTACATAGGCCTATTAAGAAACTGAAATCAGATGTTGGTATACATTCATGCATATTTCTTTTCCTGATAAAAAGTGGCCTTTTTTGATTGCCAGAAAGAATTTTGCTATCAAAATATTACAAGCAGCTTCTATGGAGACCTTACTCATTTTGTTATGCAGGGAGAGCTCCTACCATGCAGTGACACTGAATGTTCTGAGTCCCAACAGAGAGTGTCTTGTCTGTCACATCTGACTGTCACATAGTCATGAAAAATGTCTGGATGCTACTAGGAATATGTTTATGAGTAGTTTATTTTAGGAGTGAGGATGACAAACACATTCCTAAAGTGGCTGTGTGCTTTAAGGGAGGAAAATATTTCATTATCTCTTATAACATTGCTTCTATTTTATAAGCAAAATGTGTGTATTTTTCTTTGCAGTTATATACATCCCAGGAAAATCTTTTAACCTTGCAGCTCTTCACAACACTGCCCATTTAGGCTGTCAGAAACCAAACTAATTAAACTGAAAAGCTGCTCACTTCTCTTTCTGTATAAGGTTAGGGAAAAAGAGATACAATTACTGGTGAAAGTAGGACACTGAGCATAATTTAAAACTATGTGCAGCCTAGAAGCATTATGAATATGAAATCTTTGTTGCAAAAATTACAGCTTGCATTCAGGCCTGAGCACCAGCCTTTCTAGGAAGATGATGAGTAATTATAAAGAACTTTAAGAAGGATAAAATGCCTAACATAAGGGCTAGAGGGGATGATCCACGGAGAAAGCACCTACGAGCTAAAGACTTTGAGATGCCTCACATGGTATCCAAAACTGCTATAAGTGTTTACATGTGCTTGAAAGATACAAACCAGGAGGCATTAGGAGATTGTTTAGAGCACTTCTCCGGGGTATAATTGCATATAAAGGTAAGAAAGTGAGCAAAGGGAGATTTGAGTTGACTATCCAGCCAAAATTTTAACAAGGAAGTGTAATCGACTGTGAAATAGCTTCCCTAGAAAAAGTGTTAGAAGTCACATCTCTGAAATGATTTAAAAGCAGACTGGACACATCACGTGATAAGGTAATGGATGGAGAATAGAGGAGCAGCTCTCAGTATATTTCCAACTTTTGGTTTAGGCAATGACCAATCTGGCTGTGACCAGTCTGACTGCCCTCCTTGCTGCTGCTCACCACTGCTCCTGTGCAACCCTGCCCCTCCAGCTGGGAAAGGAACACACAGCCAGATATTTAATGGTCAAAAAGGATGACTCTGTTGCTTAAATATGAGGTAACTGAGTGAATATGGTAAGTGGTCTGCAAGGGGAATCTGTGTGCCTTGGCCAAGGCTGAGAGGTGGCAGCACAGCCCTTGTACTTCCACGAGGAGCACTGCCCAAGAGGTGCTGAGGACCTGGTTCACCACTCACTCTGGGGCTGAGAGACATTTCCCAGCTGTGAGCTGCCCTGTTGTGGCTTCTGGTTTCTTCTTATGAACTCCCCCAGCTCTTAACATATTCATTTGGCATTACACATGTACAAAACAAACAACAAATGTGAGGAAATCAGTATAAAAATGTCAATTTTCTGTGAATTCTCTGTGTTAATGCATTTTATGCTCCATTTATGCAAAAGTCTGCTGCACAGGAGGTTTCTCAGTGAAAATATATGATGAATTATGGCATGGAATGCATGTTATAGAAATGCAGGTTTGTCCTTGTGAGGAGTTTGTTACGTCTGTTCTCAGACAGCTTTTTCATCCAAAAAGTCCTTTGCACTGCAATATAGAGGACAGAAGGAGAAAAATTGGAGATGGAATGTTTTCCTCTATCAGTTCAACATGGCATTTGCAGAAACAGTGGTATTAGCAGCAGTAGTAATAAATGCATCCTTGAAATGAATGGTAATGATGGACCTAGGGTTAAGACACAGAGTAAGGAGACCATGAGACAGACTTATGGCTTCCACACAGGTTATCCAGTAAGGGTTTCCTATTTCCCTCCTATTTTGTGTTTTTCATTGATAAAGCAGAGATAGTAACAGACATTTGTTATATTAGAGTGACACAAGTCACAATTCTTTAGAATTCACAATTCTTTAAAAGCCTCTGGCAATAAGGACCTCAGCAGCAAAGACTGAAGAGCAGAGGCAGCATTGGTCAGTAGTACTGGTGTGATGCTGGGCCTGTGAATCATGCTGGGAAGGAAATCTTCATCCCTGAAAGCAACAGGATTCTCCTGGCAAGAGATGTTTAGGTGACAGAAATTTGTTCTGACTGAATTAGCTGACACGCAGCTAAAAAAGAAAAGAACAGAAAATATATTAAGTACTTAGTCTTAGAATCTTAAAATAATCTTTGTCATACAACTCAGTTATCTCCTTTCACACAAACTCTTTTGATCTAAGTATGATAAAAACATGATGTGCCAAATTTCAAACAGAACAGCCAAACAAATCAATGGCAGCCATTGTGAAAAGCAGGCAGTATGACTGAGTTTTGTTACAAACCTGCAACCACAGAGCCTGATGAATTTTGTCTAAACAAGGGAACACAAACCCAGCTTTCAATTCACTGATAAAAATGAACTTCCCCTCCAGCTGGCCAGCTGGAAAATATGAAGGAATGCTGAGACCTTCTCTACAGATGATCAATACTTGATTCCCCTTGATAAATATGCCCAGACACTGGAAATAATTGCCTAAGAACTACAATGCTGTTACGTGTGTGAAAAATTAGCTACAGGAAATGTAAACCATTGGAAGAACAAACTAGTGAGTACATTATCATCAAAAGCAGTATGTTCATGCAGATAAAGTAAAGGCTGTGGGGGCTGGGCTGTATTTATATGTGCAAAAAGTCTGGAGACATGACTATATAAATATTATACACTTATTATCTACATGTTTACTTTCCTGACATCATAGCAACTTAGTAATCTAATTATCCAAAGTTAAAAACTTAGGTGCATTCTGTATGCATTTAGCACTCAAAAGCTAGCACAACAAAATAATTTCTCCCATTTCACTCTATCACTGGAAATCTGCATCAGCTGATGCTAAGAAAGCCCATATGTATTTTCTGCCTCCTCCTCCCCAGAGGAAGCATGTAGTAGCAGGGTAAACAACTAATCAATACAGCAACTGAGCTCTCTTGGGTGTGATTTGGGGCAGATGTTTTGTTGTACAGCCTCACATGGTCCTGACCCATGGAGACTCTTTGGCACAGCTCTTAATGGTTCCTCAAATCCTTCCTGGCTGATGAGGCTATTAGTAAAGATTAGCAAAGGGGCTGCAGGGAGAATGTGGGTCTTGTGGAACTCCAGCCTGGATTTTTGCTGAGTTCCCAGAGACCAGTGTGCTGATGGCACAGACAAAGCACTGGCCTGACCCCAGAGTTCAGTATCATGGAGTGAGGTCTGGGGCCATGGGCTCCTTTCTGGGGCCATGGGTTCCTTTCCAGGGTGGGGACATGGACACAGGGAAGCTGGACCTACCACTCAACTGCACTAGACCAATTGGCCTCTGTTGAGTTTTGTATTTGCTGCCTCTCAGTCCCTTGGTACTCAATCACCAGAACTCACACACAGATCTCATAGATGATTTATAGTGGCACATTTTGAGATGGGGAGTTGACCTACAGAGATACCTTATATTTGAATTTGTCATACACCTTCAACCATTTTATCTGCTTCTCAAACCTGACCACCTAGCTTCTACTTTAACAGCCCCCAAATAGGAACAACTCCATATAGCTAATATTTCTTCTTTTTTTATTTCAGACACAGAGTTACTCATAAAATGATACCTGTGTGAGCTATTAGAAAGGTAAGAATCAGTGCTACAACAGTGACAAATTTCCTTTGCCTAGGAATGTCAGAGCATTAATGTCCCATATACACTACATTGTATATGGCTAGAAATAGAAACCTTTATGCCAATTGAAAGGAAAAATTCCCAGTCTCCCAATTCTAGAAGACTTAAAAAATCTGACCCTTAAGCTATGAATTATTTTCTAGCATATAAAACCCATTTTTGAAATGTTACAGCTAATTCCTGGCTTGAAATATCTGGACTAGTAATCATAAAAGCTCTTGGCTCTTGAGATTGGACAATAGATATGAAAAATATACCTTCTAGACTCTCGGGGTCGGCTGTTTGGTCTCTGCCCCGAGGTGAGTTGGGTGGTCTAGGGAACGGCTCCAGGCTCTGAAGAATGAGACTGGACTCTCTGGAGTTCGATCTTCGGATTGCTTATTGTATCTTATCTGTAGAATTTTCTCCCTGCTGGACAGAGGTCTGACCAGCAAGTCAGCCATGACGCTCTCCGACTGCCCTGAGGCGGTGCTGCCCTTTTATACTATAAACTACGTACATCATATTTACTTTTATTTTCCAATACCTATCACCTATGTTAGACAGTGCATTTCTACTCTAAACCAATCCCCAAGTGCCAACATTACAGCAGAAGATGGAGAACAAGAAGAAGAAAGAAGAAGGACGAGACATGCCCTGTTCCCTCCATCTTGTCCCCATTACCCTTATACCAAAAATCTCAAAACTTTTATTTTCACCCTGTGTGCAACCTGTAAATACACCTTTTAAACCCATGTGACCTTCCAACTCTCATACCAAGCTGGCAATTCATTTGCAGGATCAAAGTCCAGCCACCAAGTGTTCCGGGCATCATGCCAAGATCTCCAAGCCCCCCGATGGGGTCTTAGCTCTCGACGTGGTCTCAGGAGGCTCCGCACATCTGAAGTGATGTGCTGAGTTCCCACACTAGACTACCAACGTTTCTCCTAAACTTTGTAAGCAGGTTGTTTTAATTTTGTTTTCTGGTTGATTAGTTGTTTCTCTGTAACATGCTCGTGGACTGGGTTAATTCGCACAACTATCAGGAACATCCTGATTTTTATCTGCAGCACATAAATAAGAGGACATTTTGTTCCTTCCCCAGAAGGCACAAAATAGCTCCACTAGACTTCCCAAATTCTTATTCTGTATAAAGCAGAACAAACAACAGCCCCTAATGCTCTAAATACCAATTTAAATTTTTGCATTTTGAATATGGTTTGGGGTAGGCTTATCAGGAAGAAGGAATAAAGGCAAGGGAATTTTGCCTCTCCATCAGCACCAGCACGTGTCTCTTGCCCAGACAGATCACGGTGTATTTGTATTCATACAAAACTGGGCAAATGTGATCTACAGATCTGCATATCTCAATGCTTCCCAGAATTCATTAGTAAGCATTTGCAGTAGGTAGCAGCTGGGACAAGTGGAAAATATTTCACAATTAGCTGATGAGGCATTGCTTGGGCATTTTCCCAATGACGTGACATTTCAACTTGGCAAGGTTTCACTACCAACCTCCTTATCAGTGTGCAGCCATTTCTTGTTCTTATCGCCTTGCTCCATTTCAGGAATGCTGTTCCAGGATCTTTGAAATATGATATGTTTCCTTCCCCAACAGAACACCTTTATTGCTCTGCCCTCCTTGTGCCTGGCAGCAAAAATTAGGTCACTGCATTCTATACATTGAAGGCAAACTAATGTGACATTAAACAAAAATTCATACACAGATGAAGAAAAATGGGAGAAAATATCTGTGCACGCTGACAGAATGTTTTTGCTGTGATTTATCTGGAACGGAAACATCAAGCCAGTTTATCTTGTGGTGTCATACCACAGCAGTCATCAGATCATCCTGTCTGCCTCTGCTACTTAATCAAGCATGAGTCTGAGAGAACACTCAAGTGGTGACAGCACAGACACAACTGTGTGGGGATCACAGGAGCACATCAGCCCAAGTATGTGGGCAGGGATACACCCTGATACCTTTTTTGGGATGCAAACCCTTGACTGCCTCCACTGCAGATCAATCACCTTGCCTTGGTGACAAGCATCTATCCCACATCATTCCTCACTTCTGGAGGCAGTCTTCTGTGACAGAGGGAGGCTGTTTGCACTGGCACTCCTGCTGCACATTGCTACACTCTACACGTCTTGCCAGATATTTGTGATATGCCAAATGACAGGTGCATGTCTTAATAAGTTCTACCCGGGGCAGGAATTAGTAGATGAGGGAGCACACAGCAGTGGAAGCATCTGGTAGGAAGAAAAAAGATTGTCTCGTACTCTGTCAAGTGTAATTAGAGCTGCCAGTTGTCATTGCTGCTAGCACTTACTTAAATAAGTTTCTCTGATGAGAAACTATCTGACAAAATTCAAAACCATGTAAACTTATGAACAACACAGTACCAAAATGGTCTTATTATTAAACTGTCATGCTGGAGTTCAGTGCTCTCTGAGCAGCTTCTTTTGGATATGCCATGGGTGAAGGGTGAGAGGCTTAATGCCAAAGTCACCCATTTGAAGATTTTATATAGGATTTCTGATTTAGCAGAGTGATATAAAATATACTGAAAACATAATACAAATGTAAATTACATTTACCAGAATACAGCAACAGTTCAATCACAGTTTGAATGTGATTTCCCATTACCATTCTCTTTAATATGCTCACTCCCACAATGGGGGAAGGCCCCAGCCACCAAGAAGGAATGTGTAGATTGAAGCCAAGGCCATTGCTTTCTTTGAAATGCTTTTGATAGTTGTCTGGTTTAAATTCTATGTGAGTCTTCTTCCATGGCTGAGCTCGACTGGTCAGTCTCAAGACATCAGCCTTACTAAAGAAGAGGTAAAGATTTCAGCAAGTTGTAAAACTGTTACATTAAAAATGCTCTCAAAATAATTTTCTTTCAACAGTAAGCTTTGGGGGAGGTTGGTGATAAGTGTTCTACAGCCTAATTAAGAAGGATAAGCATTTGGTATTTTTAATTGTGTCTGACAACATATTTAATTTCCTCCTCCTGGAGTGCAGCACAGAGGGGCGCTTGCAATGCACACCCCAGCACACTCTGAGGGCCTCATGCTGGGAGAGGAGCAGTTCACACCATCCAGCTGCTGCAAACAGCATCTCAGCTCTTGTTTTAGATTCTAATCCTTCCTTCCCTACTTTTAATTAATTATAAATATTTGTTACTTTGTTATTTTAATAGTGTGTCATTATAAAATTGCTTTGTTCCTATCACCTGAAAGTATTTAGAAATTTTGAAAAAATGATGCATTTTTGTGTTTTCTTAGCTAATTTAAATTGTGGTTCTTACACAAAACAGCCCACAGCTGGACACCTGCATGACCAGTGCAGTCTATGTCCAGTTAGGAGTTTGACTTTATTTTGGGAACTATCCTATACAGTCAGTGGGACATGGAAAGCATAAATAGAAACCTCTGAGCACAGGCTTTAAGGAAGGGGAATAAACAAAAAAGATGCTTTTAAAGTGATGGGGGTGGAGAAAATATGTATTACCCAGACATGAACTGTAGTCAAGTAAAAAAACTCCCATAAAAATCACAGAGAAAAGCATCCCTCCACCCCTCTCAAGAC
The DNA here is from genome assembly GCF_000277835.1 of Geospiza fortis. Lineage (NCBI taxonomy): Eukaryota > Metazoa > Chordata > Aves > Passeriformes > Thraupidae > Geospiza > Geospiza fortis. The sequence continues at coordinate 325,292 of NW_005054354.1, read as the reverse complement.
ACTTCAGGGAGTAATACCGACTGCTGGTTTGTGAGGTCATAACATCAACATGAAATGCTTTTTCAAGAACAGAAACAAAGTCATGAAAATTGATGAGCTAAAATAACATAATATACCCAAAACCAAGGAGTGAAGTCCTGACCCTTTTACCTTCAAACGGCGCAGTCCCCTCAAGACATGGTAAAATGTGCAGGAAATAGAATTATTTGCCCAATTTATACAAACTCACAGAATCAATGAAGGCCCATGATAATTGTAATATTTTTGAGAGAATGTATTTCTGCTGTGTTCCTCCAAAGGGCAGATTTGTCCCCAGGCTAGGTAAAAGCCAGGTGGATGCTGGCATCTTCCTACAGCACGGCTGGGGCTGGCAGCACCATTGTCCAGGCTCCTGCTCTCTGAGCTGTGGGCAAGATTTCATAGCCATTTTGTAAAGTATATTGGCAGCGAAGAAATATCACAAGCAATCTACTCTGTACGTGAATGACTTTTTAAGTAATACAAGCAAATTAATAAAATAATAAAGGTTGTCTCTTCTGGAATAAAAGACAAAGAGAAGAATGGCCTAAATGTATTGAGAGCATTATTAATTATCCATAAGCCCAGTGACTGAGTTTCATTTGCCCTAGTTAGGGCTCTCAAAGAGTGAACTTCCCCCTCTGGGTATGAACTTACACTGAGTAATGATGCAATTGCCCCAGACAGCAGATCTAATTCCCCTGGATTGCTAATAACACCCCAGATGTCCAGACACTATTTCGAGCCACTCAGCCCCATTTAGGTTCATTTGCTGGCTCACACCCTCGTGCCCGAGAGGTGGCTGCAAGATGTGCCATCCATCAGCAGCACTCTCATCCCCTGCCTTTCCCAGAGGGACGCACACTCCTGCTCCCCGGTGCTGCAAGGGCCCAGCAGGCACTGAAGGTGCCCAGCTCGGAGGGGACAGGGGCTGGGCACGCACCTGAGAGCTGTGTCACAGCTGTCCATCTCCTGGAAAGCCTGATCAAGGGAAGGGGCTGCCTGACAAGCTGCCTTCCCCAGCCACAAGTGCTGCTCCAGCACAAGTCTCTGGAGAGGTGAGCAGTCCCTAGTGCACGACCCAGTCTGGGTTACTGGGATCCTGTCCATTATCCATGCTATCATTTCCATGTTTTCAGGCTTCCCACATTTTTTGATGAAGACATGTGCACACTGTGAACTTTAACTCTCCTGAAATAAGGAGAGTTGTAAGGGAATAACTGTCCCTTTAACTCTCTTGGGGACAAGACAAGGAGAAAAATATGGAGGATATTTGGTGATTATGAAGGAAATAAAGAGTTTCCCATACTCAGCTTCCCACTCCTCACACATACTCACCACAGAAGAGCCCAGAGAGGCAGAAATCCTCCTTGGAAGCATCCTCAGATGCATCAGAGTCACACAGGAGCTTCATACCCCAACCCACATGCATGACTCACAAGCCTTCCCCCACTATGCTATATCATGAAATGTTCTGCCATTACAGACCACACTGGGCCTTTTTCCCCATTTGGCAGAAGTTCCCATGCGTTCACCTTCCAAGACACAAAAACAAGCCACCCACAGAGATATGATCCCTCCAGGACAGAGGCTGTGGGAGATGGCTGGCTTGTCTTGCCTGCATGCATCCCCAGAAGGCAGTGAGAGCCATGTCAGAGAGTTTGGAGGAGGTGAGGAGCCAAGGACAGAGAGGGTTTATGTGGAGGGGGCTGATGGAGGAGAAGCAGTCACAGTTGTCACTCAGACTGAATCAGTGACAGTGGGCTGTGACTGACTGCCCAGGGACAGGAGCCACGAGCATAAATTTGGGGGGTGTGTGCACTACCACCAGCCACTGCAGCTGGCCAATGCTGCCATAGTGCCCAAAGGTGGAAACAGCACCATGGGCTGGCTCACCAATCCTTTTCACCCCACAGCCTCATGTTAATGGGATGGGAAGGAACTCAAGGTTAAATTTTGGCCTCATACTAGAGAGTATGCTAACAAATTAGTTTCTGGATGTTCTTGCCGGGCACGTTCACAAATTCCCTCAGAGAGCACGCACTAACCAGGGCTAGTCATCAGCCTGGGCAGGCATGGAAAAGAGCCGGAGGCCAGAATAGCTCCAGTAGGTTTCACAGACATCTCAGGAGAGGTGGTGACAGCAATTCTGCTGACAGCCTGTCTAAAGGCCATTGCAAAGGCACTGCAAAATGCACACACCTTGCTTGACCTAAGATTTTTGATGCAGACCTTGTCCATGAGACCTGAAAACTAGATTGTAGATGAAAGTCATAGGATTTAACAACCAAAGAGCCTCCTGCAATGCCCAAGTCTGCTCCTGTAGGTCCTCTGAGCAGGAACTAGTGGTAAATGCACCAGGCCAAGCATGGCAGCTTGCACTCAGGACCTGTCTTCTCTCTCTGGCTCTGTGTGCCTCCAGGTACAACCTCTCCTGCTCCCCAGCCCAGGCCACCACCCTTTCCTGGCCAGCCCCACCAGGCCATAAACCATCGTCCTGCCCCACAGCCATAGTGCTTTCCCCAGAGTATTGGATCCCTGGCAGCACAGCCAACCAGCTTATTTACACCAATCTAATTTATTTAATTTGCCAAAAATATTTGCTGTCATTTTTATCTCTAATACTTTCTTAACCCAGGTGGCATAAATAAACTGAGACAATGATGGCTGAGATTTTAGCTGAGTACAAGACTCCAACAAAGCAGCTGCTCTGGAAGGAGCTGTGAACCCCGGTGCTGCTGCTCTCATCTGGGTCTGAGCGGGCTCTGCGACACTGGGAGGCTCATGCTGGAGTGTGATACCATTAAAGGATGGGACGACACAACAACAAATTGATTTTTAGCAGAACACAAGCCATGAATGTTGATTCTAGCTGGTGACCATGTGTTTTGTCTTAAACCTGTAAGAACTGAAGAATGACCCAGATTATTATAAGTATAATTATTTTTTGTTTTGTTATTGTTTACTATTCTGGTTTTGGGAATTGTTGCTTCCCTCCCACCCAATGCTGGCATAAGTAGATGGCAATAGCATGGTCTTATGCATTTAATACCATTTTGTGGATTCTAGCACAAAGAATATATTAATTATTCAATAGGGCAAAAATTGAGTGTAAAATGCCTCTGGTAATCCCGAACTATAGATTGATCTGTATTTATACATGTTTTGCTCTTATGAGTTGCATTTTTAAGACTTTCCCTCAGTGAATCATTCATCATTATGATCCTGATTCATGCCAGTAATCAGCTATCAGCACAGGGGGACACTCTGCTATTGACAAGGCATCTAGCCTTGCTCCAACATCAGGGACTAGACTCATTCAAAATATATACATACATACATACATACATATATATATATATATATATGTGATACCCAGGCAGTGGCCATGGCCATACATAACTTGGTCACCAAAGTTACTGACCTCCTTGCTCTGTCAGGGCAGCACTGCAGCACATGCTCCATGCCAGCTGCTGGGAGCGGAGCTGGTGCCATCACTCTCTGCTCAGAAGATGCAGGGACACACCAAGACATGCCAGAGTCCTGCCAGCATTGTTACAGGTGTAGCCTACCCAAGTGCATGGGAAGCTGGCTGGTAGAAATTTGGCAGAGGAGGGAAATGAGAGATGTCTCTGAGAGATGCAAGCTGCTGGCAGTCAGTGGTGTCTCACCCCTGTGCACAGCAGAAGCTCTCCAGTTCCTTCTGAGTTGGTAATTTCCCCATGTGCTGCTTTCCTGTCAGTCATGCCTGAAGTACCATGTTCACTTCTGTCCCAGTAATTCAAGAAAGACAGAGAATCAGGATCCCAAAAAAGGCTATGAAGATGAGCAAACCTCAAACAGGTTCTCCAGTTCTTTGAGGAATGACTGAATGAGTTATGTTTTTAATCCCCAGGAAAGAGAAGGCTCAGTGTGGAACTCATTAAGCATTCCAGTACTAAAAGGGTGGCTACAACGAGGATGGATGTCCCCCTCTCTTTACAAGGCAGCTCGTGGAGTAGACCAAAGGTAACAGGTACAAGTTGCATCAGGAGAGCTTTTATCTCAGCATAAGAAAGAAATTTTTTACACTGAGAACACTCATTCACTGGGGAAAAGACCCCAAAGATGTGGTGAAGTCCTGGCTGTCAGAGGTTTTCAAGATGCAGTTGGGTAGGATGGCAGGTCATGTCATCCAGGATCATTCTCCCACAAAAGCTGGACCAGATGGTCTTTTGAGGTCCTGACTCTGTGGTTATTGCCCTGTATGAAAACAGTTTTTCCAGTCAGAGTTCTGCTATCTTAATGATAGCATCATAAGCCTGTACATCCATCTCCTGTTCCAGCTCTGAGTGTAACCATGTCCCAGTTATGTATGTACTTCCTCACAAATGGCAGATGGTAGGGGAGCACTGGCCACGTGGTAAGCAGCTATCTTCCTCTGAGACTGTGGGTCTGGTAAGGGCCATGGAGAATCCAGCTTAAGAGTCCTTAAGAGCAGACATTTTTCAAACCCATGAAACCACAGACTTTTATACTTCAGGCACTTGATACAGCTGAAAGTAATTGCTCCAGTGCTGAAAAACAAAATTGTTCTCCAGGGATGATAGTGTTCTTTAGTTAAAATCACAGGAAAATAAATAACTTACTTTTCTAAGAGAAAGCCAAAAATGTCATTTAGAGCAGAGCAATCATTCTTAAAAGGCAGCACTTGTCTGACACAACTACAGAAACAGCACTCTTCTCAGGAAGGAGCTTCTGTGGTTATTATTGTAATTTGTGCAGGTCCAGCTGCCTTGCCAGCAGCATGTGGAGCAGCTTTAATCACCATTTTAAACTAATGTGGCAGATATTTATGATAAAAACAGTGGTGTCAGCTGTGTCAGATGCTGTAAAAAAACCCTCAAAACAATCAGCTGTCAGATTGATTAAAAACCCACACATTTTCCTCTAAAAGTGCTGAGGTAATTTGGGGAAAAAATTATAAAGAGCAAAATTAGTTTAATCAAACTATTTCAATGATAAATTGCAGCTGGAAAAGCCTCCTGGGGTTACAAAGAACGTGTTTATATTGTCAGGTGTGTCAAAACGAAGATTAGACAGAGATATTTTACTGACAAGGGAGAAGAAGGGAAAAATTTTCTCTCAGTTCTCTGCTGTTGGAGCATCCCAGAAGTGCCATATCTCACCCAACACAGCCAAGGGATGTTCCCTGACTGCTGCCTGCCCTCCTCAGACTTGCACCAATGAGAACACTGGATTCCACAGAAAGAGTCAGGAAAAGTAAGAAGCCACCCAATGACTTATTCTTCTGAGTCTGCTCCTAAAACAACAGTTTGGGGTGCAATGATGGGGCATGGTCCGGCGCTGCCTGTCCTGCTGGGGGCCACACAACAGGGCCAGCCTGTGGCTGTGCTTTGCTGTGGTGTTGCATCACCCCTCCTCTCACTGCCTCGGTCGTGGCTGGCTAGGACCACGCCTCTGTGCTGGGGCTGGCAGGAACAGCAAGTTCCTGAGAGCCACAGCTCCAGAGAATGCACCTCTGTGGGGAAATTCATCCTGCTGCTCTGTGCTTGCTGTGCAGAATGATAAGGCCAATGTTCATCAGGTGAAGGTGGGGCTAAACCAGTTTTGTTTATGTGGCATATGCTGTCATAATCCATGCTAAAGAGTAAGCACATTAGAAGTAAGCACGTATGAAGATGATCAGACAGTTCTGTGTATTAATCTTAAATTTGAGAAAAAAACCCCTAAACTCATCTCCTTGGTTGTTTCTGTATTTTTAATGGGAAAATTAATATGGGGAAACAGAAAAATGAAACAAGCTGATCACTCAGTGCCATGTGTTAAATGTTATCATTCAAGAGTGTTGTACACAGAAGACAGCAAATATTGTAGATATGTCAGGGATGATTCAACGTTACTGAAATAACTTGAGAACATAAGCTCTCCTTACCACTGTCAGAATAGCTAGACATGTTTGATTTAGTTCATTCTGCTGTGCCGTGTTGTTCCGCTTTTTCTGCTAGCTCCACAATTCAACCTTACAATTGGGAATTCAGATAACACAGCCCTTCACTTCTGATCTTAGCTGAATACCAATGCCATAATTTTATGCTTCCTTGCCTTCTCTACTCCCTGACCTTTCATGTTTCTTGAGGGACATCTCATTTCCTCTAGCTTTCAAACACCTTAACACTTACTTCTTTATATTGGTGATACAATTAAGTACACATCCTTAATTGAGTTACAAGCAAATACATAGAATAATAACAGGGTGTTTATCTTTGTCAACCCTAGACAGGTAATTAAAAAGTCTCCTTCACACTCTTCTAGGCAAACAGAACCCTTTAAACTGATATGCCGCCTTTACATAATGTCAATAGACTGTCTTCTCCTCTCTGTTTAGGTGGCCTTGTGTATCCAATAGAAAATGCAAATTTGCCTTACTCAAAACTCAGCTGGAAATAAACCTAGCACTCCTATTAGTTTAGTTCCTCTGGTTCAGAGTACACTGAATTAGAATAAAAAGTTTCTTCATTGCTAGAGCTGACAGAGCACAATTTCAGAGGTCATAGCTTGGGTGCAAATCTTGTTCAGATTTTCAGTGCAATACTTCCTGGTATGGGCTTGCATTTAACATATAGATCAGCTAGGCAGAGCAGCAGGTTTTCATCTGTGGTAAACTGATGTGGCTCTATTAAAGGTCAAAGGAGATGATTTCCATCAGCTGAGGACATCGCTGACCTGCCATTCATGTCTTGTCCCTTTGCCCTTCAGAAGAGGAGGAAACCCTCTGGCATCCAGCAAGGTACTGATGGCCAAAGGCTCTGTTGAGGAACAGCTGAATTTCAAAACATTTCTGTAAGGCTGTTGAAGAGGAATGGTCACATGCCAAAGGCTCCAAAGCACAGTCAGTTTGCATTTGTAATCAGCATGCCAGTGGCTGAGACTTGGGCTCAGCCTGTAACCTGACCTGGGATACATCAACTGGCAGAGGTCTGGCTTCAGCTTGTAGTTTGCTCTGCTCTGTATTCCTCCTCCGCTCCGTATTCCTCCTCTGCTCCCTCCAGGGATTGGTACTTCTCCTGCTACCTTTTCAGTAGATTTGTGCTCTGTTTTATCATTTTCCACTACAGGCCCCGGAGATCTTAATGCTCCTGAATTAAAAGGTGCCCACAGGAACACAGACTACACAGCCTTTTCAGCCATGGGAACAGCCATTTTCCAGCTTATGGCTTCTGATAAAAGCCAGTTACAAGCATTAGGATGGATGCACTCCAATCCAGTGTTGTGTGGATTATGGATCCCACTGTAAACAAGCCAGCTCATAGTAAGAAATGCAAGGAATGTTTGCCCTCAAATCACTCCACCTTATTTTCTGCAAAATTGCTCTTACACATATATCATTGCTCTGATATAGAGGAGAAAATATGTAGAGCATAAATATTGACATTCATATTGTTCATACTTGTACATGCTAAAGAAATCATTATTTTTTTAAGGCTTTCAATAAAGATGGTTGTTGGAAAGTTAAGAGAGGGAACAAACACCTTAGCAGTGCCTCACAGTAGTTCTGTTTCCTTGGAGATATGTTTTAATGTAGAAATAAATAAGAAAAGCTCACGGTTCACAGCAATGTGCTTCTTTTACCTAGTGTTTTAGACAAAAAAGAAGTGTGAACATGACAGTGCCTTACCCCAGTGGTGATGTTATGTAGCCTCATATCAGTGGTACTTGTTTTTTAAATGCTCCCTTGGGGAACATGCACTTATTTGCAATTGAACTATACATAACAAATAATAATTTCCTATTGCTATTGTTACTCATTTATTATACATCAGTATTTCCCCTTGATAAAAGGAGTTTTGGAGAATTTTCAAATGCTCAGACAGAAGAACACTCACAAAGCCACAAACCCAAAGCTGATCAGTATGGCTTGGATATATCATAAGGTGAAAAATCCTCAGGTGCCCAAAGACTTGTCCAGATGTCAAACATCTTTTCTCAGAGATGTAAAAGTAAGTGAGTCTGAAGTGAGTCCCTCATTTCAGATATATGTCTGCATCACAAAATCAAACAGAAAAGTTCTAGAAAAGAAACAGCATAGAGAAGAGCTTGATAGCCTGTGTGCTGGAGCGGCAGGCAGCCAGACTGAGGGAGTGCAGATTGGAGAAAAGGAGACCAAAGGAACAGAGAGCAGAATTATCAGGCCAGCAATACAGGTACCATACTTGAACTCCAGAAAGGGCCAGTGAAACAAAGTAATGGGAATAGTGAAAAGTCAGGACAGCAATGAGGAAATGGAAAAGCTGGGGGAGACCAGGAGTGCTCAGAAATACTGCTATGGCCATAAAAGGAGCAAACAGGGCTGAGTCCAAGAACCAGGAACTGGTAAGGAAAGAAAAACCACACCAGATCCAGTCAGGTTTGTTCCCACCTCCCACACACCACGTGGCACTGACTGGAAATGACAACATCTTGTCTGTCCTTGCAGGCTCTCTGCCTAACAGATATTGCAGCTATTTAGAGATTTTCTCTATTTATGACACTTGTCCACACTTGCTTAGGGCAGAGCAAAGTGAGAACTAGAACTACCTGAGACCTGGTGGAAACAAATATTTAAGCCATCTTTGATAGTGTGCCCAAGACACTTGCAACGCAGGCAAATTCAGCTGAGTAGAGAAAGTTGGTATATGAACAAGGGTCCCAGCTGCTAAAATTTATGATTGTACCTTTCCCCTGCTTGATGTGTTTCTGTCCCTTTTTAAGGAAGACGTTGTTCAAATTGTTCAGTTCCTCGAGACAAAAAGCAACTACACAGCATCTATCATTGTTTGATCACATTGAATCCTGTAAAAAAAATTAAAAGTAGAAATCACTGGTGTGAAGTGACATGCAATTTGAACTGAAATAATGTTACTGCAAATCTCATCTGTAGGTAGCCATAGGAAATGGAGTTGCCAGACTACCTTAAAAATGACTGCTGTATTTTGAAATGTGGAGTTATTTTCAAGAGAAATAATTTTCAGTAGAGGGAGCTGCAGGATAAGGTCAGACTTAAAACTCTGAATAGCAGTCACTGCAGCAAGGTAGATTTAAAAGTATTTATGCTAACATGCAGAATTATTAAACAGTACCAGAAGGTTTTTTATCATAAAATTAATTAAACTTTAGAACTCTCCACTGCATCTTAGGGTGTGGAAAAACAAGTGACATCTGTAACTGCATGTAATGGCATTGTTCGATGTTTTACTGAAAAACAATCTTCTGTTTTCCTGGATTATAGGCACTGATTTGTAATACAAAGACTCCAAAAGCAAAACAAAGCTATATTTCTTCCCTTATTGAAAGATAGTGGCAATATTTCTGATATGGTAACTGCAGACTGCGCATTCAGACATTCAATCAGTGCACACGGGAGAGCCATAGGCAGAGTTCTCTCTGCTGTCTCCATCCGCTCATATTTGTATGCAAAATAATCTGCTCCTACCCAAAGGCAAGGCTCGAGTGTGTGCAGTTTTCTGTGGATGTGTCATTTCCAAGGGTTATCCTTCAGACTCAGCACGCACTGAGCCTTTTTCCCCTGACATGTCTCTACCAAGGCAGGCCAGGCAGTGACATCTGAGCTCTGTGCTGTTCACAGATGTTTAGCATTGCTCAGGCTGGCAAGAGCCTTCTCTGTGCTGACACCACTGTGTCGGCAGTGTCAGCCAAGATGGAAAAACAAGATCTTGACAGGTCCTTGAACAGAGAAAAATGAGGTTACAGCAAAATATTTGATGCTATTTACAAGCCTCAGACTACATCCAAGAATGCAGGCATGTCTTCCAGTGGACCGGCATGAAGAGGCCTCAAAAATAAATACACTTTGTCACATTTATTTCATCATGTCAAATTGCTCCCAAATATTCACAGTCAAAAATATGCTGTACCACAGGAGTGGCAGCAGTAGGGCTGCTCTTCAGTCACTCAATTCACTGTACCAGTCCTCTCCATGACACATCCGTGTCACCTGGCATGTGACACAAACACAAATGACAAGGCTGTGCTCTTCCACCTGAATTCTTATGCACCCCATAGGCCCTGCTGCCCTGTATAAAAGGTCATGATGCAATAACCTTTCAGTGTCAGTATTCTTCCTGCTCATTGGGAGGTTTTAACAGGCTGGTATTCACAGAATCACAGAATGTGCTGGGTTGGAAGGGACTCACAAGGATCATCAAGTCCAACACCTGGCCCTGCACAGCACCATCCCTGCATGTCACCCCATGTGCCTGAGAGCATTGAGCTCTGTCAGGCTGGCACTGTGACCACTGCCTTGGGGAGCTTGTTCCAGTGCCCAAACACCTTCTGGGGGAAGAACCTTTTCCTAATATCTAATCTAAACCTCCCCCAGCACAACTTCAGGCCACTCCCTCAGTGTCACTGGTGACCACAGAGAAGAGATCAGAGTCTGCCCCCCCTCTCCCCCGCATGAGGAAGTTGTAACTGCAGTGAGGTCTCCCCTCAGTCTTCTCCGGGCTGGACAGACCAAGTGATCTCAGCCTAGCTAGCTGTGAGAAGAGAAAGGCAAATTAGCAGACAGGAGCTTGGAGAGAGCTTTGGGTAGGTAAAAAAGCCACCAGAGCTTCTCAGAAGCCATGCTGCCCAAGCCATTATTTAAACAATGGAGCATCAGTAACTTGCTGGAGGCCACCACTCATGAGATTGGGTTTACTATGTTTTAGTAATCTAGTACTTGCATTAGGACCTTTCAGCCTTTCTAGTACAACATACCCACCTACAAGTGCTTTATTTGTAGATCAAGACCTGACTTGCCAGTGCACTGGCTTCCAGGCCTCACTGCTTTCAGTGAGCTGCCTGTGCTCAGCCCCTGCAGCTCTGCTGCACTGCACTGCAGTCACCAGTCCATTACAGACACTGTAATGTCTCTGTTGCTCTGCAGTGCACACTCACCAGTCACTGCACAGTCACCAGTCCATTACAGACACTGTAATGTCTCTGTTGCTCTGCAGTGCACACTCACCAGTCACTGCACAGTCACCAGTCCATTACAGACAATGTAATGTCTCTGTTGCTCTGCAGTGCACACTCACCAGTCCATTACAGACAATGTAATGTCTCTGTTGCAGTGCACAGTCACCGGTCCATTAACACCATCTCTGCCCTCTGCTCTGTTTCCTAGGAGCTGTGCTGTCTGTCCCTGTTGGTTGTTGCTCCCAGTGACACATCTGTATTGTAGAGGCAGAGCATGGCTTGTGTCAGAGCCATCAATGCTGTGCACATCCTAGCACGAGCTCCTTTGCCACCAATGCTTCACACTGGTGCTCCTGAGGGCCACAGGTCACCCTGCTCACCCACAGCAGCTGCCCACCCATGGAGATACCCACCTCTTCCTCCTGGGTTCCCAGCACACATTTCAATGTATATGAAAGAAAACAACTGCATAGTCGTCAACAATATGCACTCTTCTGCTAAAATGTCTGAGGCCCCAACTCAAAGATAATACCCACCTCATTTCCTGATGGATGTCAGCTGATTACACCTTCACATGGCCCACAGCCTGTTGATATTGTCTAAGGCATCAGTGGATGCCAGAAAGAAGGGCACAGCAGGGGTCATTATGGCCCAGTGTGAGTTGCCCAGTCTTTCTGAATACAGCAGAGATGCATTCCCACCTGATTTGGCTTCATGAAAAACACTAAAACCACAGTGACTATAGTTCTTTCCACTGATACCTTGTATTAACAGCATAAGAAGGCATTTTCCACTCCCCAGGAAGCTCTGGCTGTCACTACTGCAGGATGTATGCAGTGCTCTGAAGAGAATTCAAATATACCTATTTGTGCCTTTAAATGGGAATAACATTCACTCCCTTTACCACTGCCCGTGCCAAGTTGAGAACAGAATTCTGGTATCTCAGTAGCTTTGTTGGAAGGCAGAAACCAGAACTCCTGGTAGAAACCAATGCAAGCAGCCATAGCTTCCCATTCCCCTTGCATGTGCAATGTCAGGTGCATTGTGTTGGGTTACTTCAGTAAGGGTAGTGTGAATCAACAACTCTTTCTCGGCCTCCTTTTTCCTCTATTTTAGCTCCAGTGAAAACACTGAATGGAGTCACTTTTGCTAATAAATTCCTGTTCTTATAGCAGTGTTACAGGACAGATTTATCCCAAACCAGTAACATTTCCTCCAGCAAATGAAGGCAGGGCAGACAGCAATGGCCTTCAGTCCCAAACGTGAGCAATTGACACAGGTATGATGCAATGCTTTATTCACTGTGTGGGTGAGTTTGGACTGACAAGTCTGCATAGCCAGTGATCTTTGGATATTCCTGCTTACTGCATCCCTCTTCTGCACTGGTCCATGCATTAGTGCCTGCTGTTCCCACCACACAAGCTTCAGGATGGACTCCCTGAGCACAGGAAGTAGCAACCTTGTGCTTCTTCCCCACCTCACTTTCTTCCACTGAGTCTGTAAAGTCTTTAATGCAGCCAAAAATACAAATTCTGTTGGCTCAAAGCTTTGCCTGCACACAGAGGAGAACAAATAGTATTATCTGCTGTTCTGGTGAAAGAATACGCCTATGTTTACTCTTTCCGAACCCTACTACCAACATGTTGAGGATTTTCTGAAAGTCCTTACTAGAAGATTACAACCACAGCAACACCCAGGTGTTCAGGTTTTGCCTGTTTTCCATAGAAAATTCAAACACTGTGAGACACAATAGGAATGAGAGGCTCCAACTATCTGAGAGCTACTTATTGGGATGCTCTTTGGTCTAGGGGCAGGGCAGCATCTACCAGCAGAGTAATCCTCAGAGCAGTTGTTTATCTGATAGGCATTGCTGAGGGGAAATGTCTACCTTAAATGCATCCATCAGATCTTTAAACAGTATTCTGTGAAAACATGGTATCTTGTAGGGGGATACAGTATGAAGGTGGTATAGAATGTAATCTTATCCCCCAAAGAGTTGCAGCTGAACCAATTACTAAAAATTAGGAGCAGGCCTAATGTTAACAGGCCACACCTGTAGCCAATAAGAACAGTGGTATAAAAGAGTGGATTGGTGGGCTGTGGAGTCAGAGGGTTTAGATGATTACTGCAAGGATCAGGAAGAGTCAGTGCTTAGAGGAACTGCCTATGAGAAACACTGAGGAACTATGAAACTCTGGTGATATGAAATCCTTGCACTATAATGATAATAGAACTCTTGATATATAAAGCAACAGTATCTAGGTACTAAACAGAATGTGATTTGATTGAAGACTTTATGTAGCTACTCATTCTAGAGCAGCCCTGTCAGTACCAGCTCTCTTGTATAGAGTCCCTTCTTTGGTGGTAAACAAAAATCAGCTTCAAGTATTTTTTCTTATCAATGAGTACTTGAATATTGTAGGCTTTTTCCTTCTCTGTCTGAATAGTAATACTGTCTAGGCAAAGCACAGGACACTGAGAGGCAACAGAATAGTCCAGGGAGTGAATTCCCCAAAGGCAACTAGCTGCTCTCTGTGCCCACGTGTAAATACAGCAAGGGAGTTTCAGCTAAGTGAGTGACCAAGAGTTTCTAACTCAAAGTCTTTAAGAAATCTGTTTTGATAGCTAATCTGTTTTACTGAATATCCATCACTAAAAGCTCAGAACAGATTACACAAACATGTTCTAGGAACTGTACAGGTATTTCTGTAGGGAAGAATTTTCTCTGGGGACTTCCCTTGATGTTACAAGACCTATGGGACAGACCCTTAGCTGGGGTGAGTTGCTATCCCACCACCTTGACCTCAGCAGCATTGCAACACTAACCTAGCATTTCTTCTTCTTGTCCAAACTCTCCTTTCCTAAAATACAGCTGCTAAATGTTAACATGAAAAACAGTCTTTGGGAGATTAAATTGAACAGTCATTTCAGAACGTTTCACATTGCTTCAGGAAACCATGAAGCTGCTTTTACAGTTCTCCTTTAGCAGCTCTTCTAGCTGTGCTGCTGTTATAGTAAAATTTGTGAGTGGAAATACAGAGGGTGACACAGCATTTTTTTAGAAATATGTCTTCATAACAGTGATGAAACTTTTACTCTCTCTACCAGTTGTAAATAGTCAAACTTCTAGCAATCTACTCAAACCTTTAGTGCTAGCTTTACTGTGCAGTTACAGTACATGTACCCAGGCAAAGCTTTCCAGCAGCAAAAATGGGAAAAAAATCTGTATTTTGTTTTAGTTTTTGTTTTATTTTTCTTCTTTTAGGGATTTATTTTGCAGTTGTTCTCTTTCATCCTTTCCAGAATTCAGTCGTCATGGATTTTTAAATTTGCATCACTTGTTATTTGTTCAGTGTTTTTCCTTTATGAATAATTATTTTTCCACTTTTATTTTTCCTGTTCTATACTATTGAAATATTGAAAAAAAAAGATTAAAAACCTGTTAATTTTATTTGTTGCTGGAGGATTTTTATAAAATAAGCCAGAAAATTGCACCTTAGGTAAAATAGCTACCAACAAGAGCAAATAATCTTTTCAGACACGCAAGAGTCACAAAGGAGCTAACATTTTTTGAAGACAACCTCATTGGCAATCTTGGTAGGTACATATTAGGAATCATTTCTCAACAGCAGGAAATTGACTAAAAAAAAAATAGTTAATCCTCTCATTGCAGAGTATTTGAAAGGCATGACTGAAGAACGAATGCCCCACCCCTTCTAGTTAATTGGACTATTCATGTATTAATTAAGAACATGCATAAGCCTTTGTGAGATGCAGATCAAGTGGGTAAGAGAAGTCTGGGAAGACTGCTCCTGCATTATGGACAGAACTCATTTACTGCAACTTAAACACCAGTTAGAATCTATTAAATTACTTAACTCTCCTGTTGAAAAGTTGAAATAAGAACAATGTCATTAATGAGAATAAAAATGAACTCCTATTACTCATTTACTTCAGAGAGATTGAGGCAGGAGTTCTAGGGAAATGAATTCTGTGTTCAGTTCTAGACCCCTCATTAGAAGAGGTGCTGGATCGTGTCCAGAGAATGGCAACGGAGCTGGGGGACATGTCCGGAGTGCAAATCTGGTGAGGGCTGCTGAGGGTGCTGGGGGTGTTTATTTTGGAGAAAAGGAGGCTCGGGGGGGACCTTATTACACTCTACAAGTACCTGAAAAGAGCTAGTAGCCAGGTGGGGGTCAGTCTCCTTTTTAGTGTAAAAGCAATAGGACAAGAGGAAATAGAGGAAATGGCCTCAAGATGGGGCCAATATGAGCTTTAGACTCAAGTTGATCTTTGAAGTCCCTTCCAACCCAAGTTCCTATGAAGTTGTGTCAGAAGAGGTTTAGACTCAGTATTAGGAAAAACTTTTTCAGGGAAAGGATTATCAAGAATTGGAAAAGGCTGTCCAGGGAAGTGGCTGACACAGCATCCCCAGAGGTAGTTCAAAGACATGTAGATGTGGCCCTTAGGGACATGGTTTAGTGGTGGACTTGGCAGTGCTGGTTTAAGGATTGGGCTTTATGATATTAAAGGTCTTTTCCAACCTAAATGGTTCTAAGATCCTATTATTCTAATATTGGAATTGCAAGACATGTTTCTTGCAATAGAAATTTCTGATTCTAGATCATCCTCCTCAGGACAGGGTAAATAATGATTGAATAGCTTAGGGGTCAAGCTAAGGACAGGGAGGCCCCTCAGCAATTATAGTCAGGGGTAAAACAAAGTCATCTTGCGGAAAATTAATATAATTTACAATTAATACCAGAATAAGACAGAAATAAACCCAAACCTAAATGCAACACCTCTTCTCCTCCCTCTCTGCTTCATTCCTATGCTCAACTTTACATCTGACTCTTCTACCTCATCCCCCTGCCTTGAGCAGAGCAGGAACATGGAGAAGTGGGGGTTCTAGTGAGTTCAACACTTTCTTCTCTCTCCTTTCTGAGGAGGAAAGCATCTCCTATGGGCCAAGTTCCTGCAAAAAATACCTGCTCATGTATGTGCTCCTCTCCATGGCTGCAGCCCCTGCCAGGAAACTTGCTCCAGGATGGGCTCTCCATGAATTGCAGCTTTCCTGGGGGCACGTCCACCTGCTCCAGTGTGAGGTCCTCTACAGGCTGCAGGGCAATATCATCTGGTACCTGGAGCACCTCCTTCCCCTTCTTCACTGACCTTAACTGTCCGCAGGATGTTTATTTTCCACTCACTCCTTTCACAGCTGTTGAGCAGCACTTTTTACCCTTTCTTATTTATCACAGAAGTTCTTAGCAATGCCATCCCATGAGCTCAGCTTTGGCCAGTGGCAGGTCCATCTTGGAGCAGGCTGGGGAAATGATTGTCTGACATGGGGGCATCCTCTGCTGCCTTCATCCAGAAGTCACCCCTGCAGCCTGGGGGCCTTGCCACACAAAAACACTACACTTCAAAAGCAGAAGTGACTGCAGTGCTGAAAAGCATGTTTTCCTTCTGTGCCCATTGTTTATCTACAATGAACATGTTTTACTTAGAATACATACTTCATCTGTAGCAATTATTGCAACAAAACTCTAGATCCCCCCTCGATTTACCACACTATTTATAGTATAATACATGTTCACACCTCTTAGAACAGCAGTTTCTTTTACTTCCACAGTAATTACAACTCTAAATACCTGCATTATAGTAAGTTTCATATTCAGTTTACCCTTGTAGAGTTGCTTAGTATTAGGCTAAGTCCAGCTTCACTAGTTGCTTTCCTCTACTCTCATTATTTGTTCACACTCACACTTGCCACAAAGTTGTCGTCAACCCAACTGGAAGGTTATGAATTGCTTCACTCTGTTTGATCTTCACTTTGTTTGATCTGCTCACAGTGGTTACATTAAGCATACTATTGCCAGATTTCTGTCAAAGTGAGATTTTTTTTTCAAATTAAGTTGTGAAAAGAAGAACACCAATGTGCTGTTGTACAATGCAGTTTTATTTCTTTAATGAAATGCCCTAGCATCATAAAACAGAACATATTTTCTAATCTTGAAGCCAGCAAGATTGGGAAAAAAGAAAAATCAACGCTGGTTTTCCTATACATAATTTCCATACTAAGATTACATTCGGAGAAAAAAAATCCCTAGAATTAAAATGTAAGAAGACATTACTTACACAGCTCTCTTAAAAATATACTGGACATGTCATACAACTCACATATGGTGCTTTGCTACTTAATATGCTACAAATAGAATTATTCAAATGCAACTATGCAGCTTTTCTATTACCTATGACCTTTAAATTTTATTATGTTGCAATACCTTTATTATTTACTTCACACTTCCTTACCATACTACACAATGATCTTTCATTCTTCTCTGGTGGCTTTTTCTCAGAAAGGAGACCTTCACTGTGGCTTTCTTTGGAAACATCAAGCACTAAGTTGCAGATACTCAAATATTCAAAGCATTTCAATATACATTCACTACGAGATTAAGTCTCCATTTTTCAAGTAGGGGTCTCATGGCTTGCTAGTAAACTAATGGAAAGAGTTGGTTAGTATTTATTCCAGTTCTCATTGATGAGAATGTGCTCCGGATAGCTGCAATGCCTCCAGCTCCCTCACTGTTGGTAAGCTGAGTGTGCACCATTACCTCCTGCACAAAAATTACTGTAACTTCAAAGTCTGGGTACTCTCACAATATTCATGGATTAACCACAATAACTACAGACATTTTTTAACAAATGACACTTTCAAAAAATATTCACATTTGTAGAACTGCATAATTTCATTTTCAATGGGATGTTAGTTCAAAAGTATTATTCAAAATACACTTATTAAACATGGCTTTAAAAATACAGTATATGTAACACCTGTGTTAGAAGTGTCAGAAAAACATTGGATGAATCAACATTTCAACTCATTGCATTAATAAGGAAAGCAAAGAGCAGTAGTTTTGGAAAAGTATTCAAGTATTTTCCTGAAATACTATATAACAAAATAAAGATCCTAAACTTTGTATGATTGTACTTGAGGCAAATATAATTTGCAAGTGCTTTTTTTCATATAGAGCAATATGAATAATACTCTGTAGCAAAGATACAGAACACAATTTTGACAATACACAAAACTGGAATGTAAATAACTTCAATAGAAAAAAATAACCTGCCATTTATAATAATATTCAAGTGCTTCAGTAATGAAATGACCAATCACCATGGCTTACATTAACCACATATATGAGAGACATGAAACTAACACAAACTGGATGACAGAAGTACCAATAAATATACATGAATACAGAATCATCAGCTGTGTGGACGCAGAAAAAAACTCAGATGAAGTCAGTTTTAAAGAGAGCTTTAAACTTAAACACTTTTAAAAAGATAGAATAGGGGCTAACTTCTGTCCTCACACAGGAATAAGCCTGTACAAGAAGAGCAAAATTTAGCCCCAACCCTGGACACAAAACATGTATGCTCCACAATACACAAAACTATATACAACTTAAATAATCACTCCATAGCTCTATATGACAGTCTCATGTTTTTTGTTATAAAAACAAATCAGCACAGTGAATTCATGATTTGTCAGATGCCAGTTTCTTCCCTTGGCTTCACAAAGCAAATTATTTTGTTTCATATTTAGTTAAATTATTTTAAAGATTTTCAATCATCAAATCGTATTTCTAAACTTAACACTTCAACATCTTATTTTGCAAAGACATTTTAACACATGGAGTAGAATGTCCAGAGAATCATGAAGAGGGAAGCTTTTAATATGTTAATATCAGATATTATTAAAACCTAAAACTTGCTGGTGTTTGAGAACTTATTTATATTTTCCTTTCCTGTGCCTTCCTGATATTATACAAGTACTCCTGCAATTTGCTTGCAAGACTTTTTAGTTGCACTGTGTGGTATTTGGTATCATCCAAACAGTCATAAAACTTTTTATAATCCCAAAAAGCATGATGCAAGGGAACCTTCAAAGACAGAATATATAGGATGAGGTGTGACCTGTATATAGTTGTGCTTTTATTTTTCAAATATCTGTACACTACTATTGTTATTACTTAAAGCCAGGAATGTGTATTTGAATTGCATTGATAAGTTGCAAGGTATTGTCAGAATTACAAAATGAAATATTTTAATTAAAAAAACAAAAGCGAATGACAACACTGTTGTCCAGCATTTCAGCCACACACAATTACATAACAATCCCAGCAGAAAACATCTTCTCAGACACTGAAAATGTCTTATCTTGGTGCCAGTGGGAAGTCCAATGTTTCATAACATTTAGATATTATTGCAACACAACTACTAAATTAGCTCTCTAGAAAAGCAAAGAGAATTTATCAGTCATCATGAATACACAGATATAAGCCAATCCCATCTTTTCTAACATAACAGATTACATTGCTCCAGTATATATTTTAATGATTACAATGGTTTTTTTTTAATGACACAATACAGTAAGATGTCTAAAATTATAGTGAAGCCATAAAAAAAATCTAGAAGTTTAAAATACTTGTCAATTTGACTAAAATGCCTATTTACTCAATTTCCTTGAGCTTTTATTTTTTCTTCTCCTCATTGGAGGAACAATGTCTATAGTAATTGTTCAATGCTACTCTGGCTGTGGGCAGCTTCATCTTTACAGTCCTCCTCAATTCCCCTCGCAAACAGTTTCATTAACTGGCAGTGAACCCTGAAAAATACAGAAAATAGTAAGAAATAAATGGGTACAACATTTTTAATTATAGTAATTGAATTCTAATTATCCATTAATTTCAAAGAGCTGGACAAAGTTTCTTACTCCTGACTACAGAAACCACACCCTCATTTCAGTTACAATCCTTCCCTGCTAAGAGGGCTGGACGCTTTCATGTGTCCTCTTTTATGCCTCTTGTCCATACAAGAAGTTCTATGGGCACTTAGATGAGTCAATCTTTTACAATATACAGCATTTATAAAACTCCCCTTTGGATTGCTAAGGGATTATATTTTAACACTTGAATGTAAACATTATGGGTTTGGCTCCCTGTGTTCTAAAAACAACAAACAAAACAAGAAACCAAAACTAATCCAAACAACAACAACAACAACAAACTAACCGAAAAACCCTTTCAAATTTCACAAACTTATTTTCTAATTTGATTATTTGCACAACTGCAAAATTCTTTCTCCATATGTGAAGACTGCAGATAAGACTGTGCTGTATGCAAAAAAAACCACAAAGTATGGGACACAGTATTTCTGTCAGGCAAAGATGTTTACTTAAGCAAGTAGGAAAAGCTATTGCTCAGAGTAATGAAGCATTCCACACATTTAAAAAGAATCCTTTCAACACCATCTTCACTTTCAGCACTTTAAACACATAATAACAGTTCCTAAGAAGTAAGTATGACTTCAAAGGTAGGGCCATCCATCTCACTCAGAGTGATAATTTACAACATACATGGCTGCAGTGTTCTCTGGAAAGGATTCAAAATGGTAACAAAAATATTTAGGTTTATTATCAGAAGACTCAAATTTGCTATGCACAGGCATTTTTTTGGGATGCCTTTATAAGCATCTTTAAAATCAATGAGAAGGCTTAATGTGTTCTGCTATATAGACAGAAAAATCAATGCTTACCTCACTTCAATTGCTGAACTATCCAGAGTTTCTCCATCACAATTCCAGGTGCTATTAACAATATTACAGCAACAGGCTGGATGATCTCTGCAGAACTGGCCAAAACGTTTCTTTCCAATGTCCATGACATTGCTTTCATTGTCTTCTGAAAGCTTTGATGTAAATTGAAAACACTTAACCCGATAAACATCTACAAATGGAAAGTCAAACTACAAGAAAAAAACAAGGCAAATCAGGCAATTATAATTAAATACATTTGATGTGTAAAGCCACTCAACATTTTGTATTCCAGGACAATCTGTCCACTCCAATTTTCTAGAAAAGCTTACCTGAGGTATAAAGTGATACTTGCTTTTGAAAAACCGAACAAGTCAAAAAAAATAAAGCCAAAATTAACCTTACTTCTCAATGGTCACTGTACAGTGCCCGTTATAGCAAAATGGTGTAACAAAAGCTGCATGGAAGACAATCCCACCCTGAATTCGCCTCCTGACTGAGGCCCTAGACTGCAAGCTGATGGAGATAAGAGACTCAGGTCTGGGCTGGGGTAGGAGAATACATGTACAGGAAGACTAAGCCCAGCATCTTCGGGGTGGAGACCACAGCCCCGGGCTATCACTTGCCAGGCTCACCAGACCCACATGTCAAAGGGGGGAGGAGGAGAGGATCTGGGTGTGTGCTGAAAAAGCCTCCAGTCAGAAAGAGTGAATGCCCACCCTCTGCTGTGCAGAGGAGCTCCAGGGGCCTTCACCCTGGAAAGGCACAACCAAGGGACATCCACATGAGGGACAGCAGAGGGGGTGTCATGACCCATCAAAGGCTGCCCTCAAAGGGGTTCCCAGACCCTGCATACA
The DNA here is from genome assembly GCF_000277835.1 of Geospiza fortis. NCBI lineage: Eukaryota > Metazoa > Chordata > Aves > Passeriformes > Thraupidae > Geospiza > Geospiza fortis. The sequence goes on along the minus strand of NW_005054354.1, from coordinate 303,858 downwards.
ATGCAAAATGATGCAACAGATCCACAGTCTTACAGGGAACAGTGTCAAACCCGCCCCTATGGGGGACACACCTGGGTGTTCCCACTCGCCCTTCCCATTACATTCCAACAAAATAAAAATAATTTTAACTAGTTAATTCAGCTAGAAAAAGCAGGTCACTTTTAGAAGGCTGCTCTTAAAACCGAGGCTGCAGATTTACACTACAATATTGAACAAATGCTTTAATATAGGCATCATCAATTGAAGGGACAATAAATCAGAGGATGCCTCCATCAGCCCTAAAAGTAACTTAATAGATACAGAACTAACTATTCAGCAAGCTGTATGGAATACAGACAGGTCCTTTAGCAAAGGCCAGGGAGGATGTCTGTGTGTGTCTACAGGAAGGGGATGACAGGGAAGCAAATGTGAAAACCAATCTGTAGTGATGTACAATCACCCTTTTCTTTTTGTTTTTTTTTCCACATTTTCTTAAGTTTTCAAGAAGGGTTTCCCAACAAGGGTTTTTATGGTGGACACTAACCTGAGATAAGGACATATGTACAATCTTGCATTTCATCTCCACTGCAAAACCAGCATATCCCAGAGAAAAACGGGATAAAAGCAATTTTTTATTGTTTTTATGCACTAGATATGACATTAGTCCATTGTTCAGGTAATTTCCAGAGATGTTAATAAAATCAGGTTGTGACAAATATTAAATATGTGTAGTCACAGTCATAACTTGGTTTCAAGAGATATTAGGATCCAAAGCAGTGATGAATCTTCCTGTCCGACAGCTACAACACATGCAAGAAATAATTTTCAAGCTGAATGCATAAAGCTCATCCTGGTCACTAATATGTAGTAAAATACTGCTAAAAGCCTGCAGTCTACAATCAAATTGCAGTTCTGGTAACTTAACTCTAAAACACATTTTTATACAGTTCTCAAAAGTGATTTATTATTCTTCACCACATCTACCTCAGCTATTCATGCTGTGAGTAGTTTCTCATGCCGTGAGCAGTTTTTCATGACAACTACATGAGGGCACAGTTGTGATAAAGTAACTTTAAATATTGTTCAAACAGCAAATACATGGAAAATGTTACAAAACCGAATTCAGATGGCAAAAGTGAAATTCTGTTAAAATGCTATGGCCAAGGAGTTGACTTTGGTAAAATGTTTTGAGCTGCTTTGTTTTCCCCATGATACACATGCTGAGATTGCATCATGCAAAATGCATACATTTAAAAAAACCAAACAAACCTGCTTTATAGATATTATTTCTGTCCTACAAGAATGCCAATATTTACACCATTGATGGACACTGTCAAAAGGAATACACACCTGATCATCTTGGTTTGTGTGTCTGACAAGATACCGCAGAAAATTGAATCTGGAGCATTTCCGAACTAGGATGAGGTCTGCAGAACCATCTGCCAAATGAGCTGCTGGTGAAAGACCTTTGGGACTTCGTGGACAGGCACAGCTCATATTTACTGCATTGATGGCTAGAAATTTCCCTTTTATAACCTTCCATTCTTCTTCACCTTCTGAAACACATCAATAAAGATGTGGAGAGAGGTAATCATTTGATCTGTTCACAAGAACACCAAAAAGCAATCAAGGGCAACTTAAAATTCTTCCCTGGCCATATACATGTACTGTCAATAAATATCTAAAATAAACTACATTTAAAAATAATATTTTTAAGTATCTGTTTTTCATACACTAACAGAGAAAGTTGCTTTCTCCCTTCTGACTGTGACTACCTCCCATAACTGCTCTGCCTGCATGTCAAATTCAGGATCAGTGCTATCTGGGAAAACCTGCAAAGCCATAGGAAAAGAAAAGACAGGAAAGTGACAACTCTTGTAGTGTCAAAGTTCAGAGGGATTAACTTTTTAAAATTCTATTTTTGCCCTTCAACTTGTTAATCTTAAATAAACAATGATGAAAGGATTGTAGTTTAGTATTTGGTTTCTGAAGTAATATTCCTCCTCTGCCTCAATGCAGCAACTTAATGTTTTTAAAAAGTCAAAGGGAAGGGATGACTCAGGGCACAGCAAGGACCAGCAGGTAGCATAGCAGGAGTCTGCTTCCACTCTAGCTCCAAATGTCCCAAAATTAAAACTATTAACAGAGTTAAACGTTCCTGTGTGCAAATCTTCAGAGATTTCTGGAAAACAACACAAAGCCTCTTTTCAATACCTTGAAACTCTGTTGCAGATTACATGTAGACTGAGCTTAAATGTGTGCTGGCACTGATACTACCAGGAAGCAGAGAAATTTTCTAGAACAAAGAAGCATTGGCAGGCAATGCAGAGTTGTTGCCAAAACTGGTTTTTCTTGAATATGGATAAAAATATATTAAAAATGCCTTTTTTATTTTCAGTTTCCACATATTTCTCTTCCTTATCACAATAAGAAAAAGCCAAAAAGCAGCCATAACAATGTTTTTCTCCTACCAATATAAGTGGACTCATTTCAAATGAACAATTCCACACAAGTAATGGGTGCAGAACAGACAATGGACATACATGTTGTTCTAAGACTGGCAAGAGTGAATTGCCATTAAGGGTAAAACTAAGGAGTGAACAAAAAATGCTTAAGTTTGTTTATGTAAGCAAGGTAGAGATTTTGAGGAACATTAACTGGTATGGACTTGAACATCTAACATGATTCAGTTCCCCACATTTTGGTTAAATTACAGTGATTTTCAAGGTGCTTTTCTGATGGGATTACAGATGATGTTTATGCTATACATTGCATGTCCTGAAATTCTGATGTTCCTTACTGTCTTAGTTCTAGGAACTTCACATTTACTTTAGAGAATCATTATGACAATTGTCTAGGTTATTTTGAACCTGAAGTCTGTGATGCATTAATTTTGAATCAACATGTTCCAGGCTCTATACATCAGGAAAAATAAAAAGAAAAAAATTGTTTCTGAAGTATTTCGTAGTTGTTCACTCTTTGAACTTCTCTTGTTTTCTGGAGTTCATTGAAACTTCTTACTATCCACTCTCTATTAACAGAACAAGAAAAACAATTTTCCAGGAAAAACCATATAAACCATGTGACAAAAGACTTAAGAAAAACAAAAAACTTTATTGTAATTTTTCCATCTAGACTATTCCCTCTACCTCCTGAGAAACAAATCAAAAATAGCAAGAAAAAACCACGGCTTTTAAATTAAACATTTTTGCTTAATTTGCCACAGTGCTTTTTAGTATTGCTTGCTTTACTGCTGATCTTTTTATGTTGCTTTCAAACATGACATTACCAAAAGAAGTAATTTAAATCAGATTCAAAATGTGCATCTTAAGAGACCTGAGACACACCTAAATGTCAGACTATAGAATGACAGTTCAGGCTGGAGGCAAATAACAAGACCCTGCTCTGAGTTGAAGGTAACTGAACAGAACATAAACTACTGGAACTGGAAACAATAGGCATTTTCCAATACACAAACAACAAAATGCAAACATCTCCCTTTACTGATAAATTCTTTTGCTGTTTCTCTGAGAAGCATTAGTAATTTAGTCATCAGTGTGTCTAGATATGTACTAACATGTTAAGTATGCTTAAGATAAAATGCTTCTTTATGTTACTCTATTAGATGGTTTTCATCTGGTATAAATCTCAGCATGTTACTCAAGAACATCTTCACTGTTCAAAGTAAGAACGAAGTCAGGGTATCAATCACATTTTAAATGAACAACTCTTCTTATAACCATTTTGCAGTGTGTATCACTGTTACAGCACAAATTATTTGCTCAAAATATCCTACAGGAGGGCAGTCATAAGCAGGGAGTGCATAAGTGACACTCATCAGTGGTCTATTGTGTACACACACTGCAAGTTGCTGAAATCAGCATAAAGTGCTAACAGTCAACATTTACTCAGCACATGCACAGGGACTCCTGCACAATACAAAGAAATATGTTCAGCAACAACTAATCAAGCATCCTTCTAAACTTATCTGAATTACACACAAACCTGGTAGGCACAATGAAAGAGTCAGCCAAGACACCCTGCTGAGTGAAAAGCTTCTCTGAAGTGGAGATTTAAATCCTTTCTATAGTGAATAAAAAGTAGCTGATTGTATTATTTCCTTACCAGTACTGCATGGATAAGAGACTAGACTGCAAAGAAAGTCAGCTACCAGAAGTAGAATGGAATGAAGTAAACAATATCCTACATAATCAGCTGCTTAATGTCACCTGCAATGTTGGCTAACACTCTCTTGATTGCTAACTAACCTGTAGCTTTCCAGTAGCTCCTTTGCTAGACGAAAGGGAACAAAAAGACAGATTTAAAAACCAAACCAACCAACCAAAAAACCAAACAACACACACAAACGTGAAAAAATGCACATAAAACCCCTGACAAACCAAAGAAAAAAGGTTGGCAATTTATAACTCAATATTCTCTCAAAAAGACAAATATTTTTCTAACCAAAAAACTTACTGTCATATTTATATTATTATTTCTATGCATTATTTATACTCTAAAAAATTTTTCTTTAACTGAATCTGGCCATAGATTAAAATAAGAAATAGTCTGATTTGACCATCTCTTGACTATATCAAAGATCTGAAAGCAGCAGCTAGGATGAAAGCACGAAACAAGTGTAATGAGAATTCAAGTTGCACAGAAATCTTTATGCTACCAGTCAATCTCCACAGTATGATAATCTTTTGGCTAACAAATGCCAAGAACCTGGCACAGTCACAGTGCAAAAAAAATGCAACTGAAAGACAATGTAGGTCATAAGGACCAAATGCTTGTCAAGAAAATTATAATTGTATGCACTGGGCTCTACAATAAGAAAAAAACAGAGTAAAGGCAGAAAGAAACACCCACAGGAAGCCTGCCTGCTCTTTAAGAGGGGCTTATCCAAAATGATGAACCAAGCTGGAGGCAAAACTCAAGTGAATCTATGTTATCTCTCTCTACAAGGCCTCAAGTGTAGCAATATCAGTACTTCTCCCCATTAGGATGCAGCCAGACAAAAAGAGATACAACTAGGGGAATGACTGAAGAGAATTCATTAACACTTGTTTAAATGAGAGGAAAGAAAAGTTATGCCCATTAGGAAAAAACCCTACACAAGTGTGCACAGGGGTTAGAATGGGGATGAAAGAGAGAGTAAGGAGAGCATAACTAGAGAAAGAGGACAGAAATCTCATTTATCATTTATAGTGAGTATTGGTGGGATGTTGTACAGAAATACTCAAGTGCACTAGATCAGCTACTAGTTGTCCAAGTTCACAGCCTCATAGTTGGGTGACATTTATGCTAACAAACACAAAATTTTAATCCTGATCCATTCTAAAAGTTATCTCAATGAACTGCTTCCTTCTATGACACCTCATAGTTTATCCATTCAGTCCTTTTCACGAAAACCCATTGTCCTAGCTCACAGAATATTATTTTTCTTAAAGAAAAGAAACTAAACACACTGAAATATACAATTAGTATAATTTTATCAGAATTTTCTGAGGTTTGGGTAGAGAAGACACCTTACATGTTTTTCACATACTTAGAATCATAGTGTCATAGAATCATTTTGTTCGGAAAAGATCTCTAAAATCAGAGTCCAAATGTCAAATTAACACCACTAAACCACATCTGCCCAAGTGCCACATCCACGTGTCTCTGAACCCTTCCAGGACACCACTTCCATAGTTAGCCTTTTCCAATGCTTGACAACCCTTTCTGTGAAGAGATTTTTCCTAATATCCAAACTAAACCTCCCCTGGCATAATTTGAGGTCATTTCCTCATAACCTGGAAGAAGAGAAAGAACCCCACAAGGCTACAGCCTCCTTTCAGGCAGTTGTAGAGTGTGATGAGGTCTCTCCTGAGCCTCCTTTACTCCAGGCTAAACATCCCCAGCTCCCTCAGATCCTCCTCACAGGACTTGGGCTCCAGACCCTTAACCAGCTCTGTTGCCCTTCTCTGGACATGTTTCAGCACCTCAGTGTCATTCTTAAAGTGAGAGGCCCAAAACTGAACATAGGATTCAAGGTGTGGCCTCACTAGTGATGAGTACAGGGGGGTGATGACACTTACAGGTGTTTTCTGTAAACTGAAAGAAACAATGGATTATCAAGTAACTCAATGTTTAAAAACCCAAAATACATGCACACTTGAACTGCTATCTTCTGAAAAAGAATAATTTGTGTAATACTATTACATTTTACTTTCTTTTGATAAATTACCTTCATGTTTCAATCCATGTTCCTTGTTCTGTTCTGCCAGCTGTTTCTCACTTTGCTTGCAAATGTAACATCTGAAAACAAAAATACCATTCAATTCCTGAAAGACCTCCACTATTATTCATTTCAACTTTTTTATTTTTCCAGTCATTACAAGATCTTCCCCCACCACAAGATGCACCACAGCACTGACAATCCTCATGTGGCATGAATAATCATAGCCCTGCAGGCAGTGCAGTTATCTAAGTACAGTTCTAAAGATTACTGGATGTCAGAGGTAACAGCAGCAGAGGATCACAAGATCACACAGGTTGGAAGGGATCTCTGATGTGACCAAATTTGGCCTCACAGGAAAGCTCAAAGTTGGTCTAACAGGACCAGGATGCTCAGTGTCTTATCCAGTCAAGCTCTGAGGATCTGTGAGGGTCAAGTCCACCAACCTCTGGGCACCTTGTTCCAACATCTGACTGCTCTAACACTGAAAGACACTGACATACTGGAGACACTCCATCTCACAAGTGCCCTTGCTCATCCAAATTGCTTTTCTATCCTTCAAGTTATTCAAGTTATTCAAGTTTCTGAGTATCAGAATGGATTATTCTTGAACTCTGAGGAGGTACCAACTAACTCTCCCATGCCTCTTTGTCCTCCAGGACAGTCTCCCATGTAATCTTGCCGAGATACCAAATAAATCCAAGTCCAAGGTTGCAATTCTACTCTTTGTTTCATTTACTTCTCTCAGAAGTTAAAACTCTATAATCTCACAGTCCCTACTGCTAAAACTGCCCTCAACCATCACATCCCCACTCTTTATCTTCTGTAACAAGACTGGCAGAGCAGTTTTAGCCAGCCTGTCAATCACCTGCATAATCAATTTCACTACCACACCCTAGGATTCTCCTAAATTTCTTGTGCCTGGCCCTACTGCCTTTCCAGCAGTTATCAGGAAGGATAACTGATAACTGATAAGGAATGCCTGTGAGGGACCAGGCATTCCTTACTCCATTCCTGAAACCTGGATGGAAACCTGGATGACAGCTCTCTCCCTCTTGAGACTCCCCTCCCTCTGGTACATGAGGGTACCCAAAGGGTTGGGATAACTGCTTCAGCTGATGCTGGAGTCTGATCTCCAGTGTGTCACATCACTGGCACAGCAGTCTTATTGTTTCTGGACAAAGTTTGTGGCTTCTCTGTATCCTGCTGTGCTGTTTGGTGATGTGACAAGTACTTCATGTCTGATAGTTAAATCCATATATAAAGAGGAATAACCAATACTAGTGCATAACTTCAAGCAAGTGAAAGCAAAGAGAAAGGAAGGAGCACTGGCAGATTAAGGCAGGCTCCCTGACTAAAGAAACAAGTCAAGCATATCAGAAAGAATTCATACAGCATCATAGTAGCATACAAAGAAACAGGCTAAATAGGCTAATTCCTGAGAGGACTTGTCCTCAGGACAAGCCATGCCAGCTGTTACAGCACTAAAACAACGTCTAAAATTTCTAGATGCAGTTAGGATGTGAACACTTGAGAATTTCTGAATTATTATTTCTATTTGTAGAAGCTACAAGCCATACAGATTTTTGATTTCTTAGTAAGAACACAGCAGAGTATCCTCAGCATCTTGTAACTGAGTCCTGTGCTGTTATATTTTGCTTCACTTAAAACTGGGGGAGGAGGAGAACCAGCTAACAAAATTTTATTAGTTTTTTGTTTAATGATCTGATAAAATGAGGTGCTCTTTTTAATGAGTCCATAATTGTTTTCACAAGCTTATCTCTTTCAGAGTAAGTGTTTTGATATTAAAACCAACAGTTCTGTAACCTCTATTTATGTACAGGCCTTTAAAAATAGTTCACACCAAATATCCAGAAATAAACATTAGCCTACCCCATTCTGCAGCTCTCTTTATCTCGTGGAGATCCATGAGTCTGTTTTGCTGGTTGATAAGCAATTGTTCCTTCATAATAGTGATGAGAAAGAAAAGTCTTGAAGCCTACATAAAAAAAGGCATTATGCAGCATTAAGTCATTATAAATCCACATGGCAAATATCTCTGCATACATTCCTTGATTTTTCATCTCTTTCCTTCTCTAAGGACTGCAAAACAATAGTAGCCCTCCTCAAGCTGAGAAGTCCTTTTCTTATGATGTTTTAGACTGTATGGAACAAGCAAATGTCACAGTATCACTCCAATGTTGTAACATTTGTCAGAAGTGCCATTATTTCACTTGACAGCTTTAAAAACCAACTAAAATATTTAGTTATATATCACTGTTGAATCTTAAAATTTGCCTGCACTAAAACTTTCCTCATGCATCTTCTTTCCCTAACACAAGATAAATCAAACAAAGCAAAAGATACTTTCCACTATCATAGGGCTTATCCAAATACTAGGTAACAAGACTAAATCATTCATCTCTCTCTATAAGGGCAAAATTAACAATTCATTCCATCAACTGAATGTTCAAGATGGAGGAGTGCCTATCTCTCTTTAAGTGACTAAAAAGGAAGTAAAAATTATTAGGACAGAGAAGTTATTGCTTTTTAGGCCATTTTCAATAGGTGGCACATATTCAACACAACTTTATTGAGCCCACTCTCAATGTTAACCCCAAAGTTACAGAGCTTTATATAATGTAATCCAATATATTTGATACTACAAGGAGTTTAAAATCAGGCTCAGTCTGTTTCTGATGTTTACAAGCTTGAAAGCAGGTTGGTTTGGAGTTGGAATAAACCAACTGCTTCAATATGTTTACAAACTGACAAAATAACGTAGTAATTAAAAGAATTACCTGAGTAGTCATATCTCATTGGACCCATCCACCGCTTCTTCTCACTATCTTTCAATATATCTCCATAAAAACCATAACCCAGCAATGACACAGAGTATTTCAAAAATGTGTTGTTGTGATGTACAGAAGAGACATCCAGAGGCTGACAGTCACCTATGAAGATTAGAAGTGCAAGGGTTTGTCAAGTCTTATTTCATTTGCAGCTGCAAGCATGATAGTAACTTTAAGACTGCAAAGTCATTAAAAATAAAAAATACATATTGCATTTATGTCAATATATATGTAATAAATGCATATGCTTCTTACACATAAAGAAAAGGAAATATAATTTTTAATACTAGTTTTATCTCATACTTTAAAAGCATTAAACACTAAGTGAGAAGAAAGGGCTCAGTATGCTACAAACGTGTAATGAAGAATTTACAGTCCTTCACCTGTAGCAGTAGGAGCGGATAGAGTTGAAGAACTATTTAGATTGGAAGAGGCCTTTGGGATCATCAAGTCCAAATGTTAACCCAGCCCTCTCAAGGCCACTACTAAACCATGTCCCTAAGTGCCACATCTTGTCTTCTAAGTATTGGCACCCTGTGTCAATGCTTGACAGCCCCTTTTCCATGGCAGATCAGTGCAGTATCTCCTGTACATCTCCTGGGTACTACTTAAACCTCTGTGTCATACTATCAGAGGATATTCAAGCTGCAAGGAGCCTTTGGAGGTTCCTCATTAAACCCTCCACTCAGACGAGGTTCAGCTATGAGGTCTCATCAGGCTACACAGGGTTTATCCAGTCAAGTCCTGGAAATCCCCAAGAACAAAGAATACACCACCTCTCTGATGTTCTCCTCATGCAAACTTTGGAGTGATGGTGGGAGTTGTGGGGGTGGGGTTTTTTTGCTTTCTTTGGTATTTTGGCGTTTGGGGTTTTTCCTATTTCACAGGGAGGTTGGACCAGATGATCCACTGTGGTCCCTTCCAACCTGACCCATTCTGTGATTCTGGGACTTAACAACACAGCTAAAATACTATGATATAGTAAAGCCACATCTTTCCAATCCTAGTCCAAAGGCTTTAACTCCACAGATGCTGAACAGAGTAAACCATAGGTTAGTAAGAGCAACACATGTGTAAATCTTTGCAACACCAGATCCTAAAACTGCAGCTGTTACTCAGTAATGATATCAGAAGGCATTGTAACTCTAACTTGGCAAGGGAATATTGAATTGCCCAGGACAATTGGACAACTAGCACAAAATAGTACCATTCAAGTGTACATGCATTTCTCAAAGCTTTTATTTTTCTCTAAGATAGATATACATATATATAGATATACAGTCCAACAACTGATGCTTATTGCTATTTACTACTTTCAAAAGAATGACAGAATTAATGAAAACTTTAGCACAACATTTTTGAAATATTATGTTTCCTTGAAAACAATGAATTACTGTAGAGAAAGCAATCAATTTTAACCTCCCATACTTCAAATCAGAGACTTAAATCCCAGACAAAAACTTTGTATTTCAACTCAGCCATTATGTTCAAATTACATTTCACAGACATAAAGAAAGAACTAAATGAAAATGGTATTTTGGGCTACTTCCATTGTTTTTGTAACAACACAGCAAACTGTGACCACCCACCTACAATAATATGAAGAGCTGAAGTTACTGGATCAGAAATGCCAACAGTTGAATAGCATATGCAATCTGTTGATCCTGAAAAATAAAAAACTAGGCATCAATTTGTATCTTTGAACAACAAGTATTATTAGTACAGTCCTCCAAATAAAATCATTATGTTCCTTTGGTTTGCTCCTCTCCATTTTATGGAACAAAGTAATTACAGGAATACTGTATTATAATTTTTATTATTTAAACTATAACATCGCACCCCACAATGAATACAAGTTATTGCTCTCTATATAAAGTACAAAATCTCACAATGTAAGCAATAAATATGTAGCAATTATGAAGGGAGTTAATTTACATGGAAAATGTCACTATTACATTATAGCTTTTATATCAAATGAAGCAGGCATACACTGATTTTCCTCTGTTTAGGATTTCTTGCTCATTGAGATCTCATGAAAGGAAGAGAAATTGACTGGTCTGCTGATTTTTGTGATACTGTTCTAAATTTCAGGATGTCATCTTATACCAGAAACTTCTGCTCTGTTCTATTATTTGAAAATTAGTAAAAATACTTGCTTTCAGGAATTAGTTTCTAGATAGGGTAACAAAATGGACAGAGATGTACCTTTACAGACTTGATGCAAAATACCTACAAGCCGGGAAGCTTTAGGTTTCACCTATATGCTGTTTAGAAATGGACAACTCTCCCTGTTTCCTATAGAAAACAAGAGCCTACCATAGGGATTTGGTTTCTGCTCTGCAGCAGGGACTTGGAACTCAGGTCCAGACCTACAGAAGTGTATTTGGTGCAGCACCTAACTCCGAATTTATCTTACAGCTTCTCCCAACCCTTCCATGAAACTGAATTCCTTCAAAGTCAAAGATAGATGTCTGAAAAGATAAACTTTGTCCACATACATGTTCTCAGATTTCCTACCAATGCATTAGGTGGAAGAGCAGCTCAAGTAAAGTGTACTTGACTTCTGAGGCCTTATCAAATTGAAGCAAATTAATAATGGAGGAATGAGCAACCCTTATTTAAAAACCACTTTTAGTTCTTGTTCATTTTGGAAATAGTCAGGGCATTAGCAGTTAATAACAGGGGCAAAGAAAATCCTTTCCTTTTCGGAAGATTGACACCATTTCCCCTGCCTGTGAATGGAGGACAGAAACTTTTACCAAGTAAATGTTATGCAGAAATCTACCAGGAATGAGCAGCATCTCCAGGAGCCACTTAAAGAGAATATAACAGAACTGCAGGACAAAAGAAACAGTGTGACTAAACAGACCTCTCACTGCAAGGCTGAGGTTCAAGACAGTGCTAGTGTACCATTACAGGCATATGCCACTGCAGAACAGAGGACTCCAATTCAATTTCCCTCAGTATCACAACAGATGGGGTACTCAGATGATGATCTTGTGTCACATTTAAGGTTCTATAAAAGAAAATATTAAGTGGACTTCTGAACCTGAAGCTATACTTTATGGCCAAGTTTCATATTGTTTTCTATGCTCATGAACAGAAAATTCTGACTACTTTTGAAAAGAAAAACAAACAATCACTAAGAGACATGACCTAAACTTCTACTGGTGAATGTACAAGCCTAACACTTAATCCAACATTTCTCATTTCTTCCACATCTGCGTGCGTTCTGCTCCTACAATTACCTCAATTACATTTGTCTTGATGCAAACAGAGCTTCCAAGTGGTTTTACACTACAGATGGGAGGAGAAGAGGGGAATTCGTGCAAGCTACTTTTCAACATCAGAGGCCCATCTCCCTGTGACCTATATCCAATTAAAAGCTGATTCATCTGTTTGGCAATTACACAGAACTTATTTACATTTCTATTCATTAACCAGCAAGGAAGGTCTGAAATTAAAACTGAAGTCTGAAATTAATTCTGAGATTCTAAAATGGGAGACATACCAACAGTAAAATACTGTTGGTTTTTTCCTCTTGGAGCTGGTAGTATGGAGCAACAAAACCAGTGACCTATTTACATGGATGTAACTACTATGGCATTCCACACACATGAAAAGGGAATGTAACTTGCCATAACACCACACCAAGCATGAACCTAACAGTACTTGTTTAAAGGTCACAAAAATGTTCATGATGACTAAGGGTTTGAATTCTTTTGAATACTTAACCAAACAAGACTTCTAGATCTTTAGGTAGATCTTCACTAGGCGCAGAATCTACAGCTGCCGCCACAACATTCTGAACAGATGGACACACAAACCCACCAAAATCTGGGTTATTTCATCAGTATAAGTCTGATATGAAAAGCAGGATTAGAATGTAAATATATCTTGAATAATATCCCGTGATTAATATCTTAGGATTGCCAGAGCACTCAGTTCGGGCAAGAAGCTTCCCATAGAGCATGACTAATGTTAAGTGGTGGGTATTGTACACTCTGACTAAACCAACAGAAAAATTATGTACATACTCTGCCAGATTTTCTTTGGGGATTTTCAAGGGCAACAGCCTGAGTGAAGGAACATAAAAGAGGTTTTTATGGATCGCAGAGAACTACATGCAAATGTGAAGGAAGTAGTTGGACTACTTGCTAACTGGGTCCTAATTCACTTGAAAAAAAAGACAAACACATTCAGTATAGAAACGAATTATTGCATTGGTTTGTTATCAGAGATGAAAATCAGCATGCAAAGCAATGATTAAGTTTCAGGTTAAGACACACACACAGCTGTATGTGTGCATGTTACACTGCAGACAATATGCCAAAGCTTCTGCTCTGGTCAAGGACATACTGTCAGGAATAGCTGATGGCAGCTTCAGCTTGAGTCAAGGTACTCACACACAGGCCTCAGTGGAAGGCCTTGGGAAGCAAGACATCTGCATGTGACAAGCAGATGCTACAGAAGATCAGCAGGCTCTGCTGATCCTATTGACCAGATGCCATCTGCTATAAGTTTAGATGCCCATCTCAATGCAGACACCAAATGTAAGCATGAAAATTTGAGTGTCAGTTTCAAACTGAAACTTACCTTAAGGATATTAATTCCTTTATCTAAAATGCCACCAACCACCAGTGCTGCAGATTAGTCTGCTTGTCCTCCAACTCCTACTCTAGCACTACAATCTCTTGCATAGGCCAGTACATTTCAACAATGGTGGCACCACACCACCATGCCATAGGCAGATGCTGAATGTCTGAATTCTCCCAGCTAAAGAAAGCTTTCACCCCAGATACTTTGATATTAACAACTCACTGAAAACGTGAAATATGTAGAAGGCACAACATTTTGTGTTTGATAAAGTAGGTATAATTACTTTGAATCTTTAGCACACATCACTCATTTTCCCCAAAGTTGTTTTTTATTAGGAGGTCTCATACCACCACATGGTTGTTATACAGGCAAGCTCTTCTGTGTTCTTTTCCTCCGCAAGTATGAAAAATGCAATCTTTTATATAAGTACATTTAATGATATAAAAATTAAAGAAATCCTTCCTTTTAATTAATCAATCTCAAGGAAGAACAATCAAGATATTTATTGAAGTATGAATGAGCACATACTCTGCATAAGGAAGTTTTGTTAAAGCAATATTACAGAGAGCAAAGTGAGGGACTGCATTACACAGAATGAACTACAGCCAAATCACCAGATTTCCCCTTTGCATGTGAACATTGCTAGATATTTGTGAGTAGGCAAGTCATGCAAACAGGTACACTCAGACACCACTTCACAAATTTAAATTGGTAACAGAACCACCAAAGTGGTTAAGCAAAACTCAGATAATTTGCTGGTTGCATGGAAGAGTTCATACCATTGATTGGTGGACCAACAACAGACAGTCAAAGTGCCAGACTTAATAATCTGAACCATGATTAGACTACTAACTTAACAACTAAGGTTTTTTAAACCAAAACACACACATGGTGTGGGGTGCAAATATTTATTTTTGTGCTTTAATTGATGGAAACTAAACAATTACAAACAACTGAAGTACAAAACTAAGCAGGTGACAGAAGCAAGTCAGCTAGATGTTGATCCTATGGAAAACAGTGAATTTAATAAAGAAATATAAATACTTTTAGAGCTCCTGAGCAATGCTCTATGTGAGATAGTCTTGACAGAGGAAGATGCTCCCATGGCACCTACAGAATCCTCAGACAAATCAGTTTAAGAACAGTATTTGTAGTGAAAAAAAGGAAGCATAGCAACTTCAGTGGGGGTCTCATTTGTGCAGTTTTTGTGAATCCATAATCCACGCACTCATCATACAGATGAAATGTCAGCTAAGCTGCCCTAATGACAGGGTAACTGCATGTTTTTGGATCAAGCAGCATTTAATATTTTGAAAAATTCTACAAAACTACTTTTCTGAGAAGTGCTTCTTAAATGAGAAGGAGGTGGCGCGTTCAAAAGCAAGGGGAGAAGCCACTGCTACAGGGAGAGATGAAGGGTCTGGGCTTACACCCGTGTACCTACTCAAAGCTTTGCATATCTTCCTTTACACATACAGAAACCAAGAAGTCAAGTTTTATCTGCAGAACAACAGACTGGCTTAAAGAGAAACAGTCCAGAAAGACTTTGGTGTAGGATTTTTTTGGTAGATAATTACTTCAGTGTAGCTCAGTAACACAAGACAACAAAAATGGTTTAGTCTAATAATGGCAGATTTTAGAGATGAAGTTAACATCACAGGAGTAAGTAACTTTGACTTACTTGTCGCCATGGCAGGCCCACTATATTAAATGCAGTATTTAGCCCTAAGACTGTCATTTCAAGAAATTTAATGGATTTAAAGTACTGAAGGAGGAGCATAAAACATGCACTTCAGATTTCAAAGTGGATATAGTGAACTTTGAAATGAGACGCTAACTAAATGGCAAAGATCATTAAATATTACAAGCTTTGTAGCTAAGAAGTCTAAGAACAGATCACTTGGAGTAATTAAACAAGAAAGATAACTTTTATTGCTACGCTCCAACACATTTTAAAGATAATTTTTACACTCTAAATGACAGTGAGTTCCATATGAGTCCAGTCACACTACACAACTTGACTTGAATCTATTTTTTAAGCTTGTGAATGAATCCTCCATCTTTTTCCTGTATTACATTCACATAGGAAGCCTGTACTGCCTTTGGCATTCTTAACTTCTACAGTGACACATCAACATTCTGATTATAATCATACTGCATCCTTCAATCCTAAACAGTACAGAGCTGACCACCAGAACACAGTGATCTGGATGCACTAGAAGCCTAAAATCACCATAGCTATTACCTTTGTGTCTATACTTTACTCAATATTCCCAAGGGCTTAGATTTTCCCCCACAGTGGGTTGCAGACTTGATTTTTGCAATGAATACAGTACAACAACACAGAGTGAAGTGGGTTTGTTTTTTCCTATCTGCCAAGATCATTAAAAATATTTAATCTAGTAAGTTCTTTTAAACTAAAAAAAGAACAGCAGTTGACAGCTTTGTCCTCCCATTCCATGCCAAGAACAGCATTCTATGCTCCAGAAAGTTAGAATCATGATATACAAATAATATTCAACATTCAAAAAAAGAGCCTGCACAATGGAATTCTGCTATGAAATAAAGCTTATCACTGAAACCCAGTCATTTAGATGAGTGTTTTAGCATTAAATCTCTTTCATTTGTAATTTTGAACCTCTGTACAATTAAATTGTCAGTCTCGGAGCAAAGACCACTGCTGAACTTAGTTTTGTTTGAATACAGAAACTGTTTAATCACAACCACAAACCACAACCTACTACATTTCTCTTAGCACAATGATATCAGGAACTAAGGTGAAAACACTGATCCACTGTCACCTTACCCCAGGCTCCTGTCATCACTAAGTAAACCATCTCTATGTATCAGAAGACACACAGAGCTTTAGATCTTCATCTCTAAACTATAGGTAGTCTTTGTTTTCAATATCTATTAATGAGTTCCTAGGATATTTTAAAAAGGTTGGTTATAAAGAAGTAGAACACAATGGATGACGTTTTATTAGATGCAGTATTAGTATTTCATTATTACTTTTGACTTGTATTTCAGGACTATTGGTTTAGTTAAAAAAAAATAAAAAAAAGTTCCTCCTAAGAATTTCACTTATTTTTGGAACAGACTTCTTGCACTAGTGATAGAGCTAGAGTATCTGTTGGGGTCAATACATGGCCAGAACTTCATTGTATCAAACAAAGATGAATACAGAACAGCTTCACCATGGGCTGGAAAAATACAAACCAGAAAAAAACCCCAAATCTTGCTGCCTTGAGGGAGGGTTATGCTGTTTCATACTCAATTTAAGGTCACTGTAATGACTAGATGTGTCAAGATTTGTTCAGTGACTTGACTACCTTTTTCAATAAATAAGCATTTTCCCATATATACAGTAATGGATCATTTTAAATACCACACAATAGACAAACAGATCAAGATATATATTATCCTCTCTATTTCCAAACACTTAATTAATAGAACTTTAAGGCCAGCTTCCTTACACATCATTATAAAAACTTTTTGAGGGATTTGAATAATGACTTGGAGAAAATATTTGAACAATAGCATTGATTACAAGGCTGTACCTCATGTCAGTTCTAGGAATAGAACATACAGTACACACTCAAATACCAAAAGGATACAGTGGACAAAACACAACAAAGAAAACAAAATATGTAAGAGAAGTGACTTGATACATGCTAACAAAATTAAAATGTCAACGAAGTTCATACTTTTTGGGTGCAAAAGTAATGCACCCAACGAAAAAAAACCGCATTAAGATAATGGAGAAAAAGCAAGGTTAATCTTTCCTGAGGACAAAGAAATAGCTCTTAATATTGAGGTTCTGGTTTTTCAATTGTATCTTCTTAGGGTCACATATCTCCAGTAAGCAAAATCTTCTGAAACCAGTCATGTAAGCAAAATACCTTTAGTTCAAGAAATCTGCCCAAGTAAGAAAAAGGATGAGAAGAAGAACACTTTGAATTCTATTCTTGTGAAGTTCATTATACATACTGACTTTAATACAAAGCTTTAACAAATAAAATCAGAATATACTGAAATATAATAGGAGGGTGAAAAACCATAAGGGTATATTCACATTGTAACTTTTAGATACCAAACATTTACTATACTGCAAGCAGAAAAGGTTAAGCTTCTTGGAAGTAACAACTCAGAATGTTTGGGTCTGGATACATTTTTTACAAAGATGAAAGGAATATAAAATTAGTCACCCATAGTGTGAGAGTACAAACGTTGTACTTCACTTGGTATAGTTTTACAACCCGAACTAAATTTTCTCAGAAGCCTTTATTTTAATTCTAACCAGAAGCTTACAATGTTTATTTCATGCCCAGTTCTTTAATTCAAAGCTCAAGCATCAGACAAGAAAAGCGAACAGCATAGAAAAGATACTGGACTGTCCCCTGTATTCCTACAGACACCTCAAAATTACTGATTCTGTTAAAGAGTTAAAACAGTTAATTCAGTCCTGTAAGAGAAAGCAAACTTATTAATCTGCTTTTGAAGGAATCTTTGAGGACCAAAGGGGCAGGATGAGGTAACAGCTGGGACACCAGATTGAAAATAGTTAAGACAGATCGAAAGAATGCCTTTACGGTCAATAACAATAACAATAATCATATCAAGAAAGACCTCAGTTTGAAGAATGAGTTCTCTCAAATGACAGCAGTCAGGATTGCCTGAAAAAGTGGCTGAAATTGACAACTGTGAATGTGCAGCCCCTCTAACAAGGGGCAGAAACTGCAACTTGGTCTGGAAAACGAGAACTGTTCCTCATGGAAATGAAGAAAAGAGAGTCCAGGAATCTTAGCATTTGTATGGAGTTTGCCAGACCAGCAGAAAGTTCTCATTATAATTCTAACTAAATTAGTTGATTTGGAACTGGAAAAATATTTATCAGGTAAATTTCTTTAGTAAATTCCACTCAATGTGTTTAGAAGGGCATTACTGCCAACATCTTTCTCATATTAACACACAGTAAGACACAAAAAAAGATAGTTATTAAATTCTGAAGTTATACATTAAGATTTGATTTCCTTTACAAAATATTCTTCCTAAAAAAAATTGCATGTGATCAAAAATGTTATATGGATACAAACAGTGTTAGTTAGGTGTCTTGATAGAATATCATTGCTCAGATCTTACATGTAGGCCTAAATTCATCAAGCTATGAATAAGGAAAAAATTTCAAGAATTAA
>NW_005054354.1:268011-284956 GCF_000277835.1 Geospiza fortis | reverse complement strand
ATATTGCACTGGACTAACGATGCTTTGGGATTATTTTGGTCTATGCCAGAGTCCTTCTGCATTCTTCCAATGAGACCATGCATCACTTCACTGAACATGCCGTCCCCACCAACACAAACAACACTGCCAGGAAACACAAATTAGAATGCACACTAACAGTCAATAAACAACACGGCAAGTGTTCTACTTAGGGCATGCACTGGGCACACCAAAAATAGTTGTTCTATTATCTTCCTTCATTTGTACAGGATATAGTAGCCCACAGTCAAGTAGGCAATTAACAAAAAGCAAGAAAAAAAATTCAAGCTACAGAGCTGCAAATGTACCTAGAGATATCTGTAACATTAGGAAAAAATGTTGGAATGCAACCTGCAAAAATTTTTATCCTCTACTACTGTGTGCAGACAAACAAATATTAGTGGAAATTCGCTATACAAATAAAACACTGAACGGGACTGTACATACAGCTTTTGAAGTACACAAAATGGAAATAGGGTACCTTTACTAAAAAGGGAAAAGTTAACATTTGCCACCTCAGGCAGAAGTGTAGTTTACACTATTTAATAGGAATATACATTAGATGAAAGCCAAAATCCAGAGAAGTGCATGCCTGCATCTTCTTCTGAACATGCTCAGATCCCATCAAATTGACAGAAGTCATTTATATCTACATAACCATTCATAAGGAGACAGAGTTCTAAATGTTACCAGATGCAAAACTTTGTTTCACAAATTTAATTCAAGTCAGAGCTGGTACAGCAGCTGCACAGATCCTGAATATGTTAAAGCTCAGCAGAGAGTCCACAGCCAAGCAAATACTAGGAAGTAAAAAGACTCTTTTACAGCAGTATACATTTTTATGAACAACAATCAAATGCACTCAGCAAGCATAAACATTCTTTAACTAAACAAACTAATTCAAATACTTTAAAGGAAAACATGAGAAATCCAGAGTTACATATGTAGCTCCTAGCACACAAGTCTAGGAATGTGTACTGTTATCTAAAGCAATAATTTCCATCTCATAAACTAATACTCTCACATCATCAGCAACAGATATTGCAGAATGAGTACTTATTTCACAAGATAAATTAATCTAGTTTTTAAGTATAGATGATTTAAATTTAGTTATTATTGCATTTTCAGCAGATGGAAAGCTTGAAAAAACAGTCATTTTTTTCCCATGAATAATGAGGACAAGTCTTAAAAATGTGAACTCTACAACTCTAAGTTAAGACTTAGGAGACTCAGAGAGAAGGAATAAAAGGATATTTCTTTTCAATTTTTCCAATTTTTTTCTCTTCCAATTGTTTAACTTTCACTATTCCTGAATTTTAGCCTTATCTTGCTCTGCAGACTCAAAAAAACTGGGCTAAAGAAACAAAAATTTCCATCTCAGTTCAAGGTCAGTGTTGTCTCAGCAGTAGTTTGCTCAAAGCTCCATCCAGCCTGGCTTTAACACTTCCAGGGATGGGGAATCCATGACTTCTCTGGGCAGTCTGTTCCAGTGCGTCTCCACTCTCACAGCAAGGACTTTCTTCCTTAGACCTAATCTAAACCTTCCCTCATCCAGTTTAAAACTACTCCCTCTTGTCCTATTTTATGCCCTTATAAAATGCCCCTCTCCAGCCCCCTTTGAAGTCCCCTTGCGGTACTAAAATGTGCTCTAAAGTCTCCCTGGAGAATTCCCTTCTTCAGACTGAACAAGCTCAGCTCTCCCAACCTGTCTTCATAGGAGAGGTGCTCCAGCCCTTTGATCCTCTCTAACAAACACTATATCCAGACTCAGAGGGGACAGTTATAGGAATGTCTGTACCTATCAAAGGTAAATTTGATAAAAACTTCACATATGCAATAACAGCACAACCAAATTCACAGCAAATATCAGAAGACCAATGTACAAGTCAGACATGTACTGCACATGTGAAGGCCCCTGGTGAGGAATGTCTGAAAGAATCATCTTAGAGTGATTGTTACTTCTTGGCTTTATTTTACTAGATGGAGAGCATTTCACTTTTTAGATAGATGACAACAGCAAACAACATCAGCTAGAGGACTTCAGAAACTAACCCAGAAGTAAATTGAGTTTTTGAAGAACTACAGTCCCTTCTAATCTCAGCCATTCTATGAACTAACTCAAAAAGTAGGGAAAAAACCCCAACCAGAAACAATTTTACAAAGGCCTGTGGAACAGACATATGCATAAGAAACCACAGTGCTGTGTCACTGCTTCCAAACATGGCTATTACCTGCATGATATTACAGCATGTTCTAATTGTTCTGCACAGTGATGCACAAAACCCTGCTATGTTGTAACCAAATGAGTATTTTAAGTAACTGTGCTTAAAGAAAAGCTGTTCTATCATTGAGCTACTAGGTGACTACATTTACTGTAAGAAATTCCTATTAGGCAAAATAGGAATACCTTATTCCTATAAGGTAAAATAGGAAGAACAAACAGGAAACACTCATAAGATATTTAAATCAGCTGTCTAAAGTAAAACATTTGAAAAGAAGCAAAACAATTATCATTAAGAATCCTGTATCTACTTGCAGAATTCCATGTATGGCTTTGCCAAATAGGGAATCTGGAGATGAAATTAAGAAACTCATCACTGAATGAAGGGAAAGCCACACATCAGAACCAGTCTACAGGGACAACTGAACATCAATTAGATGCAGGAATCCAAAGAACCTTTTACTCAAGGTGAGGAAAGTCAAACCCGAAGAAACACACATTTATGTGCTTCAGCCATTTTTTAAATTTTCAAGATAACCACTTAATCTGCTATTTAAAAAGTAGTTTTAATTCAGGAAGTCCTTCCTAACATCACTGTTGACCACAGAAAAAGAGTTGTACGTGATGGACAAAAGTTAGGCTTGGAAAGACAGGCTGCAGATCCCAAGCAAACTGCCACTCAGGCCTAACCCAGGAATAGAAGAATCCTAAGAGTCTAAAAAGATGCAGTGCTTTGGCCTATTGAGCATCTTGGAATGTTAGAGAGACCAAAAAAAAAAAAACCCAAAAAACCCCCAAAACAAAACAACCAAACAAAAAACCCAAAGAAAAAAAATTCTACAACATGACACTGAATCTGCCAAAACCACTTCAGATACTACCACAATTGGTCACTGCCACTTGCTGTAAAAAACAATTTGCTAGGAGTGGACATGGGAGGCTCATTTGCCTCCCTTTCTGCTCTGTATTGAAATTTCACCAACCATAAGCACACTTATTTCAAATCACAGATCAAATGAAAAGGAAAAATAGCGACTAACTAGTTTTTTCTAGGATCAATGTTTCCCTTCCTTGAACTTCTGAAAAATTAAGAAAAATCAGAGTTACAGACAAAACTGTTTATTTGAAGGCAAGTCATTTTAAAGCAGGTGAAGTCTGGGAACTGAGCCTATGAATGTCATTTCTTACTAACACTATTTCCCAACATCGTGTCCTTACTCAACACACACAAAGTATATAGCAAAGTACCACAGCAAAAGTACTCTGAAAAGACTCAATGTGTTTTCTTTTTGCAACTTACCAGTTTAAATGTACCTGTCAACAGGTACAAAAAAGAATTCTAAAATACTGTAGTTATGAGAGCTCATCTGCATACATTTTCATGTTTTTTCAGACATGTAACTTGTTTCATGTCATGGACTGGAAACTGAAATTACCATAGCATTTTTATTAAAATATTCTGCTTCTACAGCAGACTCAATAATGGAATGTAAGATCACCATTCAGTCAGGTCTTCTTTTAAAGCAGTAACTTCGAAAAAGAAGAAATGCAAACAAATGTAGCCATGATGTAGGCACTATTGAACAGTCATATACAGCAAGAGGAACCACCTGAAACATTTCTGAACAGTCCATGTTTTTACACACAGGCTGAGTGCTCCTGGTGCAGTGTTCTGAACTCATGTATGTCAAGACTACAAAACATTTCTGGGTAGCTTTTGAGCTATAACAGAATGCTCAACTGAGCAGAATTAATCTAACATTCATCTTTTGAACACAAATCTCATGCAAACATTGTTATACTATGCTCGAATATATTGTGTTGAACAAGTTTACTGAAACAGTTTACTTTTCTTTTTATACTCCTAAATGTGGATGTCCTACAAAAAGGAACATGCCTCAGGACTTTCAGCTGTTGCAATAAATGTATTAGTAATGAAGGCTATCCTTTTAAATTAGAGACAGAAACAGACCAATTACATAATTACTGACTCAAAAATAATAAAGAAAGGCAAGTAAAGTTACTTACCCATCATACTTATAAATATTAACTTCAAATAAGTTGTCCTTAGCATGGTTAGCATGTTCAGTTACTGTGAAGAAATAAACACATTAAAATTTATTATTAAAAACTATTATAAAGCTATATATAATATAGAATTATAAAAATAAATTCATTAATAACCATGATTCTATTACTAATGTGACTATAAAATAGCCTGTCCATAAGATGCGTCTCAAAAGATTTTTGCCCGGGAAAGACTTAGAGGAGACATACGCAGTACATATAGAAAAAATATTTCAGAAAAAATTGTGCAAATGATCAATTAGCTTTAACACTGAAACTGAAAAAGAGAAGAAAGGCAGGATCTTTTATTTAGAGCTTAAATATCTCAAGAGCACAGAAGTTTTATTTTAGTAAGCAGGAAGCTAATAGAAGGTTGCCATTTATATGGCTACCTATGCTTTATTTAGAAAACATTCTCTACCATTTTCTTTCATTTCCTTAGTGAGAAAAGGTAACTAACAGAAAGAACTTCAGCTACTCAGGATTGTTTTAGAGTTCATACTGTGCTTATTAGGAAATTAAAGTACTCATCACTCACCAACAACATCAGTGGATATAGAAGCCAGACTGAAGAGTGGAGCAACTTTCTGTTCATAAATCCTCTTGCCTTGTCTTTTTCCTCCATAGGGATTAATATACACAAGCAGCTGCTTTGGTCTAGACTCTGCAGTAAGGAAAACCATAGAGCACTGCTTTTGTACACAAACCAAAAAATTCATCAAGTCATACAAAACCAAACCTATTAACATCAAAGCAAACACAGCATAATAGACCTGTAACTCTTTAACAAAGAGCTATAAAAGTCTGCTCCATCTGCTCTCTTTATTATGCTGGTATCAACAGTATTGAACAAATTGTTGGCAAGACAGCAGATGAAATTCAGAATAATTTCTTTTGACTCCCTATCTCACATTCTTACTTGTCATTCTTGCAGTACCTTCCCACTACACAAGTTACTCTAATTACATGAGTATTATGGGCATACAAGACGAAAAGGGCAGCAACAACAAAGCCACTCGTAAGTGAAGCATACATAAAAATACTTTTACATGAACTTATTTAAACTTCTTTTTTTAATAACATGGTTAAAATCCATTTCCTTTCTGTGATCAAGTCACACTAAGAATGCCTCACAAAACTACATGCTGCACAGTAAGTACTTGTTCTACAGTGTTAGTTGCCCTAAAGTGTTACCTCTTCCCCCCTCCAAAAGCACCTTTGTAATGACTATCTCAAATTTGTCCAAACAGTTATGGATTTACACTAGTCAATTAAAACACTTACACTTTTGTATTAACAGAGATACAAAACAGTAATGCTTGCTGCACCTGGGAGACCTCCTTTTTCATGGAGCAGACAAAAACATTAACATACTTCCTCAAATGGCATTCTAGATTATTAGTTTAAAAGGAAAAAATATCAGATTATTACAGCAGCATACTTTTACAACAAATCCACCCAAGCTAGATAGACTGAGTGGTTTAAATCTGCCATACACTCAAAGCACTCTTCTGCCCATCTGAGAAAATATTCCCTTTCCTGAAGGAATTTGTTACCAATAAAATGAACAACTGCATTCAAATGAACTGACTGCTCAGGCCACATTTCTCACAAGTGTACTGAATGGGTACACAAACCCCATTTTTTAAAAAAGACAGATGTACCTTGTGTAATGTATACCAAAAAAAACCATTAATAATGCTTCCATTGCCTGTTCAGAACAGTTTCTCTAAAATACTCATTTTAATTCTGTAAGCCTTGAGTATTTGCTCAAGTCCCACTGTAGGTCTACTTGTATCCAAACCCTTCTCCAGCTCTGTATCTCAGATGGGCCTCAGACCTACCCTGTAGGGAGCTCATCCCTAATCCCATCTCCAGCTGTTCCACTCCAGCCTCCCTGCATGGATCCAATTACTATATCTCACCTGCAAATTGGACCTGTACCTATCCCCATCCCTGCTCTGCCCAGCCTGCTCAGATACAGTGGCATCCTGGTCAGCAAGGCACTGCCTCTGCTATGATCAGCCTTGACCTCCTTTTTGTCAGTTACTCTGCTCCTGCTGCTTCTTGACATCTATCAAGTATCTCTTTCAGGAATAACTCCTTCAAAATTACTTTTAACCTCCCATGAAGTAGATGTCCAAGAGCCTCAGAAATTATTAATGGGAACTCTTACTACATAAGACACATTTTCTTGATGACAGAGTCTGGAAAGGTGAAACACACCCACAAATCTTCCAATTGCTACAGTCCTTGACCTCAAATCTCTAGAGTACCTTAAATCCCTGAGCTTACATCTGCCCATTACTTTTTCCAAAGCTACAATCATTTCAAGCCTATGCTAAGCTTCCAATGTGACTTTATTTTGTGAAAATAATTTATATCTGGGCAAAATTATATGACACAAACAGTCTTGACTGATTAAAGCACTCAGTAAAACTTAGTGAACATGTAAGATAAAGTAGTGATAAGGAAACACTTCAACTCTTGGATCCGTCAATTTCTGAGCATAAGCTGCTCTTAAGAGTTCAAAAAAGCAGATATTTCAAAATAACATTGATTGATGTACAAGCCTACAAAATGATGGTGCAAATGTTCATAGTTTATTCAGACTTACTCTGCATTTCAAGTAGTTCCTTCAGCGCCTGTGTCCACTGATTACATAAGTGCTCATCAACACACCAGAACGTCGCATCCCTGCACCGCCAGCGGTGATTTCGGGCTTTCTTCACATAATGCACTATTTAAATTCAAAAAGACAGCAAACAAAAAAAACCCACAACATAATGAGATGGTTCTGTGAAAAGAAAAACGCATTTCGGAAAGATCTCCAAAATACTGACCTGTAATTAACCTCGACTGCACACTTCTACAAATGACAGAAGCATTCAGAGTATGACCAGCATATTTGTAGAGAACCCAAATGAAAACATAAATGAAAACACTTGCTAACAAGCAGACATCCAAAGACTTCTTTTTAAAGAAGCCATGTCTCATCAACTTATTATAGACATACTTGTTCAGAAGTTCCCTGAGCTTACATATTATCTGTATTAAAGTCTGCAATATCTACATAAAAAGCCACAAGCTTAAGAAGATAAGCCACACTGACATCAACTCTCATGTAACCAACAGGGTGAATTTATTCTATAAAGCTGAAATTTGAGGAAAAAAAAATTGTTTTCTTATCGATTAAGACCTTATACTTACACTTCATATACAATATCTCAAATCACTCTTACTGGAGGATTAAAGGTGAGGAAAGTACAGCATAAAATTCTGCCATGACATCTTTTTAACACAGAAGTCATCACTCTTTTCCTAAATCAGACGCATATTTCTGGCACTTTGTATTAAGAATGCAGTCAATACTATAAAGTAACTTTCATGCATACATCCTGATGGTTAGGAGTAATTTAAGAATATTTAGGAGTCATTCTTTCACCCTCTCTTGATTTTCTGGTCAAGAAGTAGAAAGCAGGTGTCCTGCAGCAGAGTCATTCAGCAGCAAAAGACTCCAGGGTGAACATTCAGACATTAGCTCGAACTTCATTAAAAAATAACTAAACACAACATGTGATCTTAAAGGAAGAGTTTTATTTTCCAAATAAGGATCTTTAAATATAAACCAACATTTTTTTGGTGAGGCTTCTTTTGTTTGTCTTTTGTGGGACTTCTGCTTGGGTTTATTTCAATTTGGGATTTTGTTGGGGTTTTATTTTAAATTTTGGGGGGGGCGGTCTTTTTTGATTTTTTTTGTGGTTGTTGTTTGTTTGTTTTTGTTTTGTTTGGGATTTTTTTCTGATTTTTGGATGTGGAGTTTTTTTAAATACATCATTTATGTTAAAAAACCCCCAAACTTTGACAATTCTTTTTGAGTCTGCCTTAAACTATCTTCAGAGAATAGCAAGCACAAGCATCCAGAGACTTATTTGCCTTACCGGTGAAAGCATGTAGCTTTGCCATTTTTTGCCATCTGCCAATGTTACGTTGTTTCTTGTTAAACTCAGTTTCTTCTACAGCAATGATCTCGGAGATTGGTACAAAACAGTTTCCTATATGAACACAAGATCTTAAAGGTTAGAATCTTCAAACAGCACCTGAATGATTATTTCTATACCTAATATGATACAGATACATGATTCAAGCACTTGTTCAATAAGCACAACCAAAAGCATAACTAGAAATTTTTTTAACTGTCTTTAGTCAAAGCACATAATCCATGACCACCTACCAACTACCCAAAATAGTATTTTAAATGCCTATGATTTCTCAGAAAATAAGGTATTTCATGTATAAAAATATTTTTGCATGAAGCCAAAATCCAGCAACATTGATTCCAGAGTAATTAAACTACCCCTTCTATGAGGCCTAGTCCAGATACTTGACAGCAAACAGCACAAGCTATTTCCAAGAATGTGCAACTAAATCTAGTGCACAGACTACAAAGGCTATTTGTTATTGTCAAGTAAGTATCTGGCTTATGAAAGAAGGGCATTCATATGAATTCTTAAGATTTTAAATCCCACTAAGCTTTTAAAGTTTAGTATCTCTTAAGAAGAGAAATCTAGATGTTAGGTTTATGTAGTATGAAATATTTTCCTCATATCAACTTCAAAACTACTGTTTTTCAGAATTAAAGGCCTCTTGTTCTCAGACTATGAAATAGTTTCCTCCAACCTCATTCTCTTTTCTCCTATAGTTCCTAATCTTAATCTCAGACTTAACTCCTGTCGAATTGAAGACTTTTGTCTCATTTTCATTACTGATTTCAACACTGTTCTGTTGTTACTTCATCTCAAAAAAGTGAAACTTAAAATGCATGCCTTGTATTTATGTACAAGCAAGTACTCTCTGCATGCATACACCCGTATAAAAGATTTATATTATTACAATAATATAGTTTTATGTAAATAATCTCCTATATAATAAGAATTATAATATACTTGCTTCTCTCACATGAACAAATGGAGTGACACCAAGATATTCAACACATAAAATACAGACAATAATACCATTGTTACTGGGGTTTATTCTACATTTCATGCTCCTCACTATTTTGCAGCGGAACAATGGAAGTGGTGAGGAATGTAAAATGAATGAAAAGTTTCCCTGACTTCTTCACAGTCATGACTGCAATTCATTTGCCACTAATTCACTTTGATTATTTTTTCCCATCCTATTTAATTGGTTTAGTCAAAAGAATCTTTACGTATCATCATATGTATTGACAATTTGTGGACTACTCACTCAAGGGGTTTTGGTATTTGACATGATTTATACCTATTTTGTAATTTTATCTTCCCTGAATTTTTTAGCATGATCCAAAAGAAATGTAACCTTCAAACTTTATTCTGAGGTCATTTAGGAATCTGGCTGTATTTGAATGTTTCAACTTAAAAACAAATTTCACAGCTTATAATAATTATATTTACTATACTCAAGGCACAACAGGGAAGTGCAGCAGTCACATAATGTTACAAAGATCCAAGAGCAGAGATAAACTCTGAGATGTATGACACTGTATGTACTTGCTGTACATACACACGTGTAAGGCTATATTTAGTGCTGGAAACTAACACTTATTTGGTCTTCCTAACAGATACAAGATCTGCTAATATGATTAACCTATACATTTATCCAAGGAAAAAGAAATACAGAATAGAGATGGAACAATAAAGGAAAGGAAGTACATTCTTTTATCTTTCTTTTCCAAAATTGCTTTTACTTATTTTTCTACTGGCTCTGCCACTGATCCATATGTCAAAATATGAAAGAAAGCTTGTTGCATCTATGAAGATTGCAGTGAAATGGTAATTTGTTTTGTTACTCCTCAAAGATATGCTATAAAACTTAGAAACTATATATAGATAAAAATTTAAATGACAGTGCTCTAAATAACATTTTTGGAAATAGTTTTCATAATGCATACTTATTAGTATGTATGCTGGGAGTAGCAACTGAAGTAATTATCTTATTAGGCATTTTTTATATAATAAAGCTGTCCAACTGAACAGATAGCTAATCGATTTTAAAGTATATCCAAATCTGTATCACAGAAAGCATTTCTTTGGAGTATATACTTCAGCACACATTACACAGCTTCTATTAACCTTGAAACCACTTATAAGCTCTCCTAATTCGGTGTTCCCCCTCTTATAGTTGCATGACTGTTTTGATTTTCCAGCAAATCTCTTCAGAGACATGGCAAGAAAAAAGCAAAAAGTACATATTTTTAATTTATACGTATATTTTTTTATCTTATGGCACCGGAGTTACAAATATGAAAAACAGATTCCTGAAAAACAGGAGGGGGAAAAAAAAACAAACAAAGGAACAAAAGTGAAGAACAGATCCGACTCTCCATCTGTAAAGCTTTGGCTTTGGTGAAAGCCTGGTGAGTTTCTGTTCTGGGAATACCAGCTCTGCCAACTATACCCCTCTCAGAACTACACAGCACCATAAAAGCACCAAGCAACTCCACTGTCCTGACAGCACACTCCAATCCTAAGCAGTCAAAAATCACACACTACTGGATGCAGTAATTGCAGATGGCCAGAAAGATGCAGAGCTGTCTCAAATAACGTGTATTCAGAACATTCCCTACTGCTTTTAACAACAAATTCTAACGTGCTTGAATAGAACTCAAGAATTTCTATCAGGCCAAATATCTTTATCACTATTTGACTTAGTGCTACACAGAATATTGTTTTATCACATTGCAAACCAACTACTTAGTCCCACCCTGCCCCCTTTTCCCCAAAAGGGGGAAGCTTTCAATGTGAAGCGGAGACCTTCAGTACGAGCACAACAATCCAGTTCCTAGGAACACAATGCCCTCCTCTGCCATTTAGTCAGCCAAAACTTGCCCCATAACAAATAGTGTTAACCCAGCCTCTCTTGAAGCTTCACATATTATACAGCTTCACTAATTATAGTCCTTTCCCACAGCCACTTTTGCAGCATTTACCCTATTATCAAGTACCATGAGACATTTATTCCACTGATATAGCATAAAGGTGTTCACTCAAAGGTCTTCACCTTTATGTGTTTCTCCCAAAACATGGAAAACCTTATTGCCACATTAATAAAACAAACACACACAAAAAAAAAAGTTACTTACACCAGTACTACAAGATCAACATTAATGAAAAAAGGTTGAAATATGGGCTCAGACAATATCAAATGAAGAACTTTACTTGGCCCTACTTCACTTGGTTTAATAGTCCAATCTATTAAACCAAGCAGCACACAACAGCTTCTAGACAAAATTTTCACCATGGTCAATGGTTAGCATATTAGAGACAAAGAGCTGACCATCCAGAGAAGGTGTACAAAAGAGCATGGCAAAAAAAGGAATAAAAAGTGAAAAAGCCAAACAAAATACACAGTAAACAGGTGACAGTCTTCTCAGCACTCTGGCTGTGCCAGTCATTACTCATTCTGGGTCACAGTGCTCTTAATCTTAACATTCTTCCTAAAAGCAAACTGATAAATCAGTAGAACGCTGGTTTAGACGCACACTACTTTTCCCACATTAAGCAAGTGGGAGAGGGGGGAAAAAAAAACACCCACAGAAACAAAACCAAAGTAAGCACATGAACAGTGAGCTTTCTTAGTGCAAAATGCAGCCAGCAGTTGGGAAGTGTGTTTTTCTGTGTTAAGAAAAGATTTTTGGTGCGTCATGGCTGTCGCCACTCCCACAGAACACTTCCTCAGTTTATGAGCACTCACTCAGAACTCCAGTCAAGATTTGTTCATTCACCACTGCCAGCTACGTATCCTACAGACCAAACTTCCCCCTCAGTTCAAGGCAACCTAGACCCATGAACAAGCACAAAAACGTTGCTGATCTCAGCATTTGGTTTATTCTTAAAATTCAGCTGAGGCCCATGGATGCAGCAGCATTTAGAATTTATTTAAACTATTAGCATATTCTTATGACTTAAAAATATCAACAAGTAAAAAGCTGGGATACTGGTTTAAAGAAAAAGTGTATTTTCAGTCACTTTGAAAACTAACTTGCTGTTAGAGCCCACATGAAGGGTCAAGCTTTCAGGTTTTTAGGTTTCAGTCTTCACCTAAAAGCAAGAGAACAGGAATACTTTCTATCAGAAGGTACATGGTATTCTACCAATCATGCACTATAGAAAGCTGTGTTTAATAAACACTAGAGTAAGAGAAGGTAGGATATAGAGCAGATTTACTGACAATTCACATCCTAAAGGAGGGGGAAGAAAAAAGGTATCACAATTGATTTAAATCCTGTGGAGGAGTCACAAACATCCAAAGACCATGATTTCACCATGTACAGCCATGTATAAGGAAATTTCCTTCTTCTATTTTAAAGTAAATCTTCAAGTACTTCGTAAACCAACAGACCAGTTTCTACTGTGATCACACAGCTACTTCACATCACACAAATCTGAATCAAAGCACAGCAATTTGAACTTGGGTCAACTTGAATATTTAAATCATACTATTGAAGGTCTTCCCACTGTTTCTTCTGCATTTCCAAATGAAATCTTTCCTGCTCAACTATGAATATTTCAAAAATAGAGAGTAAGATGCACTTATTTACCTTAAGGGGGGGAAACAACATAGCAAAAAGGTGTATGCTAAAGAACATGTATTGTTTAATGGAGTGTATTTGAATAATGTATCTCCCAGAAAACAACACATTCCAAAGAGGCAATGCCTGCTGGAGCAACTGCTCCCCACATCCTACCTGTGTAATGCAGTTGTGGCATTGCCTACAGAGAAACATGGGTCACATTTCTGCACAGGCCCGCTGCCAGATGGGAATGACTGATGACAAATGACCTTGACTAAGGATGTGCCAACACTCTGCAAGCACCAGGTGCTGGACAGACCTTGCTACCACGCTGGCCCACCCACTGCTAAGTACCCTGTTTATCAAACTGAGCTTTCTTTAGAATCCACCAGAATGACAGCAGTGCTGTGAACACTAGTACTGAGGCTTCCTCAGGTGGTTGTTTTGGAAAGGACACATGGAAGAGAATTCTGAAATACAAAGGCTAAAAGAAAGCACACACTGTAAGTGAATGCATAGAGCTGAGGGTCTAGTTTGGTCATCCCCTTCATGTTTGTACTTTAGCAAAAAAAAAAGAAAAAAAATCCTAGAAAAATGACAGGAGAATCTCATTCTGCATTTGTAATGCTTTTAGTACCAGGCACAATAAAACTTTAGTCAATGGTTCTGAAATACCTCTAAGTATATATGTACAATATACACTCTGCTATGAATTTGGTACAAAAAGTTAAATCACGTGTTACTTGAGAAAAACCTGACTGAGCCATCAACATGAGGGAAACAATAAAATAATTTAGCTGACCAGCTTTGCATATGCTATTTATGATTCATGACTGAATCTCAAGGAAAAATGTAACAAGGTTGAAAAATAACGTTCATCAGAAAAATTTAAGATGAAGGCATCCCTAGGAAAAAAAGATGCATAGCTGAAAGTAACAGAGAAACACATGAAAATTTACAGGTCAAAATTTTCCATGTAAGTTCAAACACGTCTAACCATCAAAGAACAGGAAACAGGAACCTGATTACGCTGAAGAGAGAACTTTAAACTATGATGCTGTTAAACAAAGTCTAACAGTAGGAAATTGCATTTCAGAATGTAAAAATACACCATGAGTTGAACAAACATTTGATGTTTTTGTTGTTGGTATCTTCCAAATAATACCATTTAAAAGAATTCTCCTGAATTAATATTTCTGCATTTTGACAGAATAGGATTTAAATACATACATATATATGTACATATCTCTGTACAGAGATAAGAAAACAGAAGAATCTCCCCATACTCTCTAAAACTGTACGTTCCAGGACAACAGGACAAAGTCTGTGTTGTTTCCTATCTGTTCCTGATTTTGGATGCAACAGGGAAAGGTAAACATTTTAACACTTCTACAATACACCTAGCTATAGCTCTAGTTCTGTACGTGTCAGGGTCTGAAAACCTTGAAAAAACATATACCAAACAATTTTCATTTATATACCAAAATTCAAGACAGTAATAAATGCTCTGAAAATAAGCAGGCTGAGTTTTTACAGTTTAAAGACAACAGGTTCACTGTAATAGCTACCTACTAAACAAGACATATAGCACTTTTATACTCCATAATTTAGTCTGTATTTAGACACAATGTAGTCATGTAGTCAAAGGCTAAATGGTAGAAAGATACCAATCTTGGTCAAGCAACTCTTCTGAAATTATAGGCTTCTAACTAACCACCTTCCATATTATTAAGTTTATATATATATTGTCATGTATGCTGCTCATATTTCCAAAATAATTGTAGAGAGCACAATGAATCATCATTGGTCTTAAAAAGAGCTTGGAGACAACAGGGCAGCAATAATACAAAACTGTGATGAAATTAAAGCTCAAATGCAGGGAACACATGAATTAATGTGTGTGTAAAGAAGAGAAGGTACATTATCTTTGTATTGAGCCCTACATAAATTATACCTATGCCTCCAGAACAACTAGGCATTTCTTTTTCTTCTCTTTTCTCTTGTCATTTCACATGATGTTTTCCAAAATATTGTGAGTAGCTGTGCTACAAGACAGTGGCTGCACTCTAACCACACTTGCCTCTTACAGCATCTCCAGCTGGGTACTACTCCAGAAACTGCCTCATCTGTTACTCATATTTAACTCTAATTTACTGTGTCCCACTGTCCTTCCACCACTCCCAGAATTCTGACATTGGGAACATGCTTCAGGGCAGGTGCATACACTGTTTGGTCTACCAGGAGCAAGTCAAGAAAACTTACAACTTAAAAAGTAGCAAAAATTCACAACTGCAAGCAGCTGTAAACTTTAGAGTGCTCATGAGAGAGCTCGTGTGAATCTCTGGCACTCGTGCTTGGTCTAAAGGAATTCATCAGACAGGAGAATGGCATCCCCCTTGAACTTGCTCTAGCCAACACATAGTCTCCTAGTGACTTTGCAAAGGCATTTTTAGAAGGATTGTACACAATTCCACCAAATTATCTCCAAATTAAGAGCCAGGTTACCTAGTGGGAGCAATTATCCCAAAAGGCCTTAAAACTTTCTATTTTAAATTTAAGATCCAGCGACCTTTATCTAGACTAATTTTATAACATTTTGAAAAGTATACAGCCTATTTTTCACAGCAATGTTTAGTATAAACTTGTCTTTAAAGTCTAAAGTTCCTTTAACTGAGAAAAGTTCAGGAATTTTTGATTACTTTTTTCATCAGTATTATTGATGAACATTAGGTTATGTCAAACTACTTGCACAATAGCAAGGGAAGGATAACAAACTCTATTTTTGTATTATGATTAAGAGGGGTTGTACTTAAAACATAACCAAATCTCAGTTATGTAAACTGTCACACCAAATTCTTATAATTCTTGAGTTCTCTTTCTCCTTTTTCCCTCACCTTCTTGAAAAAAGCTTCAGGCCAATAAAATATTATGATAAAATCTGAAAAATATTTAACGAAGGTACATGGTAAGAATGGAAGAACTATTTAACTATTTAAGTTTGGGGACTTGCCAGGGATTAGAAACATCTTTATTCAAACCTTTCTCAGATAAAACTTCTAGTCAGCCTTTCTATTATTAGTGTCTGTCTCAGATCCTGCAACCTCTAAAATGGGGATGACAGCAGTTTTCAACTCTAGAGCAGCTGCTGTGAAAAAAAGGACATTACACATTTTGAAATGTTCACATGCCATATTAAAATGGCTACACTAACAATGGGAATCATTACATCATTACTATATAAAACCACCGAAGTCAAAGACCCTGAAAAAATACCTCTCAAAAGTACAGTAGAAAGTTTGATATGCAAACATCCTCAAAAGCTAATCTGATTTTTTTCAGGTATTTTCATCAGTGACTTCTCAGACTGGCAGTTTTGTCCACTTACACTATGCTAACTGCACAAAAGGGGAACTGTAGAAATCTTTGTTACCACACTGCAAACCAGTAGCCTGTATTAAATGTCCAAACCAGTAAATCTCGAAAGTTAAACTTGCTTTTTAAAATTTCCACTAAGCCCCTGAGAAAGCTAAGAGTTTTTTAAAAAGCTCAAAAAAAACCCAACCCAAACAACAAAAGTAGTCATTGCCTGAGACACTGCCTCAATATGAACGTGTTTTTAACCACAAGTCTTGCTGTAACTAAAAAAACCAAAACTGCTTTTAAGGTTTTGTAAGTCTCTTATGTACTGCTAAGATTACTTGAAATACATCACAAACTATATGCTTCCCCGTACTCGCAGCGCCAAGAAACAATAGGATGCAGCTGAACAAATCTGTGTTGTGCCCGGCCAGCTGCGGGGACAGGTGTGTCCCCGGTGCCATCGGCGGCACGCTGGGCACGGATGCTCGGCCGGGCTGCTCCGCGACACGCGGGACGCGCTGCACTCGCTCGCAGGGGCAGCGGCTCGGCGAGAGCAGCTCTCGGCTTTGTCTGGGAAGGCACAGCCCGATCAGCGCCCAGTACAGCCGGCGGTCTGTGCACAGCCGAGCACGGTCCCGCCTGCATCTCCCCGCTCCGAGCGCCCTGCCCGGCCCCGCGTGGGACCGGGCCACCCTCCGCCTGTCGGGACTCTGAACCCGGAGGCG
>NW_005054354.1:265301-267491 GCF_000277835.1 Geospiza fortis | reverse complement strand
GGGGCCGGGGCCGCGGGCACGCCTTGTCTTCTCGGCCCGCTGGAGAGGGACACGTGCCCTACGGCCCTATGGCCCGCCCCAAGCCCCCAGCTCCAGGCAGAGACACCGGAGCTGACTCCCCGGTGTACGGGCTTGGATTGCTTTCGTGGGGTTTTTTGCGGGCCGACGAAGCACTTACGTCGGTGACGATGGACTCTTCCCTCTTTAGACAGTGAAAATGCAATGAGTGCATACAAATGTCTGGTGATACAAATCTCTCCATCTAACTTCACCTCCCTTTACATAAAACGTTTTGGGTTTGCCTTAAATATAGAGAGAGTAATTCACTATAATTGAGCTCTTAATTCTTTGCTGCCTTCCCCCCTTGGTGTTGCTGAAGCGTAAAACCATCAGTATCCTACCAAAATACAGACCAGACAGAGCAGCAACCAGCCCTCCTCCAAATCTGAGTGCTTCCTACAGAGTTTAATAGAAAACATCTCCAGTGTTGTTCTTACCTGGGTCCAGCCCAGGGCCAGCACTCCAGGTGCCTTTGCTCAGGCTGAAAAAGCTTCTGCACTTCAGCTCTGCTCTGAACCTTATAATATATGCATATTTCACTCACATTTTACAAGAGGGAATGACTACACATTTACAAGGGGGAATAGAGCAAGAGGGAATAACTTTAAATTGAAAGAGATATTAGGAAGGAATTCCTTACTGTGGAGGTGGTGAGACATTGTAACAGGTTGCCCAGAGAAGATGTGGATGCCCCATTCCTGGAAGTGTTCAAGGCCAGGTTGGATGGGGCTCTGAATAAGCCCATCTAGTGGAAGGTGTCCCTGCCCATGGCAGGGGGGTTGGAAACAGGTGATCTTTAATGTCCCATCCAACCTATTCCATTCTGCGATTCTATGGTTTCATCTTGTGAAAACAAATGAGCTAGGCACTGTCATCCAAGTCATGTGTTGAAGATAGTCTTCCTGTACAACAAATACTAGCTGACATCTATCACAGTCATTCCAATAGTCTTTCCTCTGGCCTTAAAAGACATGATATCCAAACCTAGGTATGCCACACTTCCACAATTTTGAGGAATACTTTGTCAGTTGTTTCGTTCTTTACATCTTTTAATTTGTCCCTCCACAAACACCTGTAGAGCTCTTTATACTAAGAGTTAAAGTTTGTTGCAAAAATCCATTGTGAACAATAGTCTGCCAAGTGCAGTTCTGAGCAGTCATTAATATCTCACAGGTTCTTTGTATTTTGCCACCTACATCATCTCTTATCATCCATCTTGCACTTGGGTGGTGTAGTGGGTTGACCCTGTTTGGATGCCAGGCATCCACAAAAGCCTATTGCTCCCCTTTGTAGCTGTAAAGGGAGAGAAAATGTAACAAAGTGTTCATGATTGAGATAAGGGCAGAGAGAGATCACTCACCAAATACTGTCACAGGCAAAACACACTCAAATTAGAGATAATAATTGAATTTATTACTAAGAAAATTAGAGCAGGATAATGCAAAATAAAGTAAGACCTTAAAAACACCATCCTCCACCCCTCCCTCCTTCCCAGTTCTACTTCCTTCCCCTGCAGAGGCAGGGAAATGAGACATGGGGGTTACTCAGTCCATCACACTTTGCTTTCACACATTGCTTCTGCCACTGCAGGGAGAGGAGTCTTTCCCCTCCTCCAACACGGGCTCCCTCCCACAGGAAGCTTTTGCTGTTGAACCCTTCAGACATGGTCCAAGGTTGAATGAATCACTAATACAAAGCTGTTATCTTAAAAATATTACACAGGGGTACTTATTTATCATTTCTCCAATGGGCAAAGTAGATCTGATCTTTTATAGCCTATAGCCACCAAAATCAATATTCTTGCACTGTCGTCCATGATAGCTGAAGTAAAAAGTTCATTCCTGCCTATGATGGTTTCCTTTTGTTCTTATTAATTTGAAAATCCTTTTTCTTACTTAAGGTCTTGAACTGTAAAATACATAACTGATAAAATATTCTCTGGTTTGCTAGAAGCCTACTAAAGTGTCCTAGCGCCACTAGCAGGAATCGCATCCACATTTCTTACTTGTTTAGATAAGAAAAAGCCACTTCTTTCTTCCTTGCATGCTGTTTTAGTGTTTTGTTCACAGAATCACAGAATGGTTAAGACTGGAAGGGATGACAGCGGTCATCGGGTTCAACCTTCCTGCT
>NW_005054354.1:232658-265140 GCF_000277835.1 Geospiza fortis | reverse complement strand
TTTCTGCCTGTTGCCTCTTGTCCCATTGCTTGGCATTACTGAGCAGAGCCTGCCTCTGTCTTCTTGATACTTGATACCCACCCTTCAGATACTTGTATACATCGATGAGGTATGCTCTTATTCTTGTCTTCTCAAGACTGAAAAGGCCCCTCTTCCTCAGCCTTTCCTCAGAAGAGAGATTCTCCAGGCTCTTAACTGTCTTTGTTGCCCTCCACTTGGCCTGCTCCAGGAGCAACATGTCTGTCTTGTGTGTTGAGGAGCCCAAGATTTGGGATGCTCCATGCTGCTACAGGAAAGTCTTGCAGGAATTCTTACCTTTGCTTTGTTGGGTCTGCTCTGGTACTCTCTGGTAGATCCCTTATGAAAAATACATGTATTTTATGATTGGCTTTTCGCAAATATTAAAATGAGTATTATATATGTTGAGTTAGAAAGTAATGCTGTATTAATTCTCTTAAGTACTGTGTTAAATATAGTTTTAGGTTATAAAGATTGTTAAAATAGAAACTATGCTATGTAAGATGTTTTGTTTAAAAGAAAGGACTTGCAGCGAGATAGCAGCCACAGGACACCTAAATCTTTCAGAGAAAAAGAATTTATTGCTCTCTTATCAGAAGGAAAGAACTTCTTTCCGTCTCGAAGGCGCTGTTAGGATTAGAAGGAAGAAGTTGATGAAGACCAGACAGAATCCTGTGTTTGAATGGAATTTATGCATCATGTATGAAGTGTATGAATATGCAACAGGCTGTTGTTCTTAAGGGTTAACTAATTGTATAACTATTTTTATAACCATTTTATTACTATTAAACTTTTAAAATTTTGAAAACAAGTGATTGGCGTTTTTCACATCCCTGAATATCAACATGTGCATCTGTCTCTAAAAAGTAAAGGTCAAATTTGAGCCAACATATATTTATTTTCAGTCAGTTTTAGTACTTTATGTTTTTCTTCCCTGGTTGTAACAGAGAAATAATTTCTAAAGGACAACTGATTTAGCTAGACTAAAGCACACACATCAATTATTGTTTTACTACTTATTACCTAAGCCTGTAATTACCACTAAGGGGACATTACTGTGGATGCAGTGATGCCAGTAAATTGCAGGATTTATTGCCTTGGTGGTAAAGATGTCCCATCACAGGGCTACATCCTGAGAAATAGCATAGTTGTAAAAACACCTCACTTTATTCACAGGTCTAGGGAGGCCACAGGAAAGGTTGCAATTGTAGTTAACTTGGGAACAATAATACATTATGTAAGGAGTACAATTCACAATGTCAAATGGGAAGAATGCAGGAAGGTAACACAACTTACAAACTTTATTGCTATGATCCATTTACTACCTATCTAGAAAACAACACAGTGTTTAAAGCCAAATTTCTCTCCTCAGTGTCTGAGTTGAGAGTAGGTCATTCATCTCAAATGACACCAAGTTAAGTGCTGCAGCTGTTACTCCTGAGGGAAGGGATGCCATCCAGAGGATCTTGACAGCCTTGAAGAGTGGGCCCTTGCAAACCTCAGCAAGTTCAACATGGGAAGGTGCAAGGTCCCACACCTGGGTGAGGGTAATCACCAGTATCAGTACAGGATGAGGGATGAAGGCATTGGGAGCAGCCCTGAGGAGAAGGATTTGGGGGTGCTGGTGGATGATGAAAAATTGCACATGACCTGGCAATGTATTCTTGCAGCCCAGAATGCCAACTGTATCCTGGGCTAAATCAAAAGAGGTGTGGCCAGCCTGCCTCACCCTGGGAGACATTTCTCCCCCTTTACTCTGCCCTTTTGAGACCCACCTGGAGTGGTGAGACACTGGAACAAGTTGGTCAGAGAAGCTGGGGATGCCCCATCCCTGGAGGTGTTTGAGGCCAGATTGGATGGGCTTTGAGCAGCCTGGTGTGGTGGAAAGTGTCCCTGTCCATAGCAGGAAACCATTCTATGACTCTGAGATCTCTGTAAAAGTATTTTAGCAACTCTGTTATACTGAACAGGATCATTACATGATAATGCAGGCAGTCAATTAAGGAACTCTTCTAAGAAGGCACATCTATTTAATCAACAGCAGCAGAGACATATTCTTCAGCATGACCTGCGTTACCAACATACTGATTTAAATAATTATAAACTCCAGCTATCACTCTTCCAAATCTCTTGCATGTGTACTTCATTAGGATCCTGCATTTAATTTATGTTCCATAGTGAAAATCAAGCATGCTCTTGTATTATTTTGCAGAGATAGAAATTCCTGTGTATCCAATCTTATCTGAGAGCATGAGTCTAAAGTGAAAAAGATCTTAACTACAGTGAAAGCTGGATAATGGTCACATAAATAAGCTGAAGAACAAAGAAGAATCATATTCCACCATAACTGGCCACTCTACTCAGTTATGTGTTGAAATTCTAGAGGGAATCAGAGATTAGTAGCAGGAGCTCTGAAAACCACAGCTGGTCACAGACATGTAAGGGACCCTTCAACTGCTATGCCCAGTGCTTCCAGGGAGATGGTAGCAGGCTCAAGGACTCCTCCATGCCCCAAGGAATGTCTGCAATTATGCTCAGTCCTGCTGGGGGAAGAGAAGGAAGTTCAACATTAGTGAAGCTGTTCCTAATATTGTTCCTTGAATATGTGAGAGTCAGCTGTGATCTTGTCCAAATGAGAACTAGTGCAGAAGTGAAACTTTAATCTCATTGCTCAAGAATTTAAAACTGGAACCAAAATCAGTAAGGGTTTTACTTTTTCTTTCTTTTTTTTTTTTTTTTTACTGCCCACAAGTAACTATGAAGTATTTCTTTTCTTCCAAGAAAAATACCCCAAGAAAGTTTTTAAAAGGCTGCTTGGGAGTCATAAAAATTTTTATCTCAGTTCATGTCAGGCAACTTGAAGTACTTACACATAAATCAAATTCTGTTCTCAATTATACACATAAGTCAC
Organism: Geospiza fortis; assembly: GCF_000277835.1. Lineage (NCBI taxonomy): Eukaryota > Metazoa > Chordata > Aves > Passeriformes > Thraupidae > Geospiza > Geospiza fortis. The sequence goes on along the minus strand of NW_005054354.1, from coordinate 262,211 downwards.
ATTAGAACAGTGTAAATACACCAAGAGGTTAAATTTGGCAATTGAAACTCTTCTGGAAAATGAAAACTAGCTGACAAAAATAATATAACAGAGGAAAATAAATCATTTTAAATATCAAAATCCTGACTAATATTCTAATTCCTTTTCTACTTATCAGCAAACAAAGACTAAAGCATGAGTTCTGCATTTCTGCTGATAGAAAGAATGACATCACCTTCTCTAGAAAAATACCTGAGGTATTTTAAAGCCCTTCCACACTTTTATCATAAAAGTTTAAATTGCATTTATAGTTGGAAAGGATCTGAAAAAAAAAAAAGTAATTTTAAAGGCTTGTTAAAAAGGATGATTGCAGCCCTTTATTCACTTGAGCCAAAAGGTAATTGAGAGAAAGTTGTTGATATACAGCAGGATATGGGAAGAGATCCAGAAGGTACTTTGTTTTCTTATGGAGGGAAATGTTACATGCTGTTCCTGAGCCATGGAAATTTACAGAATCCTTCCTTTCTTCCAAAGCTCCAACCTCCCTGTATATTCTGTGCAAAAACTGCCTATCTGTGAAAAATACTAATTATTTGTTTCAAGCTGCTGTAGCTGTGGCTCCCACCTACAGATATACACAGAAATATTGATTTGTTATTCTTTGTTAAGTCCCTTATTTCTATTTTAATTATTAGTCTCAACCAAAGTCCCAGAGGAGATGTAAGACCCTCACCTCCCCCTCAACTAACTGCATCCTTTAAAAAACAATGAAATCTAAAGGTCCCTGTCTGCCAGAATGATGATGTTCTTTGGCAGTGCCAGACCAACCTTCCAGTACCTAGAGGAGTCCTACGAGAAGGCTGGGGAGGGACTTTTTACAGTGGCATGGAGTGATATGACAATGGGGAATGGTTTTAAACTGAAAAATGGCAGGTTTAGATTGGATACTAGGAAGAAATTCTCTACTGTGAGGGTGGTGAGGCACTGGCATGGGTTGCCCAGAGGAGCTGTGGATGTCTCCTCCCTGGAAGTGTTCAAGGCCAGGTTGGATGAGGCCCTGAGCAACCTGGTCTAGTGAAAGGTGTCCTGCCCAAGGCAGGGGGGGTGGAATGAGATATTTGAAGTCCCTTCTAATCCAAATCACTCTATGGTTCTGCCAGTCCATGAAGAAAGTGCTGGTGACATCAGAAAGTTTCAGTCTTCTGTCCAGCCCTCAACTGTATAATAAGAGTCTATTTTTCTCTACAAGGTGTGCTTCCAGTCCCTCAAAACCAGGCCCATGCAGACCTTGCCTGGAGCATGTCCAGGTGCTTTTTAACAGAAAAAACTGCTGCATGTGTAGAGAGCAGTTCTCGAGGAGAGCTCTAAGCTATAACTCTGGGCAGGAAGATAATTTTTTATAGTTCTGATATTGAAGTATTATCAAACTATGTATCATGTTCAATAGCAACCTCCCTTGTATGTACTAACTTTTATACATTCTGAGTATAAGAACAGTAGAATTTTTTATGGTTTGTAACTGCCTAAAGGGTTTTTTACACTATTACAGGGCATGTGTGCCACCAGCATGACACGATTGACAAATTTCAAATGCAGGCTCCAATCTATGCAATGAAAGAGCTTCAGCATGAAAGTATTGTTAACATAAACATTCCCACCATCACCAAAGCAATAACTTTTCTCCCAACTCATTTTTAGACCTCTAAGTGGAGCCATCTTAACTGGATCTTTTATTCCCAGAGTACTTCTCTAATTGCTTTGCTTCAGCAAGCAAGGCTCTAATCCATATCAGGGCTCTTCTAACTTGCATCAGGCGGCATGGCCTCCATAAACTAAAAAATAAATGAAACTTATTCCTACATTAAGATGGAGAGACAACTTATTTTAATTCTGCTTTTAGAAGAGCATGCTATAAAACTACTAATCAACACTGCAAGTAAAATAGGAAAGCACAGGGGAGAAAAAAAATCACACAGACTGTGGAGGCAATAGAAACAGCCCCTTTCCAAAGAGGATATAAACCAAACCAGTTTCTGTTTCTCTGAAGCAGAAAAGAAAAATCTGGGGAGTATATTTATAAGACTTAAAATAACCAACTAGTGAAATATTTTTAAAATAAAACAATCTCACAATGAAAAATATTATTTACTTCCTTCAGTTCTGGATAGCCTCATTAACAACATAGTACTAAATAGAAATACAGATAATCAGATTATCAACACTAGTAAGTAAGCACTCCCCCATTATTTATTGTGACACTTCAGACCAAATATTACCTAAGATATACTTAGTTGGACTAATTAGTCTAGCAGATAAAACCAGATAAAGTATCTAGTACTTAGGCAACCATGGAAGCATCTCTGTAGGCAACACCCATGGTCTTACTATAATAATATATAAATACTATGTAAATGCCCATGATCATCTTACTATAATAAAATAAATAAATAAATAAACAAAATAAAATTTAGTTATATGAAATTTATAAAAACCATATGAACAGCAATGTCATCCACAGCAGTCAAATCAATTATTCATTTCCAAATATCAGTGGAAATATCTATAGCCTCCCAATGTTAATAAATCAAAAAAACCACAAATAACAAAGACATCAGAATATTTAGGCAAAGAATCTACATTCTTAAAAATGTAAAGTTGCCAGGATTACAAATCAACCTGACACAGACTGAATCAGATGAAACATAAACCTAATTCATATTATTACGTTAAATAATTTTCCTTTTTTTCCTTATCACCAAGGAAATGACACTGATGCATCATTTCTGACTAAAGCTGTAATCATTCCTGTGAACATAGGTAGATTGAGCTCACTCAGAAGCTAGTGAAATGCCTAATGACCAGTTACCAAAAAATCCTCCTACTTCCTATTTGACATTTGGAAGATTCTTCAACACTTTCATCAATTTTTCTCCTTTGGAACTTATCACCTATCAAATATACTATGAAACACAAACATTCACACCAGCCTTCTTGGAAGACATTTTGACTGATATTCACAGGCTCATGTGTCTTTCATTACATCTACAAGACTGTGAATAATTGGTTAAAGATGGATCCTGAATTCCATCTTCTTACAGGAGCAAGAGAGGTTCTAAGAACAGACACTCTTTACAAGACAGCAGAGCTACTATATTAGGAGGAAGGATACTCAGAAGGGCAAAGGCATTTGCCAAAACTAAAATTTTTTGATGGATTTAACTCTTTCTTATGAATACTGTCATTTTAAAATTGAATAGCACAGAGTTAACTTTGCTGAAAGTCCACTTTGAAAAATTATTTATAATCAAGATTTCTATTTTCATATTTCCATTTAAATTTTTCCACCATTTTGATTTCATCAGGAAAAAAGCAAATCTACACAGTACCTTTAGCAGAACAAAGTTATTCCAAAAAGATAGGAATGTAAGAAATAAAAAATATTATTTCTTTTCTCCATCTTATTAGTTTTGGGACACAATTTCATCAGTTGTGTTATTGATTCATTATATAATTGTAAAGTTCATAGGTGCACAAATTTGTTTTTTCATAACTAGCTACCTTTGTAAAGACAAAGATCCTGTTTGTAGATTCTTTCAGAGTTGCATTTTCAGATTTAAGGTAAATGGGGGAAAGGTTTTTTTTCCTCTGAATGAGAGTGAATTTTCTCCTAGGCACAAGTTTAGTTAATTCATGTGATTTAATTAACAACATTGCTTTCTGTGGTTAGTCCAATATTTTAAAAATAGAATATAAACCTGAAGTAAATTCTTAGAAATGTAGGTGAAATTTTTTTTCAGACCAAGGTTCTGAATGGTAAGATCAAAGATGGATTGAAACAGTTTGTCTGAATAGAGTAATTTTCACTTTGATTGTTTGTCAGATTGCTACTGTAGTAGAAATGATGACAGCCGGTATGAAGTTGTCTGAATCAGTGATACTAGAATGCAAATACATGCCAATGCTTTGCATAAAATCCACAAAGCAGAGTTATTTATGCATATGCCTTTTGACATCTCAGCATGCATGTTGACTTGAATTGACATACTCTCTTCTTGATTTTCTGGTATTATATTTAAATGGAAAGCTAAGAACAGAAGGCACAATAAAATAGAGACACAGTAAAAAAGAGGGCAATGGTGAGGAAAGAGGTTCAGCTCATAATTGAAGTTAAAAATTTCTTTCTAGGGAACAAATATATTTAAGGAACTTTGCTGTACCGAACTTCATAGTTGTTCAAAGTGATGACAGTAATTTTGGGGATAGTTATGAGTATACTTAAAAGAAAATTCAAAGACTGAACAGTAATGTAATGCACATTTACAAGCTGTTTGTCTTACCAGGTGGCAATGGCTAACTAATTTGGAGCACCCCATTTTATGGGAAACATATTTTGAGCTGATTAGTCTACATGTCATTTGAAATACAATTTATACAAATTGTAGCTTTTGATGAAAGTTATATGTTTTTAAAATATTGCACAGGGTTTTAGTCAATCAGCTAGTTTAGTCAGAACGATGAATCAGATTTCAGTGCAATGCTTTGAAAAATAAATAATCTCAAAACCATGTCCAGACACTGTAATGTGAACTGTTTTGCAAAAATCATGACTCTGAAAGACACAATTTTAAATCATTATGGATGAGAAATGACAATTAGGAGTAATCAATGTTTCAAAAAAGAACCTTGAGTGCAAAGAAATTATTCAAACAAATTGCTTTTATGGTTGTAGCTATAAGTGGGAAAAAAGATTATATTCTTAATGGCAGATTATTTGTCTTGATTAGAAAAGAAAATGCAATAATGAGACTTGAACTAATAAAACATTTGTACTAGATTTAGCTGTGAAAAACTTCCTCCTCTGTCACAGTAGGATGGGCATGAGCCCATAAAGGGACAGAACAGCAACTATAATAGAAACCAGGGAAGTAGTACTGAGTTAAAATAAATATTCAGTCTAATTAAACTTGTACAACATCTCATTCCTCTTGCTTTTTCTTTTTTTTTTTTTTTTTTTACAAAATTATGAGGCTGGGACTAGAATTCTTAGGACAGAAGCCAATGTAATGCTATATGTGTCTTTCACAGCCAGCAATCACTGGCTACTGAGAAAGCATATGTGACTTACTGCCTGTACCACATGGTTAATAATTTCAACATCACAAGCCATCCTGGTCATGCATGGAAGTGCCATGGACACTGTGGGACTGAACATGAAGTGGGGAGAGAGAAATGGAGAAGTGTCCTACAGATTTCCTCAGCAATAATCAGAAATGCAGCTCTAGACTTACCAGAAGCTGATGGTACCCAACAACAAACAGGATGAGCAGAAGAAGATAAACCCCCACATCTTCCCTTTCTAACCAGCACAAACCCCTGTACTCAGTGTTTCAGAAGAGAGACCATGAATGTTTCATGTGGTTGATTAGAGAAACATGCATAGCAGTGTCGACAGCAGCACAGCATGAGGTTGGGTTAAAGCAGACAAACTGCTCCTACTTATTAGAATCAATGACAACGTGGCTCTCTAAAAACTATCAGATAAAAAGCAACACGAGTAATGACAAAGCTGAAGAAAGATGTTAATTCCTTCCACTCTCTGAAGGTGCTGCAAAACATGTGGGTATGGGTGCAGGTGTGCATGTACAGCCAGATGGAAAAATATTTACCTGAACCTCCAAATTCACTGGATAATAATGATGTTAACACCTCACCCACTATTTAACACTTCAGAGTGATGAAAATATAATGCACCTAGACTTCTTTATCTCTGAAATTTAATTTGCTAATCCTGAAAATCCTAAAAGTTTCTCCTTTCTGTGTTCAACTCTCTGGTAATCTACTTAGCTGTTCAGAGAGTGTGATATATGAGAATAAATCATGCTTTCTTTCCAGAAAGGGAGATACAGCCTGATGAGTGTTAGAGTGCTGTCTCCTAAATTACTTTTGAAGGTTTGAATTATGGAAAGGCATAAACATATGTGGATAAAGCAGACTTAAAATGCAAGTCCTCACCCTCACTTCCTATCTTTCTTCCACTTCCTGGACAGACACCAAAACTGAATTTGGACGCAAGCCATGGAACCCTTTGGATTTCTAATCTCTTCAGACATTGTTCACAACTTCAGGGTCTTTTTTCAGATTTTTTTGGTTTTGTTCAGTACATACTTGGGAGCTGAACCCAACTGTGATCCAGCTTGCCTAAAGCAAAGTGCCCAATGCTAATTGAGAGGCTCTGGATAGCCAAGATGCCTGTCTGGAACAGGCAGAGTATGACACAGGGTCTCAGAAAAGACCCACATGCTCTGTAGCTCACCTCATTATTTCCTGTTCTCCAATCTACCAATACTACAACACATAGTGCTTATTTGTCTGTTGCTACAAGTGATTTATCCCACCTTAAATAGTATAGAATGTCTGATTCCTTTAATATCTATTTTTTGAAAAATGTAATGGTCAGCTAGTGAAATGGCAACTCTGTGAAATCACAACCATGTTCATCATTATCATGGTCTCAAAGATGCTGTTGCTGTAAGGGGGCAAGTGCTAACACACCTGTAGCTACTTCTAACCCCTTGTAGAAGACTCCTGTTTTTGGTTTAGGAGTTCAGAACCACTAGCTGGCAGGGTATGTTCAGTCAAACCTGCTTCTAGAGTATCTTTGGGGTATTATCATACCATCCATCCTCCTTTTCACATATTCCAGCTGACTGTATAGAATTAACTTAGTCACTTTTCATATAATCTACCCAAACTCCACATACTACCCCATGCTGCTGGGACTTTTTATAAATTACTCAAAAAAAATCCAATCAATCCAGCTAAACCCAAAAAGCCATAATATAATTTTCTTAAGAACAGGTACACAGAATGCTCCATTGATCAGAAATCCACAGGTGGATGCATTTTCTATGGAAATCTCTGACTCATACAGGAGCATGGTGAGCACAGAAGGGCTGTATCTCTTTAATTTGGTGAAGAAGCTACTTCAAGCTGATACAATAACTAAACCACACAAGCAGTCAAGTTTCAAGTTTATTCCTACCAATTAATTTGGAAGGCATAATGCATTTTCCTCTTTTGTTTTCCTTGGAGACACCAATATTTGAAAATTCATAGTAGAAGCAGAAAATCAGCCTATAAACTAATGATCTTGTTCAGAGCAAGCTACTAGTGAATGATCAAATCCTGAATGAGATTTTGTAGTATGGAATAGCTCAGGAGTAAATGTTCTTCATTATTTGAGGGAAGGGCATAGAACAAATGCACAAAATAACATAAGCACTGCAGTGCCCAAGATGCAATCTCTTGGTAACATTTGTTGTGGGGGAAATGGTTGGCTTGGAATTTGGTTGACCTTTACAACACCCATGGGAAGGTCTCCCAGACAGTCAGCTTCTTCCATTGTGCTTTAAAATTCATTTCTGAGTGGGCAAAAACTTTCATCAAATCAGTGGTTGTTCAACAAATTATAACATTTTTCTCTTTCATGCAAAATGAGGCAATTTTAAGAATAGTTTCAAGGCTTGTTGGAAACTATTTCCATTACAAACACTTTAGTAGAATGTTCTAGGACAATCAACACAAATTGGTTTTAATGGTTACCCTCCTTTTCTCAGGCTGCAGTGCAGCTGACCTGCCATAGCTGGGCACCAGTCTGAATTGCAGCAGTGAAGCTGTGACAAGAAGCCATGGGGATGCTTTGGAACCAGAATTACTTTGATGAAATGTAGGAAATGTTGGGCCTACTAACCTTGCAGTCTACAATCAACTTTTCTACCCCTTACTGTCATTATCATGAGTTAACCCCCATAATGTCCTGATTCCTGCTCAGCATAAAACACAAAAAATCCAGAACAGAACAAACAAACAGAAACATCAAACTGGTGAAAAATGAATGATGAGAAAGGAAAGAGGGTTTGCCTCAGATTTTACCAACACTATTTTTATTAATATGTATGAATTCTGTATTAATCAATAAGTAGTAAGTACCATTTAAAGAGATTTAATCCTGCCTCTTACATAAAAAACCACCCCAATTTTCAGTTACTGGTTTGTTTTCAGCCTGCTTATGTAGGTCCACTAGAATAAAACCAGGAATGTAAGGGATGTCTTTTCTGAAAATTCTAATGTGAAAAAACAATCATTCACAGCTTTGATATTAAAAAACATAGCAAAGAAGAATGAAGCACTGCACATCACTCACTTCAGATGGCTTTTATATTGAAGCCTTGGGAAGAAATTAATCATTGCTGTAAGTAGGCAGAACACAGCTGGGAGTGGCTGAATTGTGCTTGCAACCATGGCAAACTGAACAGCACTCTGTGGGGCAGCTCAGCTGGATTCCTGAGCAGTGAGAAGCTGCTAACCATCACAGCTTTTAAAACACTGCAGTAGTAAAAGCCCACCAAATGGCTGCAAGAAAGTGTTTGGTCTCAGACCCAGTGGGAATTTCCTCAGATTTCAAATAGTGGGGGCCATATGCCAAGATCCCTGCAGCACTTCCTAGCTTGAAAGTAAACAGCTGAATGTATTTGGCACTGTTTTTACTACTGCTGCTCAAGCAGCTTTTGTATGAGTTTGCACAGCTATCATAGCACTGGAATTAAGGAGAATTCTAAGTCCATAATTTTTGCCAGATCTCTGGGAATTTTGTATAGGGAAAGTATGAATTGACTGAAAATGCACCTTAAAAATAGATAAAGAAATATGATGGAATTTTTACTCATCTCAAGCAGAAGTCACCCTCCAATCATTCTTCTGTATAGAAGGACAACACTTCCAAGTGTAGGATAAAGTAGGATGTGCTCTTCAAAATTCAGGAAGGACTTTTTCTCCTTTCCTGTATTAACATATTTCCATCACAATCTTAATGTTTTCAATGTTGCAGTTACTCTAAGAAAGACACTTTGTTTCCTAATACACTAATTATCAAAGTAGGTAGGTTCCAAAAATGCAGATTAGCAACCCCGTGGTCATGCTGACATGAGAAAGGCCAGGTTCAAACATCATTCCAGAACTCCTTGGTCTGCAGCTGACTGACAGCTGGACATGCTGCAAATGATGCCTGACTTTACCTTCAAGACTGAGATTACCAAAACATCACAGCACTGAGCAGTATTGACACACCTACTACAACAGCTGTTTTGCTGGCAGACTCCAGGGAGATCTCTTATCATAATCTCATAATGAGGTATTAATAGCAACCTCAGAGAAAACTGCTTGCTTTTTCTCAGAGAGGAATCATCAGTAAATGTGAAACTCCATTTACGGTAGAGTACAGGATGGAAACGCTGGTGGCAAGGAAGGTGTTCCCCAGCTCCTCTGCAAGTGGGAAGATGCTCCTGAGCTATGTCCTTCTTTCAATAAGAAAAATTGAACATTAAAAGTCCAATACTTGGTCAACAGATAATTGAAACTAAGACAATGGGCTTTGAAGATGCTTTTATATGAGGAATAATACGACAAATTTTTATTTTTGCCTAATTAAATGAGAAAAAACATTGATCCTGTGTGAAGGGATAGTGAGAGCTACTTATACAGTGATGCTTTCAGTTTGTTGCATAATAGAGAACAAATGAAGCAGACTTACAGAAGGGGCAAAGTTACAAAGCGCAGTCCTCTCAAAAGCATACAAGGCTCTTCTTTCTTGTCTGTTAAAAAGTTCTCAGATATTTTCTAGGAAAAAAAGTCTTTGTTCAAGGCTACTGTTCTTAGAATTCATAATACCTGTATCTGAGCTTTTTAGAAAAATCAGTGTTTCTCAGGGCAGTGTGAAACCTTTCCACCTAGGTTTAGTTTCTCCTGGCATCATGTATGTGTATATTGAGGCCTGTCTGCCAGATAAAAATCAGTAACAATGCAGGTTAGATGTGCAGGTGGCAAAAGAAAAAAAGACTGCATGAAAGAATAAACATTCAAAGAACCACAGATGCCTGTTGCTGGCTGATTTCTTCAGGACTCCTAAACTTACAATAGATCTCTCAGATATTGATCCTTTCTCCTTGATATCAAGGAGATGAACAATCCCACTGAAGTTTTCAGGAGATGATGGATGCTATGAAAGGCTTTTCACAAGAGCACTGATAAAATTCCTTGCCTGTTTCTTCAGCTGAAATATCATATGGCTTCACTGTTGAAAGAAACAAAACAGCAAACAAACACTGAGGAATTCTTTTAAGGCAAAATAAGTATTCAGGCTGACCTTGCCTTCCAGATGCAGTGAATCACATTGTTTCTGTATGAAAAGCAGGTTCTGCATTGGTTTTGTTTCCAGAAAAGAACCATCATTTTTGTCAATAATTTAGAAGCTCTTACAAGCATAATGTTATAATCAGCATTTTGATGGTGGGTTGTAATAGTTACATTGATGTAGAATGAAAAGGAATTCTTCAATATTTTCAGCATCCCATAACACAAGGAAGAGCTTGGGAGCATTCTTGACAAATTAGATCTGAACCTAATACAAGTGAGTTAAGAATGCTTTCTGTCAAGGTAAATATATCTGTTTACTTTGGTAACACCAATGAGCAACTTCTCTCTGTTAGACAAGTCAAATTCATTCAAAACTGTACTAGGTACTGAGTCTCTATCAAGCTTAGTATAAACAGACAATCAATCTAAAAAGAATAAGGAAAATTTATGTATCATGGAAAGATTTTGAACTCTCCTTTTTTTTCTCTCCCATATTAAGGTTATTGGAGTAATTTTTTTCCTCATCAGTATAAAAGGAAAAAGACCTTCACAAAATAATTCCATGTCTTTATGCATTTAAATCCTCAAATTGGATTACTTGGGTCTTGAGCCAATAGAAGAATTAAAGGAGTCCATGGGAGGGTTAAATGATGCTTTGATATCTAGCAAGGTAGTTTTCCCCTCAGATATCAGCAGTTCATAAGGAGCTATAGGATTTCCCTTCCATACAGCCTTTTTGCTAAAGCCACTGCCAACTGCATGAAAACGATACAAGAAGACCCCAAAAAGTTTTTAAACCATTTTGCTAACCAGTTACATAATCCTTGGTTGTTGTATACTAATGATATTATCCAAAGTTGTGCTAGTTTAGTACTCTGAACAACACTAATCTCTTCCAAGACTTGTTTCTCAGCAGAGAGCTGAGCTTGTTCCAGCAGAGAGCCCTTCAGCTGTATCTGTCCTGCCTTTCCCAGCACACTGGCCCAGAGGCTTGTGGCTCTGGTTTGTCTCAGCTGCAGGTCCTGAGGAAGACACAGATGTCAGCACTGGCACTGCAGCCTGGCTGGGGAGCAGGCTGGAGGGGGGGGCAGGGGGAAGGTCTGCAGCACTGCACCCTCTCCGGGATTACAGCACTGCATTACCTCCTCAGGACTGCAGCACTGCACCCTCTCCAGCTCTGCAGCACTGCACCCTCTCCAGGATTACAGCACTGCACCCTCTCCGGGACTGCAGCACTGCACCCTCTCCAGGATTACAGCACTGCATTACCTCCTCAGGACTGCAGCACTGCACCCTCTCCAAGTTAAGCCTCTGGGGGCTGCCAGCCCTTGCACTCCACCCAGGGAAGCACTGCCAGGGCTGTGTGGTCACACAGACACAAGCGTGTGCTCATCTGGTCTCAGCAGCAGGAAAAAGGCTAAAAGCTTTTCCTCTCTTCCCCACTGAATTAATTCTTGGTATGTGAAGTACTTCCTTCACAAAGAGAGTAAACTATTTAAATGGCTGAAAGACTGAAGCCTGATGTGGGCACAAGATGCATTTTTTCTTATTATCTGAGGTTGGCAGACATGTATTTACAGATGAATCAACTCATTTTCCTGGGCAGAGAGACAAATCAAATCCCTAGAGTTTCATACCACGAGAAATGCTTTGGAATGTATTCCAAGTGGTCCTTTATAAAATAACAATGCAGTTTTGAGCCAGCAGCTACTCATCAAAGTATTGATCCTTTCCTGGCATAACAACATCTTGTTTAGATGATGACATAATGTTTCCAGTAGAGCCAAGGGCACCTCAGCCCCTCTACAGACATGCTTGAGCACACTGAAAAGAGCAGTGAGATGCAGTGATGCATCTCATTGCTCAGATTGCATCATCATCAGAGATGCAGTGATGAATAGCTCTTTGCCTTCAAGAAAGAAGAACTTGAATGCAAACAAGGATTTATTAACATATGTGTTTGTTTCCCATTTTGGCATGGGTGAAAACAAAAGTACAAGCTTCAACTTCATAAATACAACAGAAAATTTCCAAAGCTAAGTTAGATACTGAAAGGTTACAGAACAGCAAGGGTTTTAGGAAGAATGACCAAATTCAAAGCCAACTAAAAGCAGTTTTATCCTAGATCCATCATTTCCAAAAACTAGATGAAAACTGACCAGCATTTCTCTGCCATAATAATTTTCTCATTAACTTTACTGGTTTTCAGCATACTGCCAACTATTAGCAATGAAATAAAGTGGACATTTTCTTCTATTGTGCAGTGTAAAAGAGAGAAAATTGGGATACTATAAAAAATGCATATAGCTGCTGCTGGGGTGATTTATTCCTTTGCTATTCCCATATATTCACACTTCAACTGGGTAATTATTTAAGAACTACGAAGAAATTGCCTGTTACTGTTCTGTTTCCAAAGGAAAAGGTTCCAAGACAGACCCCCCCTCCCATAAGCCATATTAGAGAAGGTGCCAATTCTCTTGACTTCTCAGTGAGAAGAAACAGAGCAAATTTCCAGAGAGAAGTTTAGATTTTAGTTGGATTAAAACCTATGCAGTGCCACTTGGCCTCCTTTCTTCAGTACACAAACATAGGAAAGTTCATTTTGAGACTTTAGACACAGTAATTTCAGTAAGTTTGTTCCATTAAATTTCCTTTTGCCAGAAAGATGAAAAGTCCACTATTCTTGGTGATATTCTAACAAAACGACATTTTAATTTGATTTCTAAATAAAAGTAAGCATCTGTATCTCATATGCATTCATATATATATATATATATGCCATATCTAAAACAATATAATACTGTCGAGAGTTTAATTCAGCCAAAGAGAGTTGAATAATATCAAGAAATTAAAAACAGAATAGCTTTGAGAGCAACTCATAGGTTCTTCAGCCCCAGGGATGGTTATGATCATCTCCTCTGATTTTCTGCACAAGGAACATAGATATTTCACACAGTAAAAACCTCAGTCAGGACCAATGAATTATAGCTAAACCATAGCAAAGTTTTCAGCAATATTTCTAAAACTAATAACACTTCCTCCAGAATTACTTCCCAACAACTAATTGATGTTATGGCTCTGCTACATTTCGGAGTAGTGATTACCATTATCATTACTTGAAACTTTTAATTTTTGCCACAAGTGATTTTGAATGTTTAGAGCATTAATAAAAATGCTGGCTAGCATTGACTGAGAACTGGTATAAACAGAAGATCATCACATACAGATTTATATGTCATAGACAACAAAGGTGGCATGGGTTCAGACAGATAGTCATAATAATTACAGTGTTATTAATAGGGGAACAAAAATACAGTATGACATGATTTTTTTTTTTAAGGTTTGTAAAAGAATAGACAAAGTTTTGTCTGGTAGAAATCTCTTTGTTCTTCCCTTGGCTGCATTAACTAGTACAGTGTAAGACACAATCTCCTTAAGCAAGTCTTTCCTCTCACAAAACAAAACCAAGAAGGAAAAAACACAGAAGTTTTCAGACTTCATTAGTATTTCAATATTGTTTCTGTTCCACGGGCCGTGGCCGAGTTTCGGTGTTGGAAAGATCTTTGAAAAATTACATTTAACATATTTATTTGCTCTGGTTACTTGAGAAATCTTATTTTAATGACCACGCGTACTAGAATTACTACCACTATAGTTCAAGATTTCAGTAGAAGAGATTAAACCTTTGAGCTCTTTCAATTTAAAATGGCTTTAACTTCTGAGAGCTTTCTGTGATTACCTTATCAATTTCTCTTCAAAACTTAGGGACTCTCTGGTGGTTTTACATCAGTATTTTCAGTTCATTTCTCGCACTAAGATTGCCAGTCCTGACACAACTGTCAAGACCATTCAAGCAAAATTGCAAATTTTCATTTCAAGGTTTACAAGCTAAGCTATTCTCTTTTATTACTTTACAACATGATGCTACATGCTGTGTTATACCAGAAAGTGATAAGAATAGAAAAATGCTTAAATCTTGCGTTTTAGTCTGAGTTTTCTTTTTTTTACTTAGCTGAAAACTGTCTACTATTCCTACCCACTTCTCAAAAGTAACAAGATCTAGAAAGAAAAAAATTGCAAGTTTTGGTTTTTTTTCCCCCCAACAGTATTAAATATGGGAGAGCATTTATCATCTTCAGCTACAGACTGCTTTACAAATCCAACTCACTAACAGGACATACCTCTTGGATAAGGAGCAGCAACACCTAAAAGCAAATGTATAAAATACTTTGTTACATTTATCATATATTTTTACCCAAAAATCTGTAGCTACTCCCATTTTCTTTGCACTATAATTTTACTTATGTCTCTTCCACTAAGCTCTCAACCTCTCTGCTACTAAATCCTAAGCCTTGGCAACACTCTCACTAGTAAAACGGGCAGCTCAGCCAACAGCAGTACCCCAGGAGCACTCAGTAACTCTTTTCTACTGAAAGTCATGCTGGAAAGACACTGTTACTGGGACTCCAACTGCATTATCTTCATTACACTCATTGTTCATGTTTATATTTGCTCTCCAACAAAAGCATACACAAACCACAAAACCAACAATAAATATTCAATAACAGTCAGTTCATGAGACCTGATACAGACTTATCTCTTAAGTAGCAAAGTCCATTCCTCTTTCAGAAGAAAAAAACCATGGCTTTGATACAACTTACTTGAATTGAATAACAACTATAATTATTACACTGAAGATGCTTCTGGGAATGATATCTATGCAATACACTGTAAGGCCAGCTGTAATTTTTTTATTTTATCTGGGATTTTTCATTCACCTTACACTACCTGAACTTACTCTACCACTAATCCTTTTTTACAGAAATTGCATTAATAGGATTTTAATGCTGAAAATATGTGGAACACTAAGAAAGACAGGAATAAGACTATTTTCAGTTCAAGTGTACATTTCAACTGCTATGCAGAGAAACCCTGAAATGGCATTAAAAAGCAAACTGTGAAACTTAATTACCTTCTAATACACATTTGGATCAATGAGAAATTAATTGAGAGATAAATAGGGTCAAATAGCATGGTGAAGGCTTTGCTATCTTCAAGAAACACCAACAAAAATTAATCCCTCCCATAGACACAAATGATATGAAAAATGCACTAACAGGGGCTTTGAGATATGAAAAGAGATGTCAGTGGTAGACTTAAATACAGAGGTCCAAAAAAAAAAACCATAAAAGCACTAGTGATGAAGCACTAGTGATGATAGTCAAAGATAAGACGAGAGAAAAAAATCTCCAAACCCCAGATCCTGCTGCTGTCAGTCATAAATATTGTAAGATAACAAATGTGTGCTCTCAAGATAAATGGTAGATGTCAATTAACACACAGTTTAAGGCATTCTAACTCCTGAAAACATCTGCTGTAGATAATTCATTGAAATTTCTGTGTATCATCATGTCTCCACTCTTAGATATGTGTGAGGAGTTAAAGATTTACTTCTAAAGAGCTTTTCTTGACCAAAAAAAGGAAGGGACCAAGGGCATGATTGATGCTACTGGCATGCCAAATGCAATGCCTCCATGCTAAATACATCTGGGAACAACGGACCAAATACAAAAAGAAAGACAGACTGTCCAGAGAACGAACTGAAATAATGAAAAAGTAAATAATGCTGATAAATACTTCTGTCTGTGTCCAGTGTTCTTCCTGAAATTTGAGATTAAGTTGTCCATTAGAAGAAAAACAACCAAAAGAGAGTGGTTGAACCAAAGCACACAAGCTTGCTGTTGAATTCCTTCTTAAAGTTATAAGACACTTTGTTTCAGATACTTTCTCAAAAAAATTTCGATAATACAAACTGTGAAAAGAAGAAAAAATTGAGGCACATAGTAAGCAAGATGAGTATGGCTGTTTAAAACAGAAACCTAAGGGTCCGAGAGCCCTGCTCACTCTCATATTACATGCCCAAATCTAGTTTTGCACTCAAGTACATTACAGATGATTCTTAAGGAAAGAAAACAAACACATTTGTAGATTCAGAAAAGCTCCAGACACCCATCTTTTACATTGTTCTCATATATGCCCAGGTTTTAGCCTAAAGCAATAGCTTTGCTGTTTGTTATGATTTGGCATTAAAAAAAAAAGCAAAACCAAAATAGGTTCTGTGTCTGTTCCAAGGAGCTGCCTTCTCCTACTGATCTTAGAGAAATGGTACTGACTGACTATCTCCTCATCAAATCACAGTACTAAGCAGGTCTCCTGGCATCTCTAAAGCTCTCCCAATGTCTCGAGACCTTTTAACACCAAGAAACATAAACTAATGCTCCAATGATTTTGCTTTTCACCTTGTTCTGATAGTAAGTTGAACATGAAATTCAGAAAACAAATTAACCAAATACTTTAAAGAAAATAAGTTTCTCTCAACAATGAATGTAAGGCAATTATCGTGGCTCAGAGACAAATATACATTGATTTATTACTCTGGGCATGAAGTTTTGTCATGCTGCAATGTTATGTTTATGTTATGTATGTAGAGGAGGCAAAATTAGGAGGAATTTCAAAGAACTAGAAATACATTTGAAAGAGGACTTGTTGTTTTTGCAAACTTCTTGTCTTCTACCCAGTACATCCACTTACATAGTGTCCTTCTTTCTCTGAGTCATTTAAGCCTTAACTGCATATTGTGTGAGACTTCAGGAAAGAGCATTTCCATCCACTGGGCTGCCCGTGAGCAGCAGTCCTTGGGCACAGAGTGCAGTGCCAGGCTACACCCAGCAGGCTGTGTCAGTTGATGTGTGGACACAAACAAAAATAAAGCAAAAACCCTTCACCTAAAATGCATGAAATGTCAAATGAACATTGGCACTAACATTTTAGTGAAGGACAACTTTTGAAAACTACCCACATCAATCACTCTTCTAGATGGAGAAACAAGACAAAGACATTTAGCCCAAACCAGCACATATTTATTTATTTATTTACTTATTTATTTAGTTTTCTGTCTCACAGCATTCTTTCACTGTTATTGAATAGAGTGAGTGTGCATGATTCCATACATGTGCATTACCAATGTAAATGTATTTTTGCAAATTTGCTATTATTTTCAAAATCTTTTTCAATTAATGTGTAATAGGAAAGGCACTTGCAGAGCAAAAGTTACAAAATACTACAGCGATGGCTTGTCTTCAATGATGACTCCTTCTGGCCATTACTCTCTTATGTTGATTCCTTCTCTCTCTTTTCCTCTCCAGTTTTATGGAGAAAAATTGCACTGCCCTGACAGAGGTCTTGTGCCTGTGTGATTTGCTGGACCATGTCCAACCTCTTTGAATGCAGCTATTGGTTATAGCATTCTTCTTTAACATCCCTGTTTTCTTTCTTCCTTGTTTCTACATGATTGCTTGTTCCTTTTATCTTACCTTGTCTTGTATCTTTTTGGACCAAGTACTAAGTACTGTACTCTCTGGGATTGTTTTCTACCCAAGAATAACTGCTGTCTTCCTCTCTCTGATTCTACCTAATTTTGATTTTGCTTGGTAACTTCACTCCATTTGCTCAATTTTACTTTCAAGAACTGTTTCTCCCATGATATTCACAATAAAGTACATGGAGACAATGGCTTGGTAGAAGGGCATGCCCATGGACCAGACAAAAGAGTGACCAGCAACCATAAAAAGCCTTGTGTACTTCAGGAGAACTTTCACTAGTTTGCTGGAACAGTAAAAAAGTGCATAAAATAATGCTTCAGCATGGAGGTGTCTCATTTGAATTCACTTTTCACTAATTTTTGTCGACTTAGTCAACTTAAGTCCTTATTGACTAAAGCAAACAGAAAAAAACACACATAGAGACACATGGCCTTGTTGGCTTGTAGAGTGAGTTTAGGCCACACCTCGCAGTTGCAGCATGTTGCTGACACAGCAGTGTAAGGATCAGCATGAAAAGCACTCCCCAGCTTATACAACTTTATCTGCAAATCCTCCTGCTCTGAGTGCAGCTAAGTTAGCAGAGGAGTGCTGTTGTCAACTTAGCTAACTATGTTTAGCACCAATCTATACTCTCACATCTGTAGTCAGAAAAACTTAATTTTCCCAAGACACCACTGCCCCTCCACAGAGAAAGCTGTGTAACCACACCAGCACAGCAGAAGCTTTCCAGAACACGAGCTAAAACCCAACCTGAATGTCCACCTGGGTGCACAGCTCACCAGCTATCACACTAAATAAACATCTCAGTGCCTACTTTGTTCAAAACACTGCTAGGGCAAGCTACAACACTGCTAATTTTGGTCAGCCAAGAGCATGGCTACTCATGTAGATCCTAGATTAAACAGAAACTTTCCAAGCACCCTCAGTAACAATCACCAACTGTATGCAGTTACCTAATTCTGAAAAATGCTCAAGTTAAAAGGAACACAAATCATGAAAAAAAATTCAAAAGGGAAAAACGGGAGAAAAGAAAAAAGGAAGAAGTCTACAAAATACCCTCTAGCTCAATACATTATTTGACCATACTGGCAACAGACCACTTCCTAACTATAAATTCTTACATACAACTTTTCATGAAACAAAACAAACACTACAGTAGATATTTTAATATTTTTTATTATTCTGAAACAACAGAAATTCCTATAGAAATGGTACTGAAATATTACTGTATTGAGTAATACATGAGGCAAAGCCTAGTTAATACAGCTGTGCAGATTTGAAAAAGCTGGTTTGGCTGTTGGGATGCTCTTGAGGACTGTGCTGACCAGCTGGAGCAGTGAGTCCCAGCAGTGACTGCAGTGTCGCTGCACTCCTTGAATGTCAGCACCTGGACATTGGCAGTTCTCCTCAAACATAAAGAGACTGGCAGTGGAACCCGTGCACACTCTCAGCTGCCCATGTCACATTTCTGTAAAGTTAAGCAGTGACACTGTTAAAACTCATGCTCAGACCAAATCCTCCTTCCATAGCTGTGAACTTACCTTCTTGTGATACTCAATTAGTACCATGTGATAAGTTCTCTTCAAGGACACACTCTCTGTGGCCAGATCAGCTTGAGTGGTGGGCATGGAGAATTGCACCTAACTTACCTGGTGAGGTCTTGAAAGGTTCCTCCTTCCAAATCCCTTGCACCTCCAGAACCTTGGCAACACAGGTTTGTGCCAGGGGTAAAACAACATTCAGGTTAAGGAGAAAATATAAAAAATGAATGGGAAGGGAATACAAACAGTATCCTTGCCTTCTTGAAAGTCAACAGCAGCCAGCTCTGTAGGACTTCAGTCCACAGGTCTCAAACCGGCAGCAGCCCTTCACAGTAGCAGAGGAGGGCACTTGCAGTTCTTGATACAAATGTAGTCCCATTTGCAAGTCAGATTTATTCAGGGAACAATCCATGCAACAGCCAATTGTTGCCAGCGCTAAATTCTGAACCACATTAAAAACCTAGGAACATATACTTAATATAATGAAATATTAATAATACAGTTAACCTTGCGCTGACTTGATTATCTCAGCAAAACCTCTGCTACTAAAATCAACCAGAAGTTCCACACGGCTGCACCAGACTGACACAAAAATTAAATGGTGTCGCTTCAGGATTCAGGTCAACTGTCATAAGGATCACAGATGGCTTGGGCTATCTAGGCTGAATCTATGTTTCTCTTTGATAAACATCAAAAATGAACAAATAAAAATAACTGAAACACAGTTTTAACATCCATCTTAATGAGAATGATGGAATGTATGTTTTATGGATTTATCACTTTTTTGACTGTCACAAGAGAAACACCTCATTTTTGTATTCTAGCAGCAACAAGTATAATTTACATTTGTCTAGCTACGACCAAGCAAAGTTCCAGTCATGACTTTGCAGGTTTCATCTCACTTTAGCTAACAGACAGAGATCATATTATTTTTCTTGTGTATTCCATTAATGCTGATGACACTCAAGGTCCAGAATGTGTAAGATGAATCCTACTTAAAGGACACAAATGGAGAAGGTGGTACTTCCCATAGCATACATATCTATAAAAGGCGTTGAAATTACAGCTTTCACCTGTGGATAGTGATCTAGCAAGATCTGTGAAACATTTCATTTTTGTCAGTTTTTAGAAGGCAACTGCTAAAGTAAATCCCAAAGCAGAAAGAATTTTTTTTTCAGTTCTTAAGAAATAACTTACACATGAAATACATACTAAAGATCAAAGGTTGCACTGCACATCAGGTCTGGTACGATATGCCAGTTTTTTGGCTTAATTGCGGCAGGATGTTCCCTGAACAATTGTTGACGTGTTAAATTATATGCTAAATTGCATTGAGATGCAGCAAAAAATCCCGTAATTCAGCACTTGTTTCTCAGGAGCCATAGTTGAAAGAATAACATCAAATCAGACTTATTTTCTTGGCAGAAGTGATGTATCCTTGTGAAGTGATGTATTGCTGGAAAATCTACAGATAGATACATGTAAAACCCCTCAGCCTTGTACCATCTCAAAGCCTTAAATGAAGTGGGTACAATGACTGGGAGAACTTTCAAACAGAGAAAGCTTAAAGTCTCCCCGCTCACTAACTGTGTTAATAATTGGAAATAAATGTAAAAATATAAAAGTAGAAAAAATGCGATGGATTTTGTTATAAACCGATGCCCACCGATCTTCAGTTAGTATCACCGTCTATTTACAAGGCAAGTTTTGCACTTCTGAGGAGTACTCTGAGGAATTGCTCTGTTCGGTTCAATCAAAGAAGACTAAAGTCTGAAAACGTCCCACTCGGAGAGCCGCGGAGCAATTCCTGATTCACAGGAAAGCTTTGGCCGAGGAACGCCCGGTGAATGCCCCGGGCACAGCCCTGACGGGGCACCGGGGCCGGGGCCGCCCCTCCCCTCAGCATCGCCTCGCTGCGATTGGCCCGAGCGGGCCCACCCGGCAGCAATCTCACTTCTGGTTGGCTCAAACTTCCGGGCCGCTTCGGGGGGCCAATAAGGCGCAGGGTTGTTTCCCTGTCCCAAAATGGCGGCGCTCAGTGGTGCTTCTGTGGAAGGGAATGGCGGGGAGTGAAGCCTGAGGGAGCGGGCCGGGAGCGCGGAGGGGGATGAGCGTGGCCCGCCCCTGGACGGTGCCGGGCCGGGGGGGCGTCCGTGGCCGTCCCGCTCCGCTGTGACCCCAACACCGCGTTCCAGCCCCGCGGGACCCCGCGGGTCCTTGAGTCTCCCCGCAGGCACCGTGTCCGCTCGGTCGCTGCTGGGACGCGGGTTCCTTGTTAGCTCAGCGCTCGGAGCCTCCGGCGCTGGGCGCCTCCAGTTGTCTGCTGGAGATGGCTGGTGGTCAGTTAGCGCTGGTTCTAGCTTGTGTCGGAAAGGTTGTTCAATAATTGTTCAATAATTGTCCGAATGTGCGCTCCCAGCCTGACATCGCGGTTAAAGGAGTTAACGTGATCGTGGGAATGCGTTCGCCGGGAAATGTTGAGTGGGAGAATGTTTGTAGCTCTCAGCAGGGCCAAGTTAGGATGTTTTGAAACTTGATACAAGTCATGAAGTTTTTTTAAATACTTTGTAGGAAGCTGTATTTTTTAGGCATAGAGACATGTTTTAGTTTCTGCTACGTATTTTGAAACATTGTCAATTTCTCAGCTTTCTTCTGAAGTGCGAGCGGCAGAGCAGTCGTTGTGTAAGTGTAAAGAGCTACGAGCACATTCTCCCATTCAAGATTTTCTGGGGAAGAGATTCCCAAAGTCCTGTTAACTCTTTTGACTGTTATATCAGCATGGAAATACATGTTCAGATTATTATTTAACAATAACATTCTCTGGTTTTATCCTTAAATTGTTCTTACAGTACAGTTTTCTATATTCTTTTTGTAAGAATGATGTGCACTTGTGGTTCTCAGGGAACAGTAACTCTGTATTTTATACCCTTAATGTGAACTCAGCAACGTGGTCTTGCTCATCATTTACCTTCTTACTTTTTCAGCAGCCCATGAGCACTAACCTGGAGTGGTTTTATTTCTTTAGTTACAAACTAACTTTGCAGTTCACCTGTTGTCCTTCTTTTAATATGTTTTCTTTGTAACTTTGCTGAGTCTCTTGAGGGTGAAACACTTCTGGCCTTCCTCCCTTGCACAGGATCTGTAAATAGTTGCAGTTAATTTGCAGGCAACTGCAGGCTTGTGGAAAAACAAGGACACTGTGGAGAATCTGCTTTTGATTTTAATTCATTTTTTCATGGCGTGGAGAGGACTGTTGTTTTCTGTTTGAGTGGATTTGCATGGCAGGTATTCACAGAGTGGTGTAAGGAAAGGGCACGTGCTGTGTCTGTGGAAATGGGCAGTGACACCTGACCCTCATGTGGGCATAGAGCAGGGATGTGGCTGTGGAAAGGATGGCATGTGGCTCTGTGGAAAGGCTTGTGGGGGATTGATTTCCATGGAATCACATAAAAATCATTAAGAGTTTTGGTAAACCACCATTTTCAGTCATCCCTAGGGCTAGTTTCACTGGTGTTAATGCTGCAGCTCTTGTGAAAATCTAAGCCTCTCTTAAAATCTGTTTTGACTGCAGTCATTTTGGCTTGGTTCTATCTCAGATAAATCAGGTAGATCAGGTTTACTAAGGTTGGAATTATCCTTATGGTCTGGAGATAGTTTTTGGTGTGTCAGGAGGGCATGTTTGTTCTATGTGATTTTTATTACAGGTTTGGGTAGTTGTTAATGTTGCATAAGATTTATAATCATAATGAAATATGATTTATTTCTCTTACAATTAGAGAGTTCTGTTGTAATAATTTCTGATATGGAGCCACATGTAAGTCTTGATATGTCTTCTGTGGCTTTTTTTTAATTTACAAAATAGTTTTATACCCAATAACTGGGAGGTAAATGAACTTTTAGTTTGTAGATAGTTTTGGTTTTCGCCCAATAACGTGCTATTTTGTAATGTTAGAGGCTAGTGAGTAAATCTGTCTTTGGAAGCTTGTTTCAAAGCATTCTTTTAGTACTCCTATGGCTTTTATTCTCTAAGCTGTCACCTTCTGCATTTTTCTGTAGCTTTGTCATCCTTGTACTTCAGTAATGGTTAAGAACTGTGTGGTTGGATTTTGGGTGACAAGGGTATGTAGAAGATTAAATCTCTATAGATATTTCTTTGAGAATTTTTAACTTTTTGCAAGAGATGAAGAAATGATAAATCTGAGAAGAGAATTTTTGTAGATTCTTACTGCAGAGTCTAAGTTATTTATTATTTTAATTCCTGGTTAGAAAAATAAAATAGCCTTAGCTTAGGTCTCACAGAGTTCCTGTTTAGCAAATCTATGATTTTTATTAAATTACTTCTTAGTATGCACACAATTGCAGGTTTATTATTTTTAGTTTTTGAAGCAGACAACTGTTGGAACATTAATTTCTCTTTATTATTGACTATTTAATACACAGAAACTCTCCAAATATTTATTATTTTTGTGATAACTCTCTTTGTTTTCCTTTAGTATCCAACATGTGTACGGAGCTCAGCATCCACCTTTTGACCCATTATTGCATGGAACGTGAGTTAACCTAATATTTAAATATTCCAAGTATTTTGTGTCTCCTTTGTCTTCTCTTTTTTTTTCCTGTTGGCTGTAAACTTTATTGTTAATCTTCCTTTTTCAATTTTTGTCATAATCTTGACTTCCCTGTTTTGACTTCTCCTTTGTGACTTCCTGATGGTTACCATATTTGCAGGAACAAATCAGCTCTTTCAGATCTTAACTAACATAGATTGCCAACTGTTATTATTTATTTTTAATGCCTTATGCACGGGAAATTGTGGTAAAGTAATAAAATAGTGTCACAAAGACAAGTATTTGCTTGGAAGGACGTCATGCTTCTACTAAATTTTTTCAAGGGCTGGTTTCAGATAGTAGAAGAAGTAAACATTCTAGTTAATTTTCATATGATGCAAAGTTGGAGGCAGTTGAAATGTGTGATCCTAAGGGTGGAATCAAAAGAAATGAAATTGACTGGCTCAAAATACAGAGGTGTAGAGACCCAGTAACAAGAACTGGAAGTTTATTGCTTGAAGTGACAGAACTAGAGAAAGTCCTTGCTGTTTTAGACAGTGATGACAAGTCAGGTGAAAGTGTAAGTGTTGTTGCACCTGTTAGGGAAGATACTCCCTGTAGGACATAACAGAAGCATTATAACTGATACTGTATGAGAACTGGGTAAGAACTTTTTCTGATGTGCCGTTCTACCTGCCTTGTCTTAACAGAAAAAAGAAAAACTAGCCCAGGTGGAGAGAGAGGGAGGTCAGAAACGAACTCAAGAACCATCTTGATGTGATTCTGTGCCAGATGACCCTGCTTGAGCAAGGAATTTGGGGCAGATGACCCTCTGTGATCCCTTCCCATCTTACTTATTCTGTGAAAGCACAGTTAAATTAATGGCAGTGACTTCTTTATTTCTTGGGAACAGACTAAAAAACCCTCTCAATGTTATATCTTACTCAGCTCATTTCTGAAGGGAGATGTGACTGCTCTGCATTGCTGTAAGTGAGAGCAAGTTCCAGGCTAGGGAGGGATACTTGGCTCATATCTCATACTGCCTGTTGACAGAGAGGCAAAAGGTTGGGAGCTGATCAGGGTCCACTTAGACTAGTAACTGGAAGAAATATCTTTCCTCTGAGAAGAGCAAAGTTCTGAAGGAAATCCGTGCTGGCATGCCTGGATGGGGAGGAATGATAGATTTAATGAGTTTTAAGGTGAGACTTGGTTTGTTTATGACAGTGGTTGTGTTGCATGATTGCTTATGATGGCATAGGAGTAGACCATGACTTGATTTCAGCTCCTGTGCTGTTATTCAGCAATTGCATTGAAAGGGCTGAAATCTACAGAAATGGATGAAGCAAGAGCAGTGCAGTGTGCCCTATTTTATAAGCTAGTCTAGTAGTAATCCTTTCATGTCATTTTGGGGTTGGCCTTTTTTTTTTTTTATTTGGGCTTTGTTTTTCTAAGAAAAGGGAAAGAAAGATTTGTTTCGTTTCTATTCAAACCAACAAAGTGTCAGTTTTTACAGCCCTTTTTTTCAGATTTCTTTAGCTGTATGTTACTGTGGGTGGATGTAGTGGCAACATGTGTGGAGAGAGATAAATATTTGCTACCTATGTAGTGTCAACTATGAACTTACAGGGTTTGGTCGTACCCAGAGTGTTTTGCTTCTTTACTAGTTTTCTAAATAGTGTTTATTTGTTTTTGAACAGCTTGATAAAACCAGGTTCAAAGCCACCTACAACTCCAGTGAAATTGAAGAAAGTCAGCACCTTCCAAGAATTTGAAAGTAACACAAGTGATGCTTGGGATCTTGGAGATGATGATGATGAACTCTTAGCAATAGCTGCTGAGAACTTAAATACAGAAGTGGTCATGGAAACAGCTCACAAAGTAATTCAGAATCACAGCAAGCTACAAGAACAGCATAAATTTCAGGAAGAACATCTACAGGAAGAAAAACAAGAGGAATTTGCACAGCTGACTTCAGTTGCATGTGGTGATAATAGGCTTGTTAAATCAGTCAGTGAAGGTCATACATCGAGTTCGTTAGGTATGTTGAAAAGTGAAAACGATCTTGGGAGTTAAAGGATGAGAGCTACCATATTTGCTCTTGTAAGACAGTAAACCCTTCCCAACCCTTTATTGATATTGCAGGAAAATACTGTTTATCACTAGTGATTTGAGAGGAAGACTGCATGCCTTATGCAATTGTAATGCATGTGTGTGAGGGAAGAATAAGTTTTGTTTTCACTATTTGTTTTTCACTATTGTGAAAAATTATAAATAAATTTAATTAAAATACAAATATAACTAAAATATATGGAAAAGCAGGACAAAATCATGCAGGTGGACTGGGAGATTCACCCTCATGTGATCTTTTCCATGGTTTATAAGCTTTCAATTGCAATAATTTCAAGATTTCTCAGTAGTTGTTTTATTAATTTGTTTTCTTTTTGTTTAAGAATGTGAGGGAAAGAACAGCTTTTAGTAACACAGATTTTAGAAATCCATGAGCCTTGCTATTAATATGATCTCTGATGTATTTTAATTGTGGAATACTGCTTCAAAGAGAAATGCTGCTTCTGCTAAATCCAAGTAATTTGAAGTCCAAACTTCTGCTATACTTGAGTTTGCATTTTTCAAAAACAGAATTCTGTTTTAAATTTAAAAATTAAATTCAACTGATTAGTAGCCTTCTCACTAGCCAAGGCTAACTGCTATACTTCTTTTTCCCTTCAGATAGTGCTAGTGAAAATTCTTCCATGCAGAGGTCACAGTCACTTCCTCAAACTTCCATACCTCCCTTGGCAAGTGGAATGGCAGACTACAGCACTTCAGTTACTCCTGCATTAACTGAGAGAGAAGCATCTCGACTGGACAAATTTAAGCAGCTACTTGCTGGCCCAAATACAGATCTTGGTGAGTGTTTCTCATAGAACCTATGAATTACATCTAAACTATTCTTCAACTGTAGAATTTTCCTATTTGATGTACTGTCCTGCCCTATGGTTTGGTTAGGATCTAATCCTTTCAACATTGAAAACTGATCTTTTAAAAGAAAGAATAAAATTGAAAGTTTATAGCACTCCTGCTTTTAATAAGTGATTTGCATACATCCTACTGATATATGTAGGGTGTTCGATGGGTTCTTGTTCTTTCTCACATTATTTCTTCCTACCAGACTAATCTCTGTAGAAAAAAACCCCGTGGTATAATTAGCTGTGTTTATTGTTAATGCCTGATAATGGAACAGCTTGCTATGTAAGTGTGATTTTCATGCTTGGAAATAAATAGGAGTGAAAAACCATGAGGCGTGTAAGTATTACTGCTTGTCTACTCCGTGAGCCTTGTTCGTGTTCACAGGCTGATACAGTAGTTCTGTGTCTCATCTGTGAATGCTGACAACAAGTCAATGGGAAAACAAATGTATTGTCAGATAACTTGACTGTTCCCTTTGTTTACTGGATTTTAGCTGCTGAATAGTCAATACAAGTGCCAAGAGGGTATCACAGAATCAAATGGCTTTGTATCCCAAGTGAAAATCTGAAACAGGATTAGTACACTCCATTTGGAGAACTTGGTGATTAGGAGTTGAGGGCAAAATAATGAATAAAGAAAATGTCTTTGAGGTAGATGATTCTGGAAGATATCTTCAGGAAACTTACAGAAAGAAGTAGAAATTGCATGTTTACACTTCTTGAATTGATACTCTCCTGCCTGGTCATTGTCATGAGGCTTCTTCAATATAATACAGTCCAAGTTGTAGCTTTTATTTTTTTTTTTTTCCATGCTGTGTCTTATTGTCAGATTGATACTGGGAAAGTACAATTATGGAAACTATAATAACTGCATGAGACTGAGCATTTCAGTGAGTTATAGGACATTCTTATGAAATGCAACTGTGAATAAAGGGGGGTCTTAACACATATTTTACATAAACTTGAAAATGGTAATCAAACATAGCTTTTTAGCCCTTTGATCTAACCGATGTTGTGACCTTTGTGATTGTGACTGACATGGAAACTCATAGCTTAAGAATGTTGTGATAGTAGAAATCTTTGTTATATAAGGTTGCAAAATCAGAGGAAAGACAGAATTCAGTTTAAACCTATCCATTTCACTTTTGCTTTCTATTTAGTTTAGAATACTTTACCAGTACATCAGGTTTATGGATTAAAGTGAAATAATTTTGGAAGAAAATTTCCAGTCCTATTAGGAGTGCAGTCACCCTGTCTGTAGTGAACTTAGTCAACATAAAACAAACTATATTTTTTTTTTGCTATTGAACTTGATGAATCTCACCCTGAAATATATGTAAGAAAGTGAAATATGAATATGCTTCCTTGATATTAAAGTGTGAAAAATATCTTGTAAGCTCTCAGTATTATTTCTTGTACAAACCACTAAATAATGCCTTTTCTACATGTGTTTATAGGAAGCTTGTTCTTTCTCTTGCTGTACAAACTGAAAAGTACAGTTTGAAGTTGTGTGAATAGAAGTTTATACCCAGTTTTGACTTTTTTTACACAAATATCATGTATTTTGTGTCTTGAATATGTCCAATAGTACATGTATCTATCTACAGGTAATACATTATAGTTTTAGTGAAAGAAATGAACTCATTATTCATGACATGCAAGCTCTTGATGATCATGAAGCTCTCAGGAATAGATCATGTATGATAGTAGTGCTTGGACTGCCTTCTTGGTATCTGTTAGGGAAAGTGTGTGTACATATATATACGTATGCAAACATGTATATGCTTATTGCAGTGTGCACAATTCATCAGAATCTGGTGGGTGCATGTCTATATGCATTTTTAATATATGCATTTTTTGAAGATGTTTGGTTTAGCTCAGTGCTACAGTGAAGATTATGTTTAAAAAGTATTCTTGATTTATGGCGGCAGTAGCCTGTGAAAGTGTTACAGGTTGTGTGTGGTGGACTTTTAAATTTGTTGTTGGGGTGATGTTTTTTTTTTTTTTTCCCTGTTTTTCTTCAGAACAATACTGGAAATGTACTAAGATAGAAACTAGGCAATAGTCTCTAAGCTAAAATTTGTGGTAATATAAGAATAGTGGCTTTCTGTTGCAGATGGCTTATTCTGTCTGTGTGTGTGGCGTCATGTGGTATGTGTGAGTCTGTTTTGTGTTAGACCCACGAATAGTTGGGCTTTATTTGTCACAGTGAATTAAATTAGTAGGATGTGGAGACATTTTTGTAAATATTTCTCTTCATTTCTGCAAGTATTAGGCTTGGTTTTGCTTGGAAGTAGAAGTAAACTGAAGTGAAGTATTTCTATTGTGTTTGTTTTCTTGATATAGTTTCACATTTTGTTGAAATAGATTATGTAACAAGTCCTTTCAAAGCAAAATAGAAGTAAGTTAATTTGTGGAACTGTAGCCATGTTATGCACATATTCTCTTATCATAACAAGAGAAATCAACATTGACTATAAATACAAAGTAATGCAAATGACCTTGAAATCCTTTGTGTCCCATTTGAATAATCATTATCCTATAAAGATGGTGTAAAATGCAGTTTTAGTATGTATGCCAACTAGAGGTGTGAAAGGGTGTGTTCTTCCAAAAGAAAAATCTCAAAAAGATGAATTATGTGTATAAATTTGGAAGTGAATATTATTTTAGTAATTGGAAACCACTAGTAGATTTTGGAGTTGGGTTTGGTCCACAGGCTGGCTGCTTTGAACTTGTGGAAATAGGCAGTTACTGCAAGAAATGTGGGCTGGTACAAGGAGCCTACTGTATGGAGCAGTTTGGTTGAACGGGGACTTGAGGAGTGACCCCTGGCATTTAGATTGTAGTGAGTGCAGGGATGCAGGGTCAGGAAGCAGAGTGGGGCTGCTGGTAGGGTAGCTGAGCTCAGGAGACAGCTGTGGGGTAGCTGTAGGGTCTGTTTGTCTGC
>NW_005054354.1:220552-232629 GCF_000277835.1 Geospiza fortis | reverse complement strand
GGTGGTTTTGTGCAATCAACCTGTGTTTGTGCTTGACTTGCAGTCACTTTGCTGTAGACTTAGTGAGTTTCAGGCCTTGTCTTTCCTTGTAATGGACCTTGCATTACTAAGTGAAGACGGGCTTGCAGAATTTTGCTTGCTTTAAGAGGGGGGAACAGAACTTTAACAAAGCAGTGTAGGGAGAGTATTTCTGAGAAGAAACTTTTCTTTCCTTCACAGACCACTTTGTGCATATTAGAGGAACAGTACTGCTATGTCTATCAGGTTTCCAATTAAAGTTTAATTCTTTTTGTTAAACGTGTGTTTTTTAGTAATCTTGTAAAATGTTTTAGGGAGATGTTTACTGTGCAAAGACAATGTAAGCAATGTTGATAAAATCTGACAAAGCAACAGACAAGTTATTGCATACTTGCAACTTCAGCACAGCTGATGTATGATGGATTACTAATATAAATTTAAAAATTAGCTGATTAAAGCACTTCCTTAATGCCTTTATCTTCAAATCAACTATTTTTCTTTTTTTTACACATATATGGCTAATGAGTATGTAATTGGATATGAGAAATGTGTTTATTTAAGTAAAATAACAACCAGTGGTAAACCTGGTTTGCTCTGTTCTCTTCATTTAATAAAGCTTCAAAACATTGTAATGCTACTGTTAGGCAACATAACACATGTATTAATTCAGAGTCAAACCAACTAATTTCTTAAGTTGTAAAACTGTTTTGCATGTTAGGGTCACTTTTTATCCTACTTAGTTGTGACAAATTGCAAGCTGAATAAAATATGTTGACGTTTTAGCATACAACCTTGATAAAAATAATAGAAGGCCCTGTAAAAGCACCCATGAGAATTGTGAAGGATTCCCATCTTAAATTTACTTCAGCTGCTTTACACATTCAAGAGGACTTTTCATTGTACTTTTTAAGAAAATCATTTATTTTTCTTCCTCCTTTTGACCAGATCTCAAAAAGGAAACTTTTTCAGAGTACTGCAAGCTGTTGAGTTGGGTGCTGTCTTTAGCTAGTCTTTTGCTATGGAAGTAGTGGATAATGTTGTGAAGTCTTATAGAACTTGTAAGGAAATTTTGATTTATCTGATGGTGGCAAAAACTAATTACATAATTTTACAGGACTTAAAATGCTGTAATCTCAGATTATTTCCTAACAATAGCTGGTTGTCTCTGTGTGCTATAATAAAATAATTTAAGAGTGGTTTTCTGGAGATTAAATTCAGGAAGAAGACATGTTAGATGTCTCTTTTTCCCATCACAACAGTCTTCTGTATTGTTGCAGCAACTTGAAATAGGATTTTCCTATTCACGGTCACATCCATTGTAGATTTATATTAAACCTGATCTAACATAGTAATTACCTTTTCTTTCACTTACGGCTCATAAATCTAGTATTCTGTAACCACAGTGTGTTATGTCCTATAGAATTGCTTGCCAAACTCGTGCTATTGAGAATTTTCAATAACTTTACAAAATGCATTAATTGAAATGAACTTGATTAATTTTGTTCCCAGCTTCATTAATTTATCTGCACTAAGCTACACAGTGATTTATCTCTGTGCTCCTAGTACATCCATGTAATTTAGAATTTTAATGCCCCCTACAGCTGTGAATTACTTGTAGTTGATCATGTGAGTGCCTATTCTTCTTTCAGTTTGTTAATATATAGTATAAAGTTAACATGTGTCCTACTGCTGCTTTGTGTGATATGCTATTAGTTACATCTGTCTTTTCAAATTATTATCACCAAAAGGTGTCCTCTGATTCTTGTTCTCTTCTAGTTAGCTTTTTATCTACAAAATGTGCTTTCCTATTTAGCTAATAAAAAATATTATTAACCAGACAGTATTGTTCCAATAGACTTTGTAATATATTTTTATTAATTCAGAGTCTTCTGAAAGAAATGAATGTTAAATATCCATTATTTATTCCCTTTTTAGTTACTTTTTGCAGGATTAGTATTTTGTCTTCCTGTTTTCTGTGGGTTGGTCTCGTGACTTATATTTTCACTTAATAGTAAGCATTTATTCTGATTACTGCACTGGTGGAATATTTCAATGTAAAGGTATTAATTTATGATTTTTCATTGTAACTAGATGATAATAGATTCTTGAAACAATTTTGAGAAGATTTTGCATAGTTTGTTTCTTCAGGATGCGTTTCTCTTCCTTTGTTAAGGTGCTAGATTGACATAGTAGTTCCAGACCTGTGCTGATTCTAGTGATTGCTCCAGTTTGGGTGCAGGACCTTACACTTGCCCTTGTAGAACTTCATGGGGTTTGCCTTGGCCCACCTCTGAAGCCTGTCTGAGTCTCCCTGGATGGGATACACTCCTTCCAGGAAATCCACTGTGTCACAGCTTGGTGTCATCTGCCAGCTTGCTGGGCGTGCACTCGGTTCTTCTGTCAGTGTCATCGAGGAAGACACTAAATGGTATTGGTCCCAGCATGGACCTTTGTGGGACACCACTTGTTACTGGCTTCCACTTGGAGCTGAGCTATTGACTGCAATTCTTTGGATAAGGAACTGACAACAAATCTCTCCAGTTTTAGTGGCAAGGATGTTGTGGGGGACTGTATCAAAGGCTTGCTGAAGAACTGTAGTTTAGTTTTAGATTAATATTGTTTTTAACAAGGATTTGTTAATTTTGACTTGAGTGAAGAGTCCTTACTCTTATGTGTTCCAAACACCACCTATCATTGATTTACGTTTTTATTGAGGGGGGAAAAAAAAGAGTAAGACTGAACAGCTGCAGCTCCTGTTAACAAACAAGGTAATCCTTCCCTTTTCTCAGTTCTGAAAAAGGAGCCTGTCACCTAAAGCTTTACCTTTTTTTTTTTTTTTTGGTCAAGAGTTTTGGTATTCAAGTATGACTCAAATTAATAAATGGGAAAGAGGCATTGTGAACTACACAGATGAGCCTAGTTCTGAGGTTCTGGACTTCTTGTCTATAAATAGAAATCTCTGGGATTTTTGTATCAGAATAGCTTAGAGACTAAGCTGTTTGTTTTTGTGTGGATGTCCACAGGGAACGTTTCAGGTTAAAACCATTGATCTGTTCAAAAAGAAGTGTGCTCTTAGCACAGTCCTTAAAATTCCCATGTTATACTCATGGCTTCATTAATGAAGAGTGGAGTTCTGTACTATGTCTTTTTCCAAGTGGATTTGGATGTAGAGAATTACAGTGGGATCCCTAAGTTCAGCTGATGTGAAGGGGTTACTGTTAAAAAAAAAAAAACCAACACTATCATTCAAATTTCTGTGTACACAGAAAAATTGCAGTGGTAGTTACAACTAACTGATCATCAAAAAAGAAAAGAGTTAGCATTCTACTCCAGATTACAAGACTGATTAATGAAAAGGGTTTTTTTTGTGTCCATTAAAATTTTAGCAGAATTTTTAGGATATAATTGCACTGATTTTTGATCAGGTGTTCAAAAACAGTCTGTGAGTCTTAGCCATGTGGTGAACAATACAGTGAAGAGGGATATTTTAGTCTGGATGAACTGGGAGAAAGAGAAGTACTACATGATGAAGTGTTCTTGTAGTTTTTGTGTTTGTATGGCTGTTTGTTGGTTTGTTTTTGGTGTGCCATCTCCCTTCCTTACCTGAGAGCATCATGAAAACTGAACTTACACTTTGAAACCTGTATTATCCAGTAAAATACATGGGTGAGAAGTTCAGTGTTCTCTCTTGAAGTCATATACTGAGGGAGCAGCTTTGCCTCTTCCCATGATGTTTTGCAAACTTTGTGGCATGGGAGGGACTTACCAGGAATGTCACCAACAAGACTACTGAGAACTCTGAGCATGCTCTGTGTCCTGAAGCTTTTGAACATGAAGATTAGCAATGTATTTGTTGAAATGAGTGGCATATACAGCTTATAAATCAGTTTACGAAGGCTCAAGGAAGTATAATTAATCCTTTAGGTTTTCTTGCCAACATCTTTCACTATTAATAATGTTGGAGCATAAGTCATTGTTACTTCATTAGCAGCATGCCCAGAACTGGAAGAAGTACATAAAACTTGTCTGGGATGGTAAACACAGTGGAGCAAGTTTCACTGTATATGTCTGTGCTGTGCTGCCTTCCTGTTGCAGATTATTGGTTGGGTGTGCCCTCATGTGTGTTTTAGCCACAATGGACAATTACTCTGGATGTGATGTATGTTTGCAGTAAACTGAGAAAAACCTTATATGGATTAGAGGTTAAGGGCTAGCCTTATGCAGGAATTTGATATAATAGAACCTATAGTAAAGCTAAACTAAGTAATACTTCCAGTGCAACCACTGAAGTAAAGACTCATAATTAAATCATTAAGAGCTGCTTTCTTTTTAACATTCAGACTAGGGTATAAAAGGTTGTCCCTTAGTTTTACATGAAAAGTTAGAAACTGTTTCAATGGCATTAATGTAAAAATAAAAACAGTTGATATGGCACAGAAATTGGATGTTTTGGGAGAACGATGAAAAACAACATCTGCTACTGCCACAGTTGTTCTCCATTACTTATTATTTCCATCACTGGCTTCACATGTTGCAGGTCTTAGCAATTTCAATAATCTTCTTTTTGACTTAGTTTTCCTAATCACTTGCTTTCTTGCACCTTTTAACACCA
Source organism: Geospiza fortis (assembly GCF_000277835.1). Lineage (NCBI taxonomy): Eukaryota > Metazoa > Chordata > Aves > Passeriformes > Thraupidae > Geospiza > Geospiza fortis. Next base: position 227,999 of record NW_005054354.1, on the reverse strand, counting down.
ACCTCATCTGCTTCTGCTTCTGACTTTTTATGTGAAGTAGCAGACAAGATGTACTTTCCTACTCTTTTCTAGCAAAGGCTCTGAAAAGGATCTTACCCTGTATTTACAAAGGTGGATTGGACTTTATTTCCTGTTTCTGCAGCATTCAGAATAACTCTTTGTTCCATTGAGAAGATTAAGGGCAGTGTTTGATTAAAAAAAAAATTAATGAAGTGCCTAACAGAGCTATTATTCATTTTGAAAACCAGTTGCTGTGGTTGCCATAGTAATAACAAGCCCTGTATTAAAGTTATTTTCTATATGTACTGCCTGTATTATAACGTGCTGTTGGGGGAGCTGCAGTTCTGTGCATCTCTGCTTTTGAAAGAATTTTCCAGCTTTTTATAGTTAAAATACCCAAAGAATTTATGTTGTAGGAACATAAAACATGTAAATCTAGTTTATCATATCTATCATGGAGTTGCTCATGCAGGCCATGACTTCATGTAGCCATGTATAGTAATCTCAATGAAATAACAGCTGTATCAAAAATGAATAATACATACAGAGGAATTTTGAACTCCTTTAATATTTCTTATTTCTTATATATTTCTAATGGGTAGAATGATTAGCTTGTAGTTCCAAGAAAAATACTTGTCGACTTGGTTGTTTGGCCTCGTGTTTTAGGTGTAGTGGGTAATAACTCCAGTAATTGCTTGTACAGGTAAAAGCTGGCAAACTAATGGTATGTTTTCTTTGTAAAATTCCCCATGAAATATTTATGGAAAATGAGAAGTCTTTAAATCTAAATGCGGTAAAAGAATAGTCCTAAGATTTCTGCTAGAACAATTACTTTAAATTTTTTCTTCCTCAGAGAGAGGAAATGTATCTGTAAATGTATTGTAGTAAGCCAGATCGAACAATTTTTTTCCTAAATTAAATTAATCATATTAATTTGAAGGATTTTCATACCACATTATGCCTTCATAATAAAATATCCTAAAGTAATGTTTCTGTGAAAAGTAACTGCTGTCTCCTAAGCAGAAGTGATAGTTGGCTAGTAGGAGCAAATTGAGATACTTTTTGTCTAAAATCTATGGGGATTTATAAATTCTTTCATACCCATTGGTCACAGAATTATGTCAAGTAATGAGGCAGCTGAAAAACAGACTAACAATTGGGGTTTAAACTGTTTCTTCAGAAAGTATCCTTTTAGTTTGAGAAAAAGTTCACAGACAGGGTTTTACAGGTACTGTTTTTGGATCTGGCTTATTTCAGCTGGTTCTTTGCTCACTCTTTTAACAAGTGATTGTGTCCATAATTAGAATGTTTACAAGTGCTCATTTTCAAAATAATTGTTCTGGAAGTTTAGGAAAACATTAATTGTATTGAAACAAGAATATTTGTGCAGTACTCTCTTGATTGAAAATGTGTCTCTGATTTGTAGGTGCTATTAAAACACTTTTGTAGAAAGTCTGTGCTTGGGAACATTGTCGGTGCCTGAAAACTAGGATGTCTAATTCCTTGGGAAATCTACAAGGGGAAGGAGTTGCTCTTATGACGATTCATTGACGTTACGCTTTGACTAGGGAGAAAGTATTTTAATTCATTATTAAATGATTTGTCATTGGCTGAAACGTTACAAAGTTCATAAAATAGTTTGGGTTGGAAGGGACGCTTAAGACATCTAGTTCAATACCCATGCACTTAACAGGCACATGTTCAACTAGATCAGGCTGGTCTGAGACCCTCACCCAGACTTGGGACATTCACAGCTCCTCTGTTCCAGTCTTTCACCATCTTCACTGTAAAAAATTTCTTCCTTGCATCTAGTCTGAAGCCACTGTCTTTCAGATTAAAACCATTACCCCTTGTCATATCAAAACAGACGCTGACAAAAAGTCTGTCCCCATTTTTCCTATGAGCTCCCTTTAAGTATTGAAAGGCCACAACAATGCTGCACAGAGCCTTTTCTTTACGAGGCTGAATGACTCCAACTCTCTCAGCCTGTCTTTATAGGAGAGGTGGTCCAGCTGATGCCACAAGCTAAACAGTTTCCTTTAATGAAAGTTCTTCATGGTGCAAATACAGCAAGATGCACACATAATATGGTGTGACAATTTTATTAGTTTAACAAATTAGCATACTTAACAGAAATCATCCAATTAGAAGAACAGCCAATTAAGTAATCTTAATTAAGTAAACTCTTTTGTTTCTGCCCCCCACTGAAGCTGCCCCTAGCTTCTAACTGCACATTTATTATGGATATAATATGTAGTGAAAAAATAGTGGCTCACACTATAGAGGGAAGACTAAATAAGATTCCAGGAAGGTTAGCTTATTGTTCTAAAATTTAGGTAAGGGGGTAGGAAAAGTACTATAGTTAGTTAAGGAGCTATATAACTATATAATAGTAGTCTACATAGCTACAGATATATAGAAAATGTAAAAAACCCAAAAATCTGTTTAGCATTACAGCCCTTGATCATCTTCATGGCCCTCTGGGCTTGCTCTAAAACGTCCATGTCTTTCTCTTACTGAGGACTCTAGAGCTGAATGCAGCACTCCATGCCCACCTCGGGGTCTCACCAAAGTGTAGTAGAGGGGACAGAATTACCTCCCTTGACCTGCTGGTCATGCTGTTTTTGAGGCAGCCCAGAACACATTTGGCTTTTTCACCTGTCCAGCCTCTTGTCCACCAGTACCCACCAGTCCTTCTCCCATGTGTATTGCCCTAATCCCTCCATCCCCTGGCCTGTATTTATACTGGTTGGTTCCCCCAGCCCAGGTGCAGGACCTTTCACTTGTTCTTGTTAAACCTGATGACATTCCCATGATCCCACTTCAACTTGTCCAAGTCCCTCTGAATGGCATCCCAGCTCTCAGCTGTGTCAACCACACCACTCAGCTCAGTGTCACTGCAAATTTGCTCAGGGCACACTTGATCCTGCAGTATATGTCACCAACACAGAATGACACTGGGCTCAGTATGGACTCCTGAGGGGCACCACTCATCCCTGATCTCCATCTTGCCATTACTCCCTGGATGTGCTCATTCAAGCAATTCTTCATTCACCAATGAGTCCACCCATCAAATCCACTTCTGTCTCCAACACAGAGAAGGATTTTGTGGGGGACCATGTCAAAGGCTTTACAGAAGTCCACATACATGACACCTGTAAAGCCTTTCCTTGTCCACTAATTAGTCACTCCACTGTAGAAGGCCAAAATGCTGCTCAGGCAGGACTTGTTCTGGTCACCTATGCTGTCTGTCTCAAATCACATCACTGTCCTGCACGTGCCTTCACAGAGCTTCTAGGAAGGTCTTCTGTTCCATGATCTTCCCAGGCACAAAAGTGAGGCTGCCCAATCAGTAGTCTCCAGCATCCTCTATTAAAAAAAATTTAAGTCTCTAGTGTCTCAAGGTAACCTGAGAACTGGAATGTGAGGATTTCAATTACATGTGCTTATTTGATTTTTAGGAACTCACCTATTGAATAATTTGTAAGAATAAAGCCCATCTTAAAGACTGTAATAGAGACACTTGCTGTAAAATTTAGTTATGTATGTCTAATAAAATGGGCATGTAGTTAATGTATTTTAACAGCAGTATTAGAATTTAGCTTCACTGTCTTTTATGTATGTCTAAAATGATACTCTTGTGTATATGCTTCAATTTTTTTTTTCTCTTTACCACAAGCATTTTTATTTTATGTTATAGTAGGGTTAGACTAAGTCTTCCAGGAGCAACTTTGGTCCTGCTGTTCTAATTGCTGTTGGAAAGGGCAGGGTCCTTTGTTTTCTTTTTTTCTTTGTTTTCTCTTGTTTTGGTGATGAACCATGAGAGGAAAGCATAATGTGAATTGATGCTTTAGCAGTAGTGTCATGCAAGGGTCAGACTGTGTGCTTTTGGGGTTTGCCACTACACCTGATAAGAATTCTTGCATAGCCCCTTTGAGTTTTACTGTGTGCTCTTTGTCACTGGCAAAATAGTAATTGAGCTCACTGTAGTGAAAAGTTAGGGCCAGAATTCTATATGCTTTTTCGGATTAGTCTGGGATCCTGGAATTTCAGAAGACTATGATATAGCACAGCAGTCAGTGTGGAGAAATAGAACTATCACATACCCAGGGCTAATGGTTTGTAATGGAATTGACTTAACTCTCAGTTGTGCTATCATCTGCTAACAGTCTTCTGTCCTGAAAGCAATTACTGTACCACTTAGGAAAGCAAAACCAGAAACAAAAGCCTTGAGAAAGTTCAGAAGGATGGCATGACAACAGAGCAAAGGAGGTTAATGAATGCAATAGAAGGTTATTAAATACAATCCAAAAGGTAAAGTTCTATGTCAAATAAGGAGAGCAGAGCAGAATATGAATCCTGTCAGGCCAAATGAATGGAAGCATTTCTAAAAGAGAGTTTGGAAACAACTTAGAAACATATAAAAACTAGCTTTAAATGTTTTTCTCAGACATGTTGGGAGAAGGATCATCGCTGAAGATTTTGTAGGCCCAGCAGACAATCTGTGTTCAGCATGGAAGAATGTAGGGATGTATTCACTCTTAAATCTTACATGATGGATAAATAGAGAAACTGTTTCAAATAAGTGTTATGTTGTAAAAAACCCCATCATTTGTCCCTGGTTTTCACTTCCATGACCAGTGCTGAGATTTCCTTCCAGAAAGAGCAGTCCTTTTGAACCCCCTCCCATAGTGTGTGTAACTGTTTGAAATTACATGATAGCCCAAGCTATCCCTAATTAAAGGAAGTGTATGTTCATTGCAGAATAGCATCAGGAGGGGAGAGAGGGAAAATAAGCTGTGTTCCAATTTGCTTTTGTGTTTCCTATCTTTGGCCTTAAATGAGTTACTTAAAAGTAAGTAGAATTTTTGTACTGGGTGATTTGGGATGATCTGTCACTCAATCATGTGCTTCACATATCTGATTGTGACAGTAAATCTGCATGTTTTCCTTTTTTATACTTCTTCTTACTTTACATGTGCTGTTTTCAGAGGTTGGTATCCGTGTTTGTGCATGGATTTCTATTGAGGCAAGTTAAGGGTGGAGCAAAAATATGGAAAGGTGAAAGATTAGAGTGGGTTTGGTGGGTATAGAGTTGAGAATTGACAACTGTGTTACTAGAAAATAATAAAAGTGGTTGGTGAGTTACAATTTATTTTCTATTTTTTTCATATACTAACTACATAGTTTGTAGATGGTATGATTGTGCATAAAGGTAGCCAAAACGTGAAACTTGAGCAAAATGATTGTGTAAGGAAGTAATAAACTAATGCACAAGATAAGTTTTCATTCAGCCTGGACACAAATAGATTAGACCCAGTAAAGCATATTTGTTCATAAATACTGCACAAGGACAAGTAGAGCAGGAATATGCACAGTTGGAGATTTTGCTTTTGAAGATTTGAGGCTTTCATTGGTATTAAAACAACTGGAGCTAACTGTCATGCTTTGGGGTGGAAGAGAAATGCATATATATAATTTGTAGATTGTTTGGTTAAGGCAGATATTATCTCTTTTTTGTTGTTTTTGTTCATAAACGATACAAAATACTGTTTTTCTACTCTTGTTCATATTATATGTTTATTTTGCCTTTACATCTTCTGACCAGTTCCTGCTTTTCTGGCTTTTAGAAGAATATAACCAGTGATACTGTTATTTACGCTGTAGTGCTTGGTATGGTGGGAATTTACTTGGAATCAGATCACGGGTGGAATTGCGGAAGTGGTAGGGGCTGCAAGCCAATACTAAAGCTGCTTGGAGGCTGAGCAAACTCCCTGGGGTGTGGAGAACTGCTGTAGGTGATGTGAGAACTTGCTGTATGTAGCAAACCACAGTGTGAGAAGCTGACACAAGTTGTAGATGGCACCCTATGGTATGCCTGGATTTCACAAGTAGGAGTTTCACAAGGAGGAATCGTGTGAGAGGTGCCCAAACAGTGCCATTGTATGGAGAGAAGCACTGAGAGATCACTTAGGGAAGTGCAGTGTTACAAGACCAATGGTACCTGATAATCATTTCAGAAATGCCATATTTAGGCATAGCAGTAGCAAAACTGGGACCATGAAGGGAAGAAATAATTAGAGTGGTTTGTTAAATGGGGCAGAGAAAAGGAAGTAGAAGCGTGCTGGAAAAAGAAGACCAAAAAATGGGAAACAGGGTTAAGGGATGTGACTGGCTTCTGTCTGGGGTTCGTGCTGGGCAGCTTGTGTGTGATGATCACAGCTGGAGTATGACAATAAATTAAACTTCTTTCTGTTGCTTATTGCACCTTTTCTCATTGAATCCTTGTGTTTGCTGTGACAGCATACTCGTAATAAAGTGTATTTGTTGTGCCAGCCTGTGACTTCTTGAATTTCTCTCTTAATCTGTGTTTATTGTCTGTACAAGTTCTACTTTCATTGTTTCTTTGAGACTTTGGTTGATGCTGAATTCTGGTAGTGTCATATTTTTCTAATGTTACTGATCTTTTGGTCATTTTTTTATTCTTTCAATGCCTCTCAACTCCTTGAGAGGAAGGATAAGGGGGAAATCTATTGTGAACTGTGAAATTTCTTGGGGTTATGTGTATAAGCATGCTTTCATGCTTCCTCCATCCATGCATATTTAGCATGCAGAAGTACTGTGACCTTCTTAATGTTTTTTGAAAGCATATGCTGCTCCTTTTTTTGTGTAGACTTTAATAATATTACAACTGCTTTACTTGCTTTGATACACTGTATTCCTTTCACACGTATCTCAAAAATACTTGGAAGAATAATACATTTATGTAGTAAATTGCCAACTGTGACAATATAAGGCATGTATACCAAACAGTAATGCTGAGAAATACTCCAGAGAGTTACCTTATCACACTCAGTACCTATTACCATAGGTGTCCCTATGGATAGCAATTATCCAGTATTTTATTAATTCATTAGGATTGCTCTATATTTCTGTAATCACTGGATTTTCTAAGAAGACCATTGTTTTGAATGCCTTTGTGCTAATTTGAATGTATCTGTGTATGTAAATTGGTAGTAATTTCCTTGCTTCTCATGAAACCATTGTGTTTTAATAGATGAATTGAGAAAATTGAGTTGGTCTGGCATTCCCAAACGGGTTCGTCCAATTGCATGGAAGCTTCTTTCAGTAAGTTGTGTTTTTTTTATTCTTCCTCTGCATTTAGTACTAATAGCTTTTTCAAGCATTGCAAATGATTTTGCATGAATTGTAATCCATCAGTGATGGTTGGAAACGTGTCTTGTGCTGAATTGTAATGGAAGTTATGTTCTTTTACTCAATTTCAGGATTAATCTATCAAATTGAAAGGAGGGGGATGAGAAGTAGTAGTAAATTGTGCCAGTTGTATATCTTTATTTTTCAGTCTGGCTTTCTGTGAAAGAAGGGCTTTTGATTATAGTGGCTTCTTTCAACCAGTTTTGATGGAATGGTGGAGAGTTCAAAGACA
>NW_005054354.1:220220-220512 GCF_000277835.1 Geospiza fortis | reverse complement strand
AAAGACTATCAGTGTCCTACGAAAGGCTTCATTCTGACTTCACATTAAAGTAACTGCAAGAAGGGATTAACGCTGTAGTGAGGAAAAGCACTGATAGCATCTCTAGGTTTTTCTGGCTGATTCTTCTATAGTGCTTTAAGATGAACAACTCTGAACCACTGTGTCAATTGAGTTGTGGCATTAGCTCTCCTGATGTCAGACCTGTGAGGCAATTCAGAGACAGCTTCAATAAAAAGCTGATTACTTTTTTGTGGTGTGAATTTTTGGCTGGCTGAGCACTCTTCTCTTTCCC
>NW_005054354.1:217687-220196 GCF_000277835.1 Geospiza fortis | reverse complement strand
CTTGGGAGTAGGTTGGCTGAAGTACCATGGAGGTGTTTCAGTTGGGCATGTGGGAGAAGCTTGTGGAAATATGTGATTCACTGGGTTTGGTGTTACAGAATACGATTTTTTTCATCTTGGTGTTTGCACTATGTTTAAAAAGGTTCTTCTGCAAAAATGCAGTTCTTCATAGAGGTATTTTTCATGTCTATCTTTTCAGCTATAATGCTTGTGATGACAACTAGTTAAGCATTTTAGCTGTTGCTTGTCTGCCTGTGGTTGGCAGAAAGTTTATGAGGATGTTTGTATAAAAAGAAGCAGAATTCTTGTGATGTCTACTCTCCAGAGGCTGTGAAAGACACTTTCTCAACAAATCTTTGTGCATTTAAGAACTGTTTAAAATTCTGAATTATACACACACACCAGTTTAGCACTATCGAATTTCTCAGAGAGTAGACTTAAATAGCTTTGCTTTTTATAGAATAATTCTGTAGGGAATGCAAAGTATTTACTTCAGATTGACACTGATTTCCAGTGACTGAAAGAGTCTTTCTTGTTGATGAGTTCTACTAAATTTGCAGCTTAGTTCCTTCTAATGCTAAATGCAGATGCAGTTTAATGGTGGATTTTCAAATATCCTGCTGTAATTGAAATTAAACATGGAGCTTACAATTTATTTTTGTTCTGTTTCCAAAGCTATATGTGATTTTGGTTGTAAAAAAGGCATTTTTTTTTCTCTTGAGGTTTAGGATGTCCCTTTTAAAAAAGGCATAAGTAAGAAAAAATATGACTTCTTCAAAAAAGAAAAAATATGACTTTGAAATGTAGTAAGCTAAAGCATAAGCATTTTAAATTCTGAATCAGAAGACTGACAGTGGGGTTTAGAGAGTTGGAATTATGCAAATTATAAAAATACAAAATGAGCTGACTCCTCTTGCTTTCTTGTAAGAGCATAGGCTTTCCTGGAGCTTTAACTTATATCCAGAAGCTGATTTTAAGTTAGTATTCCTGGTCTAGAAAATGCCTAAGTGTAGAGTTTTCTTGTTCTGTTGCTTTAGCAATTCCAGAATTTATTTCAGTTCAATTTGCAACTTCATCTTGCCATATCTCTGCAAAAACCTGCTTTCAGATTACTTTTTTTGTACTTTATAAATTAAGTGGATTTTTTTTTTTGAGTAAGAGATTTATGAAACTGGCTTTTTTTGTTTGTTTGTTTGGGTTTTTTCTACCTCCAAATGGCAATATTATGAAAATTCTTAGCTTTTCTTAAGTAAGTCCTGCTGTGATTTCTTATCTATTATGTGGTCCTCATTTAGTATGTTTTGGAAACTCAAAGACAAGTCTTTCAGTAATCATTACTTTTCTATACTGTAAGGCAGCATTTCTTTCATCTTCTTTCCCAAGTGGGAAAGAAAAGTTCTTTCAGTTTTTTTGGTCATAAGCTCCACCATGCTTTTCTGGAGGTAACCTAATAGTGACCTACTGTTAATGTCGCAGGTAAGGGGGACTAATAATGATAATCCCAGGGAGTGTTTAAAGCCGAGCTGGATGGAGCTCTGAGCAACCTGGTCTAGTGGAAGGGGGGTTGGAACAAGATGATCTTTAAGGTCCTTTCCAACACAAACCATTTTATGATTCTATACAGTCACCAGGAGCTCCTGGGGAAATAAGGGTTTGTAAAAATCAAGTGATATTTTGATTAAAGATTTGTTGCAATACTAAAAAAACAACGAGACAACTGAAGAAACCAAAGTATATTATGGTTTTAGTATATGTTTGTTTCACAGTTATTAAAAGTCTTATTTAAAAAGCCCAAACTTAATTTTTTCTCAGGGAACGGAGTAAACTTGGTGGTATCTGAGGCAGATGATGATTGTCTTGTTTGTAAAACCAGCATAGAAATTGGAATTCTAAAACTATGATTTAAGAAATTGATCAGTTATTTGTTACATAGTCAGGATGTTAATAATGTTAACAAGTGTTTGATGAAGACAGTTTTTCAGTATAATACTCTGTTGATGTTATGCATGTCTACTGGTAACAACATATATAAAACAAAGACATGATTTATTTTTGAAATATAGCAAAAGTGTTAAGCATACTGTACCTAAAAGGCAAGAAGAGCTGTAGAGGCTCTCCTCTCTTTTGAATAAAAAAACCAAAGATATGTTTGCAAAAGCCTTTGGAGGAAATTAATGAATAAACGGATTAAACTCTCCACCAATTTATTCTCTGCTGATACGTTGCAAGCCTTCCCAACTTTTAAAAATAAAACCTAATTTGTAAAGTGAACAGGAAACACGACATGTTGAATTGAAAGATTAGTTCAGTCTTTGAAATTGAATAATGGCAAAAAACTTGCTGAGAAAGTATCAGTGTGCTTCAAACAATCACATTTGATTTAAAAAATGAATTATTTTCTAAAGCAACCAAATAAGATATCCTACAGGGAAGAAACCACTACTGTTGAGAATAAATAAATTTTATTCAATAAAATTATTGAATAAATTCAATATTTAACACAAAACAC
>NW_005054354.1:0-217624 GCF_000277835.1 Geospiza fortis | reverse complement strand
TGGAATCGAACACAAGTCTGTATATCTTAAAGAAATTCATTTTGCCAAAGAAAGTACCTCTTAAGGTATTTGAAATGTAATATGGCTTGTATACTTATTCTCCTGTCATTATAAATGAAGTAATTAAAGTGTACAGGGATAACATTTTTAATACTTTTAATATAGTATCATAGAATTGTATAGGTTGGAAAGGATCTTTAAGGCTGTGTAGTCCAACCATAAACTCAGCACTGCCAAGTCTACCACTAAACCATGTCCCTAGGGGCCACATCTGTGTGTCTTTTACTATCTCCAGGGATGGTGACTCAGCCACTTCCTTGGGCAGCCTGTTCCAGTGCTTGATAATCCTTTCCATGAAGAAGTTATTCCTAATATTGAATCTAGGCCTCCCTTGCTAATGTATATAATTCCTACTTAAAGGCAATTGAGTTAATACACAGTGTTTAAAAATTTAATAAAATTGCTCCAATACTAGCCACATAGATATTAAGGAACTCACATGTTATTAAAGTTACCTAAATTTATTTATTTAAGCTTTTCTACTCAAAAATCAATACCATCTTAGTATTTTTGCTGACAAATTGCATTTTGTAGAAAAAAAAAAGAAAAGGCAAAAAAAAAAAGCAGCTGTTTTTATAAGATGTTTGTATCTGAACTTTTATATGGGTTGGAGGGATTAGAAAAAATAGTTCAGTAAAGGATTATTTACATTTGTGTGGGAGTACATGGCACTATGTCAGTTTGTTAGATCTCCTGTCACATGTAATCAAATGCCAGCAGTACTTTTTGTAAGGCAAAGAATAATATCTTTATAATTTCATTGTTTTTTCAGGGCTATCTTCCTGCAAATGTGGACCGAAGAGAAAGCACTTTACAAAGAAAACGCAAAGAGTATTTTGCATTTGTTGAACAATACTATGGTTCCAGAAATGATGAAAACCACCAAGATACCTACAGACAGGTAGAACACCTGGTTGAATTGGCTTTTATCTACAGAACACTTGCTAAAGGACTTAAAGATTATTTTTGAACTTTGGTGCTGTTTTTCTCTGTTTCTTTAATCTTATCAGATAGACAGCCCTCTAATAATTTTCCTAAATTTTAGAAGAAAAATATGAAGTAGTTTTCATCTGAAATTTGAAATAATGGATTTCTTTTAATGTTAGCATTAGTGTTGCCATGGTTTTCTGTTTAAAAATAGTAACATTTTCAAATCTTTCATCTCCTGCTCAAACCCTCTTTCAAATAAGTGAAGATGGACAGGGAAAGTACAATAGTGACTGTTTCTTACTGTCTCTAAACTTCTGCATAAGAAGTTGAAACTGTATATGATGTGCAATAAACATAGGGGTGTCAAACTTCCACAGTCACCCAGATAAGCAGATAACTTTTCTTCAAGTTTTGTATTGAAATGGGTAGTTTGTAACAATGAGCAATGATACTTCAGCCGTCCTTGGGACAGAAGAAGCTAAAATCTTTCTTTCAGCTTCAAGACCAATCTTTAGTAGCAAGAAGTATCACTAACATAAGGCTTGTGAATAGAAGACAAAATCATCACTTGAGCACTCTGTTGCATAAAAGTCCTTTGTGAAGTGTGGAAAAAACTTTAAGAATACTGGTATTTTTGTGCTCTCTTCTTAAAATACATTAAAATAGGTGCAAATACATTAAAATAGGTACTAAACTCTTCTTTCACCTTTGGATATTTGGACTTGATGATCTTACAGGTCTTTTCCATTGTAAATGTTTCTATGATAGTGGGAGTTGAATATGACTTCACAGAAGTAGTAGTGTGCATTTACTCATAATTACCCTAAGGTAATGAGTATTACCAATATGATTATAATTTGCAAATAATTAAAATGTGATGTAAGGATCGTAGAATGTGAATACAAATATATGTGTTTTAAAATTTTGCTTCACTGAAAGATTAACTTAAATATTTGGCTGTATGTTTTGAAATACAGTATAAATCCATGTTATCCCAAAAGTAATGATACAATGGAATTACAACTAATAGTGTAAACCAATAGAATTATTTTAAGTATCATGTTGCTTAGAAAGTGTGCTGTTGGTTCCTTTTACAGTATTCTTCTTTGTCTAATTAGATCCACATAGATATACCACGCATGAGTCCTGAAGTTTTAAGACTTCAGCCCAAAGTAACAGAGGTAAGAATGATATATTTTCTTTTTGTTAGAGGAAAGATTTTATTAATGAATGTGATATCACAGTTTGATTAATAATTGATGTCATTACACTTGCTATTTTGACTTCAGAACAAGCTTAAAGAAGTAAAAAAAAAATAAGACATATAAGTAGAGGTTAAGAATAGCAGTGTAAGTATGAGTAATAAAAGCAAAGGCACCTCATTAATTTCCTGTATTGAATCTGTCAGTTTTTACTGTGGTCTTGTGCCCTTGAGGGTTTTTCCCCCCCTTTTTTTCTTTTCTATATATTTTGTTAATACTGTGTTTCTTAAGTAATCCAGAGCATAGTCCTGTGGTTCCATGTATTTGTCAAAATCATTTAAGGTCTGGAAGTTCTTAGAGTGTTCCACTTGGGAAGATCTCCTTTTTGAATTTGTAGCAGGACTGGTTTGAATGCCTTATCTGATTTTGCATCCTTGTAAGTTTTGTATGTTGAGTGCACAATTTAAATTGTTTTACTACTGTTATAACTATATAATTAATGTAAATATATAATAATGTGATTACATGTGATTAATGGTAAATGTATTAATCAAATCAGCCTATGTTGCTGGGGAATTGAATCTCACGGGGACTTTTCATTTTGAAGTATATAGGTCATAAATAGCATTGATGGTGTGGATTAATCTTTTTCAATTATTTAATTTAATTCTTCAACTTACCCTCCTTTCTAATGGTTCTAGTTAGACCTTCAAATGTATTGCCATGAAGCTTCTGTTCATACAATTACAGATCCAAACAGAACATAATCTGGTTGTTCATTATGAGAACTTAAATGCAGAACTAGCTTCCATTTTGTTTTCCATTGTTCCAATTATTTGTTTAATGGCAGTACTCTTCCACACTTTGGAGAACTGGTTTGAAGAAATAGTTTCAAAAGAAAAACGTGTAAAGATAGGGCTTTCCACCTGCTTTCTGCACAGTGGTGTTTTACCTGGGCTGTTCTAGGGATGGATCGAGGAGTAGTGTAAATACACTCAAGGGACAAGAACAAAGCAATACTGGCAAGAAATAAACTGTTAAAGAAATTAATTAGATCAGTGGGCTACTGAGAGAATGGGTTTGCATCTTTCTTTTACTCTATGATCTTAACCAAAATCTACTTGCTTAATGCCATTGTAAAAAAGGGTCATACCACCCAATTTCTCCGATGTTTCTTTCTCTTGCTGTCTGAGTTTCAGGAGACCTACCATAGCACCATCAAATCCCTCAGGCCCACAGGGATGGTTCCCTCCTCCCAAGGGCTCTTGCACATAGGATGTGTTGTTCCCAGAGCTGTTTCTTCTGGAGAGAGAGAAGATGGTGCTGGTCTCTGGTGAGCAACAGTCACTCCCACCTTTTTAAAGTGAGACTGCAAGGGTTATAAAGAAGAGAGGAAAATCAGAGTAAAGGTCAAAGATTACGCTATGTGCAAAGGGATTACACTATGTGCAAAACCATTGTTGTGGATATTATGGTGAGTTTTGTACATACTTCTGATGCTGCAAAGGTTTAGAGTAATGATATCACTACTGGGAAGAATCTCCCATAGAATGAAATGAAGAGACTGTAGTTGATGGAACTGGACAAAAGCACTGACTAAAGCTTCAGAAAGACAGCACATATATAAACCTCACAGTCTCCTGACTTAAATTTTCAAATGCTGCTATTCCAAGATTTTTGCTGTTCTTGGTGCTATCAGTCTCTGTTGCCAAAGAACTTTTAATTAGAGTTAATAAGGCTGTTTTAATTTCTTATGTGATCTCAGAGTTTGGTTTCTGTAATAAAATGTTGCAGTTTAGAAAAAGATATTTTGAATCTGATGTTCTGAAATAACTAGTTACTATGTGTTCCCTTTAAAATCAGTTTAAAGTGTTTCTTTTTTATGGGAGTTTAATGGATCGTGAGTGAGGAGAAGGCAGCATTGGACCAAGGATTTAAAGGACTAAAAATGACTTAATAGTGTCCCTGAAAAGGAGAACAGAAGAGCGGGACATGGTCTTTCATATAGTGCAGTCAAGTTATTTTAAAGACTACTTATTATTTAGTTGTAATAAATTTGATTAGCTAACATGGACTGGGCTAATTTATTATCTTTTCTTACTTTAACTGTATTTTGTTGAAATGGAAAGCACATGGCTGTGTACTTCCCATCTATGCTTGCATATTATGCATCATAATTTCAAGAAAACTGCACAATTGAAAATAGTTTAAATTTTGTCCTCTCTCTCTTTTTTTTCCCTTCCCCTCCTCTACTTAGAAAACAAAAAGCAAATTTTCAAAAGCTTTTGAATTAAGGCTTTGGAGGTTTTGAACTTCCTCTGGGGTGGGAAAACCCACAAGTAATTCAAACCTTCATTTAAGCTGATGGATTATTTTCTTTATGTATATGAGTATAATTCTTGCTGTAATTATGAATGAGAGTCAAATTCAAAAGAGAATAATAGATTGGTAATGACATCTCATGAGATGTAGTGGTTCATAGTAGAAAAATAATTCCAGTTTTTGTTGCTGGTTTGGAAATCAAGAAGGGATCCTTTTGGGAAAGTGACCTTTTTAATGAGTCCTATTTGAATACAGTCATGAATGTTGTATAGAAACTTAAATCAGCCTACTGTTCAGGATTTTAGTGCTCATTTTTATTGATTAAGAACAGTAAATGAAACTTTATGAAATTGGATAGGAAACTGAAAATGCTATTCAGTGTGTATTTCAGAATTTCTAATTGGAAGTATTTGGGGATATTAAAGCTGATGTACCATCATTAAGTGGTGCTTCCTGCTCAAAAATATAACACCCCCCCTCCCCCACCGCCCCAAACAAAAGCAAACATCACCCCCTTATACCTGGATTTTAAAAACATTTTAAAATCCTTAGGCTTCTCAATTTGCAGTGCAAACTGTATTTTATCAGGTTCTGAGGAAATGAAAGGTTGGTGGTACAAATCTGTGAATTGTTTGACTTCAGACATGCCTTCATGAAAAAACACTATGTTTATAGCTTCTGCAGTGGGTATTTTGATTGGTTGTTCTTCCTGAATTTGGTTGGTTGTTGACTGTGCATATTTTGGAGCCCCATCACACCATGAGTTTTTTATTTAGCTTAGTGCATAACCTATTCTACATTCTGCAATTGCTGCTTTAATAGGTTTCTCTAGTCAGCTCGTTCTGATATTTGTTTTTTGAGAAAGTTGTTTGTATTTGCAGTATGTTAAACATGTCCTTTTTCAGAAGTGAAACACAGAATGATAACTCTCGTGATACTGAGAAACTACTGTTGCTGAAAGTAGAAGTGGCAATGGACAGAAGCAGGCAGAGTAGCTGTGAGCTAACTAACCTTGCTAGATTGGCAGTTTTCCAGTAATACTAAAAATATTACATAAACAGTTGTAATTTCATCAGGGTGTGATTACATGAAATGTAAAAACATGTTGTAAATAGCTGAGTGTAAAATCTTTATACAGTTATTGATAGACAGTGAAACACCACTGGCTATTGCTTAAGGGGCAGAGGTTGGTTTTTTTTCTTTTTGTTTTTTTGGTTTAATATGCAGCTCTTGTTAAAATGCATGAGGTGGCAGAACTAGTACCAAGAATTTGTAGCTAAAGGAATAAGCATCTTGGCTAATGGAAACAAGAGCCTTCTATGGAGGATTTGCTAATGAACACTTCCCTTGTTGCCTAATCTCTGAAATCACACTGCACAAAAACTGGATCTCGATTGGGGTTGTAATGGATCAGATGTGAGCTATCTTAAGATTTATTTTTCAGTGCCCACCAAAACTTTTTGTACTTACTGTTGTTGACCATCTCCCCTGTTTTGTGAATTTTCAGCCAGGGAAACATGAAACCTGGAGGACAGTTCACTCTCAAAGGAAAGCCTATAGGAGAAGGATAGATGTTGATATTTGAGACTTGTTTTCAAAGCAAAAGATGCAAATATTTTTCAGCTTCAGGTAACTTATGTGGAAGCCGGTGATGGGAATTTCAAGCACCAGGATGTGAGTCCTTTATGCCAAGACCTCTCCTCACTTAAAAATGACTGCAAGAGGACTTTAAAACTAAATAATAAGTCTTTATTTAAAATGAATTAAAACAGCTTATTAATGTAACAAAAACTTAAAGTGAGATTGAATATGAATAATCCTGACTTCGCAAATAAAGTTCCTCCACCTGTTGCATCCTTTCAGGGCAAGTCCTTCACTGGCTTTCTTGAGCCTGAGCATTCGTTGATTTCTGAAGTTGCAGCAAACCACAGAATCCTTTGGGTCCTTCCAAAATGTCTCCTCCTTTTATTATTGAGGCCAGATCTGAAGAGCAATATAGTTTGTGCTCTCTTGAATGAGCAAACATTCTTTTGTTTCAGAAGATTATATATCCCTGATTGCATGGCTGTAGTTAGGACAAAGCATGTAGCAGCTTTCACTCTGCTGCTTATTTGCAGTCTTTCAAAGGCACGTAATATCTTCAGAAGCAAATAATTGACACAAGATACAGCCTGTCACAGACCTAAATGGAATCAGAAAAAAGTTCTCTGATTTCTATGCTCTCTTCACTTCTCACACTGAGATATAGTTTGGCCTCATGAGCTTTTGCAGATCCTGAACTTCAGTTACAAATACCTAAGCTTCAGTTTATGGAGTTGAGAGGGTGAAGTTCTGTGATACGGCAGGCAGTTGCCTTATTTCTACATTTCCTGATTGTTTCAGGTTTTTCATTAACTAGTATGCAGATGCCTGGAGTGTAAAACTCCACACTGGAGTATTAGGCAAGCTTAACTTTGGTGGAATCTCTTTTTATGGGCATGTTATTAAAAAAATCTATACTATATCAAGTCCTTCTTTCTGTTACTTAGGGATAAATAGAATATTTAGTAGAATACTTATTTCAAAGAGATGAAAAATTATAGGAAGATAATTTCATGTTTCTTTCCCTTGAGAAAAGAGGAATTCTGTATTACTGGAAAAGATCCAGTGAATAAGAGCTACTTTGTATTAACTACTGTAACTGAAAATAGGCTGGTTTTAACATGTGCTAATACCCTGAAAATACTTCCTTTTGAAGAACTGAGAAGCTTACACAGCACTGGGAGCTGGTTATGAATACCAGTGTTCATTTATGCTGTTGTATGCATAGTTTTTATACTACTTAACTCCATGATATGAAGTTTATCTGCAAGGATATTTTCAACATCTTCATGGCTGGAGGCAGATGGACAGATACCAATCTCTTCACTCTCAGGATCAGTGACAAGACTCAAAGAAATGGCACAAAGCTGAGTTGGGGAGGTTTGGGTTGGATATCAGGAACAGGTTTTTCATTCCAAGAGTAGCTGAACACTGGAACAGGCTCCCCAGGGAATGGTCGCAGCAGCAGCCTGACAAAGTTCAAAAAGTGTTTGGCCAATGCTCTCAGGCACATGAAGTGATTCCTGGGGTGTCCTGTACAGGGCCAGGAGTTGGACTTGGTGGTCCTGATGGGTCCTTTTCAACTCAGGATATTCTGTAATTCTGTGATGTTATGATAATTTACAAGTGTCCTGTTTAAAATGTGCTTATGACTTGTTAAATTAAATTGATGGTTTCTTTAACTCTTTTTCAGATCTTTGAAAGAATTTTGTTTATCTGGGCAATACGTCATCCAGCCAGTGGATATGTTCAGGGCATAAATGATCTTGTCACTCCTTTTTTTGTAGTCTTCGTTTGTGAATACATAGGTAAGATTTGTCTTAATACTGAATTATGAATTAGTATTGGTTTTGAAACATCATTTTCATTTTAATCGTTTGGATGAGCTAATCAAAGCATAATTTGATACATGAATTTTATCATAAATGTTTGTAATTATAAATCTGTATTGCTTTAAATATATACTGAGAAGCAACCAGATTTTGAACAGTCGGTGAAGTTCAGGAACCATCTTGATTTCTGCTTAAGAAGTCTTCACTGTTGTATTTTCTCTTCTAATTCATGCTTTTTTTGAAAACTTTATATTGTACATATGAACCGTACAATAGCAACAAAACAAAAAATGCCTGCCTTGCAGGAAAAAAACCCACTAAAACAAAAAAAACTAACACATGAAATATGGATATTTTAAAATCAGTTATGGGGAAATTGAAATAAAAGGAACCTATTAAACTGCATCTGTGACTGAAATAATGGCATCCTGGAATTAAGGTCTGAAAAGTAAGACAACAGTAATCAAATTTCTCTGGTTAAGAACTCTGCTCTTCTGAGACTTACAGCTTTGGTAGCAATGGTAGTGTCAACAACTCCATTTGTGTTGAGTTTTTTGCTTTATGTGTGAATATAATTTTGAAAAAATCAACAACTTAGACGTGGCTTAAATCTCAAGTTTACAGATTTGTATTTAAGTTGTTATAAGCATTAAGAGAATGACTGTTAACAATAATTCATTAATAACTTCAGTATAACTATGGGTATAAAAGGTAAGGTTTAACAGTAAAAATGATAATGTTAATCTGGTTTGAATTGAAATTATTTTCCTTGTGCTTGTGTTTATCATACACACATACAGTGAGAATTTAAGTGTTGTGTATGTAAACTTGAGCAATGTATTGTCTGGCTACTTCAGTGGGGCTACCTACAGTGGATTCTTCCTACCTTGTCTTTGCCAGCTATCCATAGGTGTATTAACCCAGACTGATTAGTTTTAATGAAGGACAGAATATCCTTGAGTGGATGATAGACTGTCCATTTACTCATTTGCGTGGCAACACCTCTGTTGCTTTGTTAATTTCTTGTTTCATAGGAGGATGTTTCATTGCTAAGCAACTAATGAGAACTACTGCTGCTTTCTCCCTAATCATCTCCTAAGCAGGGTAGAGGCCTACTCCTGAGAGTATTTGCAGTTTCTGCCTTTTACTCTCTCATTTGACAGATCATGAAAATGTTCTTAATGATCCTAGAACAGTAGGGTCTCTAGTAGACTTTAGGGTTGCTAATTGAAATAAGAAGTTCAAATGAGATGTGATTAGAGAATTGATATTCCATGTTAAATAGGCCATTTAATTAATATGGTAAATAAGTTTGTCTTTACCACCAACTTAACATTTGGAGATTCAGGATTGTTAATGTATTTGCTACTTTGTCAGGATTGTCATATTGGAGAGCATAGCTGTTCTTGTGAGTGTTTGGTGGAGAAAGACAAAATGTGAAAACTTTTAACCTTAAAAGATAGTTGGGGGAAATGTATGAACCTCAGAAAACTGTATTCTGAAAGCTCATTTAAAAACTAGTATCTATATAACAAGAAAAACAGCAAAATCAAGGTTTGTTTTTCTTTCAGTATAGTGGTGGTCATGGCTAAGTGCTAACAGCAGTTATTTCCCCCAGAGACATACAAAAACTTTCAAAGATTTTTCTTTAAATAGCTTTTTGATTTGAAACTTTCTAATATGTTCAAGTTACGCTGAGTGATGCAGTCAAGTTAGAATGAATAAATGAAATGGGGACGTTGCATTTATGAAGTACATCAAAAATCCTGTCGTAAAATTACAGGATTCAAAACTAACACTGTGAATTGGACTTTAGTAATTTATATAGAAATAAACACAGAATTGCAGAATTTTCCTATCAAAAATGCTTACATTGTTAGTGTATTTATATTTACTTCAGTAACATTCTGTATTTACTTCAGACTTTTGATCTCATTTCTTGGCTTTACATGAATATTGGTTTGTACATTAAATAGCTTTATTTATTGCAATCTTTTCACTATGGATTTTTGTATTTTTCTTAATTTAACTGAAACCTTTTTTTTGCTGCAGTTCTAAGTCACATGGATCCTAATCTGCACAGTTGAAAGTGATAATAGTTTTATTTTCTTTCTCTAGTTAAAAAAAGTCCTAAAGAATTATTAAATATGAATAATAAATTCTTATGATTGACAATGTCATTAATAATAAATCTGTGCTGGCTAAGTCATCTGATGGTACATCCTGGTAGTTGACAAAACATTTGCAGTTTTGTCAAATATTTTGGTGGGAGGAAAGCCATATTTATTTTAGCTTTATGACAAATGAGAGAGCCCTTAATTAATCCTTAATCTTGCATAACAAGTGGTGACATAGCTATTCTAGTGATGGGAGTCTTTTTGCTTTGATAAATACATCAGCAAACTGTTTGGAAAAGTGTTGTTAAGGAACTTCTGAAGATAAAAATGACACAGATGAAAACGCTAGTTTGCTTTTCATTTAAATCCAAATGCCATAAAGTCAGTTTTTGGATGTGTATACAAGTGCTGAAGTCATAGATGTTTTGATGGTTTAGTATGGATGGAGGTACCTAATTTTAGCACATAGATTCACACATCCAGACTATACTGAGTTATTGAATATAGGAATTGGGTGTGCTAAATGTTCAGGACATTCTTTTAAACTTTCCACCAGTATGATGAAAGTGTAATCTGATGATGTCTCATTAGTTTCCAGTTTGCAATAAAAACAGAATGTTGTAACATTTTCAACAAGATGAAACTTAATTGTCAAATGAAGCCAGGAGAGGGAAAACCATAATTAAAGAAAATTTCAGAAGGGGTAGATACTGGCCCCTACTGGAATACAGTAGTTTGAGTTTTGATTTTCTGGTCTTAAATTAGGAGGAGGATGATTTTAAACCTTGGCTTTCTTATACCAGATGATTGTGTGTGTGTTATTCACAACATTTTTAAAACATTTTTTCCTCCTCATGAAAAATGCTGGAGGTATTTAATCTTATTTTGTCATACTATAACAGCCTCTTTAGAAAACCAAACACTGGAGGTGCAGGAAAGCTATCCTGGGCTTACTTCTAACCTCCTGCATGACATAGTAGTGTTGTAACATGTGCTATCAGAACAAATGCTAATTACTGTCAGGGCAGTTTTCCTGAAAGCCCTCTATGTTTGTAGCATATTAGTTTGTGTCAAAATGAATCTCATCCCTACAGATGCCCCAGAGGGGTTTTTGTTAATGAGATAAGATACACCATGTGACTGCTCACTGTCTGTAGACTTAATGTGGACAAGGAAATTTTGCGCTGGATTGCAAGTCCTATTTATTCCAAGTTGCCACAGATGTGCTCTTTGTACACCTTCCTCTTGCCCTGAGTTCCTGTAGAACTACATTGTTTCCTAGTGTTAAGATGTGCTGTACAATTACCTGTGGTCTCTTGCTCACCTATGCTTCACTTTATCTGACATTCCAGTACATCATTGTTCACTGGGCTTGTGTGTGTATCTAAAACCACAAAGAGGACCTGAATTTATTCACCATCCAGAGAGATGAAAGTTTCAGAGAAGTACCACCATGATAAGGATGTATGTCAGATTGTTGCTAAGTGCAATAGCTGTATGAAATAATTTTAAGATGCCTAGGAGTACTGGCTCAAGGGAAAATTAGCAGTCAGTAGGAAGTCAAGGCAGAAAGTGAACACTATTGTAGCACTTGGTCATTTTATGCCAAATGACAAGAAGAATGAGGCTGCTGAAGACTGGAATGGCGATTGAGATGTTTTCTGCAATCTTCTTGAAATAGAGGAGCCTGAGACAAGCTGATGATGCTTACAAGAACTCATGAACTGAAAACTTCGAGAAGAGAGATCTTACCCTTGTAAGTATTTTTTCTTGTCATCTTAAATCCTTTTGTAGATGGCATTAAATGAAACTTCTGTTAGTGTTTTTTGAATTGATAGTGCTATGACTTTATGGGATAATTAATCTAAGCCGAAATCCTAGAAATGGGATAGGATTTATTCCCAGACTACTTTTCCTATGAGTGAAGAAATGTTCTTTGGTCCTGAAAATGTCTTCATCTGTCTATAACTCCCTTGTTTACTGCTTTTTCCATTCCCTCTCATATGTTACAGGAAGTCTTCCTGCCCTTATAACTGGTATGCAGTCTCATTTTTGTCTTCCTTTTGCCCTTTTCAACAGTGAATAATTGTATTTAAAACTATGTTGAGGTTTTTTTCCCCCCTCAGTTTGAATACTGTATCAAAAATGGTTATTTTCATTGTATAATTGGAGTCCAGTTATGGAGCATTTTATAGTGGCTGTATCTGAGGTAATTCCTCATTGTTTGCTTATAAAATATGAAAATTTGGTAGTAAAGCAGAATTCTTTTTTTTCAGGAGAGTTGTAATTTTTGCAGAATCAATAGATCTGTTTGGAATGTACATAAAACTGAATTTCTGAATGATGAGAAAGCAAGCCAGAGAGCAGAGAATATTAACGCACTGACTTTAGGGAGCTGCTTTTCTTCATACTTACAGGGTCGTAAGGTAAAATTTGGTTCAGCGTGCATTGTTTCCTTCAAGCTGAAGCCTTGATTGCTACAGTATATAAATTAATTTGAGATAATTTATCCTGCTGTCTAAATATTTAGACCTTTATTATTCAGTTCCACCAATTCACTAGTCCTTGCAGAATTATGAATAGGACTTGTACACTGAAGTTTTGAGGAAAGAAGGTAGAAAAGATGTAACATATTGGTAGTTGTTCAGAAGAGACTGACTGAAAATGAAGGATGACAAATTGTTTTTATAAACTAGAACAAAGAGTTATAACTGGATTAACTGGATGCTTCTCCTTCTCCCAGGGCCTTCAAGTTTCTCCATCTTCTGATTTATCAGGAGAGAAATTCTGGAAGACTTCCCAGGACTGAGTTTCAGGAATATAAGGGATTTCTTCAGTTTGAGAGAGTTGCAAAGATTTTATTTGCAATTGTAATATGCTCTTCAACTTCTCTTTTAATTTTGGCATTAAACTTTGTAATAAACTTCTACTGTTTTTAGGCTTTTCTTTGCTTAAATAAATAAAAGGTTTTGCACAATATTGTGTTAAAATGCTTTTATTTACACGTTTCTTGAAATGATTTATGAAACACAAAATGAATTTGCATAAAAGCACGGACATGAAGCATAATTTATATTTTAATGTTTTCCTTCAAGTTGTGAAAGTATTAAGAAAATAAAGGTTTTTTAAAACCCTTGTAAAATTTTATGAAAAACTAATCAAAATAATTAAAATCACTTTTCTGTCAAATGAAAATTCCATAGCACAAATGAATTATTCCATTTACTCACACTGATTTTTTTCCTCCTTAATACAAATTGCTAGTAATGTAGTTTCCATATACAAAAGTATGTTTCAGTACTGTTTCTTAATATTTCATAATTTTATAGTAATACTAATGACATCAGGAAAGTTCACTCAAGTTACCATAAACATGAGCAATATTCTATGAAACATTCTTTGATAATTAAATTGAGTATTGTTATCTGTGTGTTTTTGGTGAGCAAAGAATGAAGAAATCTTACACAAAACTGTTGAATTCAAGACTTGAAAGTATCGCAAAGTATATCTTCTACATAAGTCCAGAAAACATCAGAAGCATTCCTCTGAAAAAGCTGTGATACACACGAGCCACTCAGTGACCTGAATCTTTTTACTTTCCATCAGTTTTTTTTGCTGCACTCTTTGTTTCATATATTATTGAACGCTTAGTATATGTACACCTGGATATACATGTATATGTGTACATATATATTTATAGCTGTAACATGGCATAGAAGTTGTTCAGCATTATCTTAGCTGGCTTTGAGATATCCACTGTTCACCTTTTCCATTTCTAGGAATATGTTGCCCCACTCTCCCCCTATTGCTGGGCCAATCTGTTGTCAGTGAAAGTATTTTGTACTCGCTGCAGGGTAGCTGAAGAGAGAGAGAACTGTAATGAGTAAGGTAGGCAGTACTTGAGTTTGGTTTTACAAATTGATGACTCCTGCTTTGCACTATGGGAAAGGTCCAGAAGTAAGCAGAAATCTTTGTTGAGCCCACACACAGAGGACTTGGTTAGTGCTGTGAAGCAGGACTGATTTTGACTGCAGTCGGAAGGCAGTTAGAAATCTTTTCCATTAATTTAAATATTTTTGAGTTCTAGTTTTTGAAAAAAATCTGAAGTTCCTTCAGGTGAACTACCTGGAAACAAAGACAATAAAAATATAGGCCTGAATTTTAGTGCTTTAAAAAGCATGCTTTTGAAGCACTTGGACAGATTATACTTTTAAATTGTTAATTTGTTTTTATGTATGTCTCACTTAAGAACAAATGAATTATTCACAGTCTCTGAGCAATTGTCTTTATTAATATATAATGTTGTTTTTCAGGCCTAATTGGGTAAAGAAACCTTACTATTTTACATCCTTTTATTCACTTCAAACAAGTAGGAGAATCCATGTGAAAATAACTAGTACTGAATTCTTTGAATTGTTTGCCAGCTAGCAGTGCTTGCCATGATCTACTGTTCTGTCTAGGGCTGGTTCATAAAGCAAGATATTTGGAGGCATTCCAAACAGAACTAAGGAAAACAGGGACAGTATTAAGAGGACATCTCATACTTAGTTTGTGAGGGGTTAGGGAATAAGGGAACATAAAGAAAGGCAAATGTGTTGGCAGAACTTGTATAATGGAGAGAATTGATTGATAGGAACCAGTGAACTATAAATTCCTATTTATCTTTTGATCCTTTTATTTTGTGTTTGAATCTTTATTTTAGTTATTTACTTGGACAAATTAATCTTTATCATTTAGCATGACTTATTGTAATATTACTTTTTTAGCTGCAGTGGACTCATTCTGTAGTGGGCATTTTGTTCTGGCTTAGAGTTATAAAACTATTAAATTTAAGGAATATGTTTCAATATAGTTACAATAGTATACAAGTCCTAATGAACGTAGTTAAGCTTTACTCAGATACACAGTTTGTGTTTGACTTGCAAGTGGTAGAGTTTATTCCCTACTGTTTTTCCCTGGTTGCTTAACCTACTGGAAGTTTGTGGTGGCATTTAGTATCAGCTGTATGAGTGGACCAGTTGGCATAAAAGTCTACATCGCTCTCTACGGGCTTTGATAAAATGAGGTGATTTACTTTTTTAGTTAGTGGAATTTTGGCTAATTGCACCAACCTAATTTTGGCATATTTTAGAACATAGTAACCTTGAGAGAAGGTGTCAATAATGAGCAGCTGAACATATGTCTACAAGTAACTGTATAGTATAGTTGGGTGATAGTATATTGCTGCATATGTTTTACTCATTAATGTATTTGATTCCCTGTGAGGGCTTGGGACAGTGTGAACTGGATTCTTATGTGCTGTAGAATCTTCCAGCTCCCTTTTGTTCTTTCAAGAGGTCAGTGTACCCTGCCTGTTCTACCTTCATTTCTCTATTCCTTAAACTTCACACTGGAGTCACATATTTGAGTATTTCCAGATTAGGTTTAGTTGGTCAGAAAAGGGTTTGCTTTCTGTGTACTTAGATGGCACAGCTGAAGCAGGGCTTTCTGCTGTCAAAACAGGTGGCTTTGCTTTTTCTTTTCCAACCCAAACTGTGTGTTCCTGTCTTCTCTTTTTGGTCCGCATTGCTTTCCTTGGGCACAGTTAAACTGGCTGGAAACTAGACCCATGATAAACTGAATTATTTAGCTTCCTGCACTCATCTTGAGAATGAGAGAAGAATATGAGTGTTGATATGGGGATAAGAGCATGTCAGGGAAGAAGGGAGAAGCAAGGGTCTGTTTAGTGCCAGGTAGCACTGAGACTGCTTTAGCTGTGTAATAACACATGCTCATGATAAGGATTTGTGAATTACGCTTACTTTTTGCTTAGCAGGTTAGGGATCATAGACAGATATGGGATATGGGAACATGCTTTTTTATTATTTTGCTTCCTAGTACTGTCTTGAATGGCAGTTTACTATAGACAGTGCAGTTTTACAAAATCAGTTCTCTCTGTTTCAATTTTCATTTCACTGTCTAATACGCGGTTAGATTTCTGAGCTAATTGGAATAGTTCATCTGAAATGTTGGATGCATTGTTCCATCAGTAGACTTGGGCTTTGCCCCCTTCCTTTGCTTTTCATATATAGACTTCTTGTCACATTTTCTATAATTTTACTTTTTTTTTTAAGTACATTTGTAGTTCTTAGTAATGAAAGTGTTTAAAGTCATATCATATTGATGTAATGGAGAAAGTAACTCCATTGAAGTAAATCTCCATGACCTCCACTGAAACTAAATTAATTCCTTGAAAATCTGTTCAGTTAACCACACAAACTGTAAAATGAAAATTCTTGTTCTTATGAACTGGCACATATTCTAGCTTGAATAAAGTATGGGCTATGATAAAATATCTTCTTCAGTTTGATTACAGATTAGGGTGGTAATAGTCCTGGATACTTGAATCATCAGGATGTATTAGTTGACAAAGTAGGATGTACCTCAGCTTCACTGTCTTTCAGGAAAAAATTAATGTAATTCAACTAAAATTGTTTTTGTGGATAGTTTTAAAAAAGGCTTCTATCTATTTGCAGTGGAGTAAGCCTAATTAAAGTTAGAATTCTCTGGCTGTTGTTAATAATAGCTGTCAGAAGTGAAAAAGAGACATTAAGATAATCTCAAGTATATCCAACTGCTTAATTGCCTGTTATTTTTAGCTTTCTATGTGAGGGAAAATCAGTATTTTGAGTAATGATATTAATTGCTCATAGTCTCTTATGAGTGTCTGTTTAAAACAAGGAAGAAAAAAACCCCCAACCTCCCTTAACACCTGAAATTTTAAGGTCTATTAGTCTTCCAAATCTTTTAATTTTTTAAGTGATCCTCAAAGAAAGGACAATCTGTATAACTTTTTTTTTTCAGAATAGCATCTGCATATGAAGTTGCTGTGCTCCGAGTCTGAAACCTGTCACTTTACCCTACATAAATAAATGTTTCAAAGCAGACTCATACCTAATTATCATATTTTCATTGAAAGTGTAGCAACAGTTGGTGCATTTTTGATCTGTGTTTGACTTACAAGCTTTAAAAAATGTATCTAAATTGATTAAGAAATGTTGGCTGTGGAGAACATCTTAAAGAGCAGCTATGAAGAAGCAAACCCTTACTTTCTCAAAGATTAAAATCAGTGTTGGACAGAGGATTTTTCAGACCTAATGATTTTTGATGGCTGGTAGTAATAGCTTCAGTGTACCACTGTTTAAATTAAATGTTCTTTTCTTAAAAATGTATATGACTGGCTGTCCTGTGAAGTAGGAAATGAAATGAAAAAATTTAATCTTCGGTGGCATAAGATAGGAGCAGAAAAATTGGCAATTGCCATTCCATAAAAATGTTTTTGACTACATCTGTAAGTGTGAGATTACAATCAACTTCCTACTCTTCCTAACATTAGAAAGTTTTCTTATTAATGTTAGAGCAAAAATAATTGGATTATATTTCCTTAAACATACAACTTCTTGTTATTTGTTGTACTGCTCTCCCCATTCTTGTGAGTGGAGGCATCTGCAGGTGGAATTCAGTGTTTTGGGTTAGCCTTTATTTTAATTTGTTTGTTTGTTTTAAATATTTATTGCATGCTTCCATGTCATACCAAAGAAGTGTGTCTTGAGAATACTGATCAGCATACTATAGTATGTGGCCCACCTTCCATTTATTTTTGTGGTAAAGCTGTGATTTAAAGGGAATACTTTTTTGAAAAGTAACTGGGGAGTTCAAGCCTTTGTAAAGCCCATCTTTTAGATGACTTTCATAGTTTTTACACTTCAGAGGAAAAGCCAAGTAGGAACTTGAAAGTTACTAATAAAAATTTCTTCAATCATATCAGTGCCTAGAAATCTATCAAAGAGGCAAAAAGTCTGAAAGACATCTGAAGGAACCTGTAAAATACCACCTCATAGCAGGAGATTGTGTGGATTTTTTGCTTAGGTATTTCTTGTGAGGAGACTTTCCAAATCCTATCTTATGGGCAAAATAAGAGGCATTCATTTCAATTTTTGCTGTAAGAGATGTATAGAAGAAATCTCTGAATTAATAAAAAAAATTCTTAGGTCAAATGGGACTACTCAAACTTCTGTCAGAAGTTATCAGAATAAATAAGTCAGGTCTAGACTTACTATTGATTTGAAGTGTTTGATGTTTTCAGCTAACTCAGATTTGTCTTTTAAATAATTTTTTGTATCATTCAAGTTTGCTTGTTTTTTCTTCTCTGATGTATACTAAAAAGAACTTGAGAAAAAAGATTTTTAGTTCCCCATGTATATATTAAAACAAATCTGTCAATGAAAGTCCTCTTTTACTGCATAGGATGATGTGGATTTAAATTACCAGCTTTTAAAGTTTGCTTTGCATCTATATGTGTGTTTCTAAATTTTCAAATGTATCTGTCTAAAGAAGATACATGATGCTTAGTGCATACTCCCAGAATTTTAAAAATGAAATTAATTTTATAATATGAATGCTAATGTAAAAAACAATGCATTTTTCAAGTTTGAAATACATTTTGTGGTTTATATTGTCTCATTTTTGAAGGCAATTAAACCAATAGACTCATACTATGAGGAAGTAATGAGACATTAGTGAAGGGTATTCTGTTTGAAACTACAGACTGGAAATGTTGGGTCATGGGAATAAATAGAAAAAAACCCATCTTGAATATTGGTGAAAGCAGTATACTAAAATTGAAGAGAAGCCAAAAAATTTCTTCAGGTATAAAAATGGAAGAATTGTGAAGAAGGAAGTTAATTGCAGTAAATATAGCTATGGGAAAGACATGTATTCCAAAGGGACCAGCATATTGTAGTTTTGGCTTCTGCATTCCTATTTCTCCTCTCCTCATGGTCTCCATATAGTTATAATTAGTGATCATCTCATTTCACTGAAGCGGCACAGAAGTGCTTATACCTCCAGATCTAAGACTTCTCAAGAATGATTTCCAACAGACTGGGAAATTACTTTAATGGCTTTTATGCCATTAAAAGTGGCTTTTGACATCCAAATATCACATCTTTGTGTGTTTATTATGAAGTAACTTGTGGGAAGAAAAGCTAAAAGAGAAAGAGCAATGCTTAAGCAATGACAACATGCTTTACAAATGCCAGAAGTGCAACATTCCAATCCTGTTGCACAGATCAGTAGTAGATGAAGATCTAGTAAAAGATTTTCAAATTTGGTGGATCGCTGCTTTAAAAAGAATTGTAAGATTTTTTTTGTCTTATTTTCAATGAGATACATGGTTATAAATAATTTATAGATAAATTTGTCAGAAGTTTGTATGCTGAAACTTCAAGTTAGCTTTGCTTGTAATTTAAATGCAAACCTTTTTTAATCATAGTAATGAAGTCATTGGGTTTTTCATTAGCATGGGGATATTTTGCTGGTTTCTTATTTGAGAAATACGATATTTTAAATTTTTACTATAAGCTGTGGAAAAAAATTTTTAAAGCAGAAGTGAAAAATTATGTACTTGAGCACAATCACAAAAAAGAGGAAAAAGTTTTCTTGCAAAACAGTTTTTCTTTTGCAGGCTTTCATTGCATTATTTCATAGAAGCGGAAAGTATTTTATGCTTTTATAGGACATTCGCTTTGACAAATCCCAGTACTTAAAAAAAATGGCTTATCAATTGTGTTCTCATCAAAAACATTTGTGATTTGATTTATGTGTTCCATCTTTAGTTAATTATGACGTAGAAATTTACTGTGGTATGACTGAAATTTAAGGACAACTACCTTTCTTACAATAACATTGTTGAAGAAAATTAGAGATCATACTATTATTTTTGAACAGACAGAGCAGGCTTCTTTTTCCTAGAGGTTTGATTATTTCTTTATCTTGACAATAAATACTTGTAAGCAAACCCTTACCCTGTAATCGGTAAGAATATGTTTGAAATTTTTGAAAAGAGCAAGCTTTGTGGCTTTTTTGCCTCAGAAGTATATGTAGCAGTTTCGTTAGGAAAGTGTAAGTCACAGCAGATTAAGGTAGTTAAGGAATGCATTCAGCAATTAAACAATAGAAGTAGTTTTTCCTGCAGAGTGCATTCTCTTCAAATTCAGTATCTGCAGTTTGTGCTAAAAAGCAGAAATAATGGATGTCACTTAATTTCTGTTGTAAATAAGGGAAGAAATCTATTAGGTGGATTTCTTATTAGCTGTGAATCATGTGGGAGATTACAAAACATGGAAACATCTAATTTTGGTTAAGAAAATTTATATATGTACAATTGAAAATTGGATATTGCACAGTGTGGGTTGCAGGAAACTGCCACAGTCATAAATGTGTGGGGATGTCGCTGAGGGACAGTTGTTTCCTCTGCCATCCATTTTTCTTTGAGAACTTATTTTGTTATGCTATTCAAATTACATTAATAGGTTAAAATAAAAATGCTTCACGGGTGAGTGAAGTTATACTTGCACAGAGTTATGGTCATATGTAAATGGTTGATTAGCTTATGTGACAGTGGCAAATTTTTCAGTCTTCAGTCACACAAAAAATTACATTTCTGAGTTTTATATTCATGTACGAGTTCTTGGATAATTTGTATTGCTTTTATATTTACCCAAGTTAGAGTTGAACCTTTGAGCTTTTTAAGTTATCCAGGAAATGTGTTAAACATATTGCTGTTTATGAAATTGTTCAAATGAGTTCTCTTTGCCAGCCTTCTATTATTAAGTAATTACATGCAATGCAATTTCTTTTTTTGACTTTTTTAAAAATATTTTCAGTGAAGAAGTATTAATTTTCAGTAAAGTTCACCCTTGTGTGTGCAGATACATGTACTGGTTTCTTTATCTTTTAAATAAATTTTGGCTTTTAGTGCAGTTGATTTTTTCCATCTCCAATAAATAGTTCTTTTTCAAAACTACATTAATTTATGGATTCTCTTTGAAGGCTTTTCCAGTACTAGGGTGATAGTTCTGAAATAAGTCTCTAATCAATCCCATACCTGAACACAGGGAACACCTGTGGTCTTGAGGTTTGCTTTAAACTTTTTTGACCACACTACAGTTTGCTCTTGTCCCACACTTGGTGTTTTGTCTCTGTGTTTGTGGATATGTGTGTTGATGCTTTAAAAAATTAAATGATAAAGCACAAACTAGTTAATTAAAAATGCAATGTGGGAGACATGTTCAACCTTTAATCTTTCATTTCCTATTCTGCAAGCACCTTTTGGACTTCTCAGGGAATTCCCTTATGTGGTATTCTAAGAAAATACTCATCAGCATCCTGTGCTCACCATGCATACTGGTTGCTGATTATGAGTCCCTTAATTTGGTGTCACATGCACAGCTTCTCCCTGGCAGGCTGTTTTGGTTGACAATAGCAAACCTTTTGGAGTGAGTACTGTGAGAAGAATTTGTTCTGATCATTGTGTTCATTGTTGCTGAAATCCATTTTTAAGAAGAGCTGCCATCTTAAAAGCTTTGAAGGCTTCTGTTTCATAATAATGTCATGCCCAAGGATGTGGCTTATACTCTTCTAATTTCAAACTGCACTTACTGGCTGATTTCTCACCTGTGTGGAAGAGATTCTCAGTCCTGTATTTGGCATTATGCAAGTTCTGTGAGTCAAAGACATGTTGGCACCACCAGCTTTACTTAATTCTTCTTTGTACCCTGTTTTGGTCATAGAACTTTTAATCTTCCTCCTGTCTGACTTGTGAAGCAGTAATCTCAGTCTGCAGCCTACGAGGAACTGATGTCTTTTGTTTAATTTGCAACGTGACCTGAGAGTTTCCATTTTTCAGATAAATGAAATCCTTAAAAACAGCTCTGGTTTTGTGTATATATGTGCAGTGGGTTATGAATATTAAATAAAGGCAAATTCTGGATTATTTAGTGTGGAGGAAAAAAAATAGTTAAAATCTGCCAAGACAAAGACTAGGTAGAGAAGATCTTACTGGCAAGCAGTGTAGGCCCACTAAAGGAAGTCTCTGAATGATTTACTGATTACTTTCATACAGAATCTGGAATTAGAGGAAAAGTATGTGAAGTATCTTGCCTTTTGTGACAGAGCAAATTGAGAGTACCTCCAGGGTCATACATTAATTTTGATGAGCATGTTCAGTTTGAGATGTTCAGTCCATGTGATCAGCTTTACAGTGTTTTTGGACAGGAGGATTTACCTTGCTTGCCAGGTCACACAAGATTGTAAGAGTTACCATGTGCAGCAAATTATTTAGAGAATTCATATGAGTAGAATATAATGATTAATGTTTGAAACACTATTCTTACATGGATGCATAAAGATATTCATCTTGCTTCATATTGC
This sequence comes from Geospiza fortis, assembly GCF_000277835.1. Lineage (NCBI taxonomy): Eukaryota > Metazoa > Chordata > Aves > Passeriformes > Thraupidae > Geospiza > Geospiza fortis. The sequence goes on along the minus strand of NW_005054354.1, from coordinate 195,328 downwards.
ATTTGAAGGATTTTGCAGAAGATCAATTGAAAACAAATAGAAGATTATTAACAATATTAAAATAGACAAGTTGTCAATATATCACGTATGTGAGAACATAACTGTTTATAGGGGAATATTTGAAATGCAGTAAGGTCATGTTTACCTAAGCTTGGACTGATGAGATGATTAAGGTTTTTTAAAATTTTACCTTTGTGACTGCAGTACCACGAAGAAAAGGGAAGGTTTTACTTTGGTGATTCATCCTTAACAGCTCAAGAGCTATTTCTATCAAGATTAATATGTAACTAGGACTTTTTCAATGGGAGATATTGATACGGTAATATACATATTTAATTAGGCAATTGTTACTGAAAGAATTTACATTTAAATGCTCTATTATGTCTGGATCTTCTTAGAAAAACATTGCCTTAGTGCAGCAGTGACTGAATAGGTGTTTCATAAGGCCTTTTGAAAACTGAGTTTGGAGTGGAATATGTAAAAGCTGTGGAATATGTAAAAGCTGTGGAAATATTACTTGCACCTCTGCATGCAATCATGTGTGTATGATTTTTTTTGGTACTTGCATACTTGGGTGGTAACCTTTATGTTAGGTCTGCCTGAAGATGTAACACCTGAAATAGATTGCAGCACAGTAAGATTTATACAGAGAAGCACCTGTGCATCTGTGGTCAGAATGGTTTCCTTGCACTGCTGCAAGGGATACATAATTTGGACTTCAGGTATATGGTAATTCTTTTTCTACATTTACACAAAATAGTGCTAATAAAATCCCCAATTTTAAATTGTTCAGCTCATTAGCTGATCTAGTGTTTTTATGTATTATTTTGTATATTGAGTATATGTAATGAGCAATCATAATTTATTGGGGATATTGCAGTCTGTTTTGGGCTTCAGCACTAAGTCTTTTTTACCCTGCCATCCATTTTATCCCCTACCTCGCACTCCAGTGAATTCGTCTGAGTTTTGCTGATTCTGAGTGTTGAGAAACAATTTCAAGATAAAAAGCTACAGTTAAAACATTAGTAACACAATTAAATGTTTGCTTCATTTAAAAAAGTCCTTTGAGAGAATGTGTGCTTTATTTAAAGGAGGTATCTTTTGTAGGAACTTGCTTGGTGTAATGATGTATGAAAACTATCAAGTTACTATAATTTTTTTCACACTTTATAAAGATTGAGTTTTGGTGTCAGTAGCAGGTTTAGAGGAGTTCTGAATGCAAACTACCTTTTTGTTGGTTGCATGTGTTTTTACCCCTGATCTGTACTGAAAAGGTAAAATTCCAGCACTCTTTAGAAGAAGTCTATTACAGCTAAAAGACAAAGATCAGTTGTGAACTTAATTTTGACATTCTGTACAACTTCAATCAAAATCATCCGTTAGGCATTAATCTTGAATTAAAACCTACTTTTAATGGAGGCAAGCTTTTTAGCATGTTTACTTTCTGCTGTCATTGGGAAACTAAATCTGTAAGCAGTATTTTTTAAAATTTTGATTTTATCCTTATGTCTCTGTTTTTGTGAGTGGATCCAGTTAGAACCGTTTAGAAAAAGTTAGTCCTTCTGCAGGGTGGGAAGTTTTAGAAGCATACCCCGGGAGTGAGTAAAGAAGAGCTAATCCCATGCTTACAGCAATGCACGTATTCAGATCAGCATGTCACAGACTCCATGCTACAGCAGTTCTCCAGGCAACCAGGCATTTTCCTGTCTTTTGCAGTTGTATAGATAACATGATAAAGATCTCCACAGGAAACTGTAGGACTTCATAATTGGGAAGTTTTAGGCAGTGAGCTTTTCTCCCACAGATATTGCACACGCTGGCCTGCTATATCTGTCCACATTCTTTTATTCAGTCTTTATGTTACTATCCATTCATATTTCACTCATTGAAAATAAATTTAAAGTTATTTAAAAACAGAAATTGCAATTATGTTCTCAAGCACAAATAATATCTTAGGTACTTTTGTGATGGTTATGTTGTTATTTTTACTTCTGTTTATTCTGAAATCTCCTGTGGTCTTTCTTTCAAAACTTTTCTAGTGTGTTTATTTCTTCATCCAAATCAGAAAAAGAAAAACAGAGAGAGAGAGAGCAACATGGAGCTTGACTGCTTTTTCCCTTAAAACTGCAGGGAAAAAGAACCATTTTGCACTATGTGCATACCGAAATAAATGAATAAATACTAAATATGTAGATTATGATTTTGGATAGCATTCTGCCAATCAAATGTTCCTTAATTGGAGCTAGTCAAAAGGGATGGCCTTTTAAAATTTCATTTGTACTTTGGAAAAGGATCCTTTGGATATTTAATGTCAGTTTTGAACTTCCTCAGTAAAGTGTAGCAAAGTAGGGTGGATTGGTGCAGCAGAAACCATTGACATCACTGAGCACTTGCTTGTTTGAGACTTTGCTTTTGGGATGCTATGCCATCTTTATTAGAAGAGTTCTTGGGTGCTTCCACAGTGTTGTTCCTTGTTCATCATAGACCACATTTCAATAATAAAATACCAGTTAACATAACATATCCAAAAATATACATCTTAGCTGATTTAATGAAACTGTATTGTATTATAGCTCGAAGTAATTAGATTTATTTGTTGAAATACTTGGTTGCGGAATTTTAAGCCAAAGTTTGACACAGTTGCTTTACACAGGGGAAACACTGCTAGGGTACAATAGAAATACATCTGAGTTGTCTGAAACACTTAATTAGATTTTTTTAATTTCAAAACTTTATTATCTGACTTTAGAAGAGATGACTTAGTGTGATGAATTGGAAGCACAATGGGATTGAAAATTGGTCTAGAAGTAGCTTATATATTTAAAGAACATATAAAAGATTCTGAATAATTATTTTGTCTTTAAGAGGCTTATGGAATGCTAAAGATCAGTCTCTTTAAGCCACAGAAAGCAAAATGTTCTTGGATAGCTCTTCAGAGGGGAGACAAAACAAGACAGCTGGACAAGTACTTCATAAAACTGCTTTTTTAATGTCTGTAATGGCTGAGCATGTGGTTCTGTGACATTATAATTGGGGCTGTCAATTCTTTCAGCGAAGAAAGATTTCTAAAAGCTATCTATATCTTATCTATATCCTTATCTAGGTTGTTGTTCCCTGTGGAATAATGAGAATTTTACTCAGAGTAGTAAATTTGTGTCAGACCTGTGTTCTTTTCAGAAAGGCCTGTCCTGACTTCCTCTTTGTGCTTGGGGGACATACCTCTGATGAACAGTAATTGGAGCCATTGAAAGATATTTCTTAAAAGCTGTAGTGTATTTTCTGGGGGGAATAAAAATTAGTCATTCTAATTTGATAATCCATCTTTATTAGAACAATAAGAACCTAGTTTTTCCAAAATATTAATGCTGGAGTGTTGCTGCTGTCCAGGTTGCATCATTTAGCCAACCTACAAACTGCGCTGGTTTTCTTACAGCTTGCAGGTAGTTCAGTCACAGGACAGCAGATCATTTGGTAGGTGTTTAAAGCTTTATATCAACAGTAGTTTAGACTTCCAGAGTTTAAAGGTCTGCATTCTGAGGCAATCCTTTTAAAAGCAAATTATACCTAATACTGAGAAGCAAGATTTTTTAAAAAATGTGATTAATCTGATTTATTTATCTTCGTAGTTTAGAACAAGTCAGGTAGTACTCTGTCACTTCTTAGTCTTCTTTGTTGGCTGTGAAGGGAGGTGAAGATGCCCACCTTTGACATTTATATGGATCTTCAGCTTTTTTGTTGGTTTAAAACCTGATGTGAGAATATAGTGCAAAATGGTAGATTTTGAAAGAGAGAGACAAAAATGAGGTAAGATAAGAAAGATGAGAAAGAGAACATAACAAGTCTTTTTCATTTGTTATCTTTTCATACCTATGTGTGTTGTGCCATAGTTTATAGCTACCTTTTCTTTCAGAAATGTGATACCAGTGTCATGAAAAGAAAAGGTGCTCCAAGGCAGAAAATTTGCAAAGGAGCACGTTTTCAAAGTAGTTGTAATCTCATTCTTTCAGCAAATTTTGGGTGGAGGAGGGCCTGAAGACTTTATTCAAAGGGAAGACACTTCAGTATATGTTTGTGTTTTATATAAATGCGAGGAACTCTGGTACATTTACTGGTTTTTTCTGTAGACATAGTGAGGCAGAGTGAGAATGGGTTGCTTCTTTTTTTTGCCATTTGAAATATTAAACTGAAAGTTATAAATATTAACTATAATTTTTTTACAGTGGTGCACTGATTTATGAAAAGATAATAAACTGTATAACTGTAATACTTTTCTGTGAGTTAATATGTGTAAGATGTGCCGAAGTTTTGTTTTGTGCTGTAGTGGGTACATCATTAATTTTCTTTTCTATTTGGAAAGGTTTTTCTTTTCTAAATTCCAGCTGTAGTCTGCTTTTTTACATAAAGTTCAGAAAGTTCAGTGCTTTTCTGAGAAGTATTTTTCAGGGCTTTTTCTTCTGTGAAGACTGGCAACATATTTGCACATTCTGTGTGTGGTGCAAACATAGTCATCTTCTTCAGGGATTGTTCATATATAGCTTGAGGGCTCTCAGAGTGCTTCTGCTCCTTCTTCAGGTGTGAAATGTTTAGAATAAAGTGATTTATTATATATTAATTCTGGTTAACCAGGCATGATTTGAGATTTTCACAGTCTGCAAGAAATTAAGTATTCATTAACATTTAAAGCCATTAGATGACACAGTTAAGCAATAAATGATTCATTTAGGCCCTATTAAAGTAAATGTGCATTGGTTTCTGACTCGAAGATAAGTGGTGGCTGTCTTTGTTTTCAATTATTTTCCTCATTCTTGCTTTATTTATTCTGTGCACTTCATTGACTTGTCTTTCTCTTTCTTTTCCTGAAACAGAAGAAGAAGAAGTGGAAAATTTTGATGTTTCCAGTCTGCCTGAAGAAGTGCTTCAGAACATAGAAGCTGACAGTTACTGGTGCATGAGCAAGTTGCTTGATGGCATTCAGGTAAATTGATTTTTCCTCTCTGTAAGTAGTGGAGTTAACTGATTAATGTCATGGCTTTGAACTACTTTAAGGCTGAGAAAGAGTACATCTATAAAAAACGGGTTTTCTGAATTTCCCATTGGAGAAATCCACTGTGAGTTTGGCATAGAAAAGAAAGAAGGGAAAAGAAAAAAAAACCCATTCAACTTCTCTTAATCAAAATGTCTGCATGTTCCATTGTGTGTGATGTTCTAGAACAGAACAGAAACTTCCAGTTCTAGATGCATGTTTTGCAAATCTGTTACCAAGCATGAAGAATAGTTGCTCAGAATCTCACTGAGGTGGTAAAAACCTGGCTATTTATTAATTTTTCAGTTGTTATTATAGCAACCTATAAGAGATTGCTGTCTTAATAGCTCCTGAAATTATCTTCATATTTTTAATATACCCATTTAAAACTTATGCTACTTCACTGAGAGTTTGATTTTTTTCTATGTGGAAAAGCTATAAATGAAGGCACAATTTTTCTGTTAGAGGCAGCAAGCTGGAGTCTAATAATGGCAGATTTTTGTGTAAATGTTCGTGGGCTTAAAAGTTTATGAAGATTAGAAGTATCTACAACATTCTTTCCTATGACATATTTTAATATGAATGTTTCATTGGCTAAGGCACATTGTGAATTGAACCTTGCAACAGAGTTCATTTTTTACAAAATGGTTCTAAGACTGAGTCAGCAACAAAAGGCTTTAACTTTTTTTGAAGGTGTGTTAAGTGTGTTTTTCCTGATTAAAGCTCAGTGTTTTGTGTAGCATTTTTGAAATGCACCATCGTTTTCCCACATCAGTTCCTGTTACAAATGCTGGTTTGCTTATTTCAGTGTCTCAGACCTCCTAAATTTTTAACTTTTTGACCAAATAGCAAAAATATGTGAAAAGTTATAAAGACAAAAGTGAGAGCTTGAAATCTACTGGGAAGGAAAAAAGCTAGGTAAAGAATTGCAAACTCCTCCAACTGTTTTACCTGCTTCTGGAACATCATTGTCTCTAGCCTGTTGCTTTATTTTTTTTTCCTAGGAAAGGAAGTTCACAGATTAGTCAATTTCTCCTTAAAGTTCTGTTTTCATACAAAACTATCAGGTACTGAGTAGCAAAATATGGAAACCAATTGCAATGGAATTAAACTGCATCATTGAAAATTTAAGCTGTTATATAAATGGAATAGTGTTGGATGTATTAAAGGATGCACTCATCCATCAAAAGAAGGCTTGAAAGATTATGCTAGGGGTGTGACTAATGATGTTACAGTTAATTCAGTGCAACTGCAGTGCTGCTGAAATAAAAGGGTTTCTTGTTTTTCTTCTCCCATTCTCCTGCTTTGTTTCCTTTCTGTGATGATACCACTTTACTTAACAGATAAAACAGTCAAGTAGTTGCAGGTAGAGTTGGTTGGAAGAAGCAACCCTGTAGAGAAGGACTCAGATGCTGGTGGACAGGACTGGCAATGTGCACTTGCAGCCCAGAAAGCCAGCTGTGTCTTGGGCTGCATGCAAGGCAGGTGGGCAGCAAGGTGAGGGAGGGGATTTTGCCCCTCTGCCCTGTCCTTGTGAGCACCCACCTGGAGTGCTGCAGCCACTGCAGGGATCCCCAGCACGGGGCAGACATGGACCTGTTGGAGTGGGTCCAGAGGAGAGCCATGAAGGTGATCAGAAGGCATCTCTCCCATGAGGAAGGGCTGAGAATATTCAGGTTTTTGGGCCTGGAGAAGAGAAGGCTCTGGGGAGTTGTTACTGTAACCTTTCAGTACTTAAAGGGGGATATTAATAAAGCTGGAGAGAGACTTCTTGCCAGGGTCTGTAGTGATACGACAAGGGGCAACATTTCAAACAGGACAGATTTAAATTGGGCATAAGGAGTGCATTTTCTATGATGAGGGAGCTCAAAGATGTTGTGGATGTTCTCTTCCTGGAAGTGTTCAAGGTCAGGACTGATGTGGCCTTAAACAGCATGATCGAGCTGAAGCTGTCCCTGCCCACAGCAGGAGGTTTGGACTAGATGCGCTTTAAAGATTCTCAGTGGATTCATTGTGTGATGCTATAGTTCTGGCTGACTTGCATTCTGGATGCACAATCATTTCTCTCTGAAAATATGGTATAGAAGACTCCTATGTGATGTATGTGATGATTTTGCCCAAGATGTCTGAATAAACTGTACAGGGATATGTGACATGTAACTGCAATCAAAGAATCTCTGCAGAGTGTTTCCATTAATTTATTTGTCAATATAAATTTCCATTTCATGTTGCCCTACCAGTATTGGATAAGTTTAAAGAGTATACTTTGATAACTGTTAGGGTCATCTTGTGAAATTTTTGGCTAACATGAGCTAGATACTTTTTTTTGTGTGTTTTGTCTGTTCAGTGCAGAAGGGTGTAATGGAAGAATGATTGTATGATTGTATTTGTACCCCTTTATTATTCTTAACAGAAAACTCATTTATTTTTCCAATCCATCCAGATGGTCTCATTTTCTTGATTTTAGAGTTGTCAAAGGTGTTATTAAGACATATGCATTTCTTGCTGGAGTTTTACCACACATAGTATCTATTATTTCTTCATTCCTCACTCATCTTACCTCCCTCCCTTACGTATCTAATGTGACTCTGTATTTTTATTATAAGAATGTATCTTTGAACCACGGAGACTTGTGCAAAATAAAGAACAGGGGTTGGCATTGGGCAGCAGGACAGTCACTTCCTGACATGCATACAGTTCTCAGCTGAGAGAATAAATAAAAACTTGTTCAAATCATCTGTCGCTTTAGCAGATTCCTCTGTGCTGTTTTTTTGTCATCTGGAGGTTCCTATGCTTTTGGCTCCAGAAGTTGCAGAACTTTTCCAGCCAGTTAATGTTTAATCTTGCATGATAATTAATTTAATAAACAAAAATTTATTTTTTGTTCTTTGATTACTTTGCATCTTCTTTCTCTGTTGGTTGTCTCTAAGCTTAGGCTTCTAAGAGACTGCACATGTGTCATATCACAGTTTGATTATGGTTTTAAAAATTGATCTAACAAATACTAGGAGTTTTTAGATATAAATATCATTTAATCTTGAAATTTGTAGCTGTCTTACAGCAGTCAATTTTGAATGATGATGTATGTAATGGTTTTCCTTTTCAGTGCTTCCTGAGTCTCTGCTCTGAATTTTTTTTCAGTTTTTGTCCTGGAAGGACTATGCCTCACTGCAATTGCTTTTTATTTATTTCAGGATGAGATCTTCTGAAATCATGAGAACATAGGATAATTCTGTGCAATATAGGGCCAGCTCTGAGGTCAGACTGACTTTCTCAGGGCTTTGTCCAGTTGGGTCTTGAACCCTCCAAGGACAGAGACTTCACAGTCTCTGGGGGTTATCCTAGTCCAGTCCTCCTCGTCCTTATGTTGAAATTTCTCCCCAATAGGCAGATGGAATATTTTTTGTTTATGCTGCTTATGTCTTATCTTCCCACTGAGCAGCACTATGGAAAATGGAGGTTTGCTGTCTTGATAACTTGGGTTTTATTAGGCTATGATTAAGTACTTCTGGAGCTGTCTTTTCTTCAGGCTGAACAAGCCCAGTTTCCCCAGCCTCTCAAAGAGCATGTGCTCCATATCTCTTAGCATCTTGGTGACCTTTTGCTCTTGCTTCAGTTTATTCTGAAGTTTATTACCTTTTTCTTGTATTAGGGTCCTGAAGACTGGATGTGGTATTTTAGATATAGTCTTGAAATACAAGAAATTATTTTTAAACATTGAAGGAAAATCTACACAGTAAAGATTGAACTCTGGAACTGTTTGGTCAGAGAGTTTGTAGAATCCTCATTCTGGAAGTTCAAACCCAGAGTCCACATGGCCTTGAGCAGCTTGCTCCAGGTGATTTGGCTTTGGGCAGCCAAGCACTTCTGTCCATGGGCCAGCTGTCTGCTGGCTGGCTTTGCTGCCAGGGCTCACCAGTGACTCAGTCTGAGATTTCTGTCTGCTGAGATTTTAGGTCCTTTGGCACAGAACTCGTCTCCAGCCTGTATTCTTGCAAGATGGGCTGATTTATGCTGATTTATGAAAACCTGGTTCTGCGGCTGTGTGTGGCCATATGCAAAATGTATCTTCCATGTGTGTGATAAAGCTGGTTGTCTTTGCAACACTTCTAAACTGTAGATGATGCATGAACATTCTTGTATTTTCATCTGTGGCTGTTCATATGGGAAAACAAGAATTATCCCATGAGTATTTTTTCCATGTAATTAAGTAGACATTCCCATATATCCAGATTATTAACTTCTTTTTTTTTATTACTAAATTGTCCTTTATAACATTTTCTTCAATAGTGTCTCATTAACATTCAAGTAAAAAGTTCACATTGATCTGTGCCACCTGAAAATGTAATGTTCATGTATAAAATAGAGTATAACTTTTCATTTTAAGTTCGAGTATACTGGTAATAAAATAACCAAAGGGGAAATACATGCATTGCATAATGATCTAACCAGATGTATTAAAAATAGCACTAAAATATTAATATAATCATTTATCAGGGCCTGGTAATTTTTAGAATAAAAGGGAGATAATTCATATCTAGGGACTAGAGTGTGCTGAGGTACATATTAGCTATTTCTATGTCTGATAAAATAGCAAGATTTATGACCTTTAAAGGGAATCCTGCAGAGTTCTTTCTCACTCCTGGGTTATGGAAAGTTGTTACTTATATCTGGATGGATGGATGGATGGATGGATGGATGGATGGATGGATGGATGGATGGATGGAAGGAAGGAATGGTGCTTGGAAAGCTGGATCCAATAAATAACATGAACATGCATTTCAATTGTTGAGAAGAATGTGCAGAAATAAGTCTTCTGAAAATTCTTCACAGGACCTTCCTGGTTTATTTTAAAGGAAAAATAGGTCAAATATAGCTTTCTTTTTGCCTTTTCATTGAACTCCTGCACAAGTTTCTGCATAATAATGCAGTTTTCCAGCCTGTCACTGAGAGTAAAACTTTCAGGAAGACAGCAAATCTATTTGTAATCAGTAGTTGAAATATACTGTGCTATCAGTATACTTCAGCATAAAAATACTTTATCTTCTACCTAAAATTTGCAGCATCAGCTTTTGGAATTATACATGTTTGTATTTATGATTTCTAGCTCTTATCCAGATTTGAATTGTTGCCTGGCCTATGCTGTAATCCAAAAATATACCCTGAGCACTTTTGTCATTGCCACTTTAACAGTTTCTGGAATTTATAATGCATCCATTTGAGTAAAACTGAGGTTTGACTACACGGACCAGTAGAAGGTTGGATCTTTGGTTCTGACCCTATGGATGCTACTCCAACAGGAGAAACAGTACCTACATTTTAATAAACTGTTAGTTTTTTGTCCTGTTATGTAGGAATGAGTAAGATACCATTTTGCATACTTATGCAAAATTTTGGGCTGCGATGCTTTGTAAATATTTTTCCTGCTACTTAGGAAATGTTGCATTTTGAAAAGTCAGGCTTAATAGTTGTAATGGTTGACTATTGTATTTGCTGGGAATGTCCCGACGAAGGCAGGAATGATGAATCTGACTCCATGTTCTCAGAAAGCTAATTTTTTACTTTATAATACTCTATTATATTAAGGAATACTAAATTATACTATACTATGCTAAAGAATACAGAAAGGATACTTACTAAATTTTAAAAAGCTAATAATGAAAACTCGTGACTCTTTCCAGAGTCTCGACACAGCTTGGCCCTGATTGTCCAGACAGTCAAAAAAACTCACACCAGAATCCAATGAAACAATCACCTGTGGGTAAACAATCTCCAAACACATTCCAGACGAGCAAAACACAGGAGAAGCAAATGAGATAAGAATTGTTTTCTCTGAGGCTTCTTGCTTCCCAGGAGAAAAATCCTGGGTGAAGGGATTTTTTCAGAGAATGTGAATGCCTCAGTTGACAGACCTTTTCTTCTAAGGAAAGTGTCTTGGGAGTAATAATGGAACATGCTATGGACTGTGCTAGCAGCATAGTTCAGCACACCTGTGTGTTTGTTCTTGTGCATGTACGCTCTATCCTGTGCTGTATTCAGGAGTGAATTTGCATTATAATCTCTATCTTCAAGAAACATTTTGGTTGAAGTGTGCTTCCATTGATAGTGTTAATATATGTTATGGCTATCATTATCTGGTGTCATGCTTCCCTCCCTCCTGCCCCTATCTTTTTGCATAACTTTCTGAGCAAGGTGAACCAAGATTTTTTAATAGGAGTTTGCTTAGAGAATTCAGAAATATGTGAATGAAGTACTTAAAAGAGTAAAAAAGAAGAATTCAGGAGATCTCTTTGTGACATAATGAGGATAAGAAAACCTTTTTCCTTCAGTTGTCATTTGTTCATGTGATACTAAACTTGAACATACTAAATTGATGCATAGTAATTCTTAAATGTGCATCTGTAGAGAAAATAGCCATCCAAGTCTGTATGATTTATGTGGATTGCTTAGTGTATCTTCTATATTTAAAAGGTCTGATCTCATTGATAAAACATGAGCAAACAAACATGAATGCCTTGTGTCAAAACTTTCCATTTGGTTCTAGAAATGTTTCTGGTATTTTCTTCAGGGCACTGTTGGTGAACAGTATGTATGACCTGAAAAGATGAGAAGCATTGTGCCTACACCTCTGCTTGGCTGCAGTCATAATGTCAAATTACTGACAGTGTTTTTTTCTTTTACTTTGGCTGGCTCTGTTTCTTCTTCATGATGTAGTGAAAGATTGTTTTCCATTCCTCTTCAACTTGCCACTTCTTCTTTTAAAATTATCCCATCATCACGTATTAAGAGAAAAAGATGAGGGATTTTCATTAGCTAGTGCCTATGAAGTCTCTGTTTCTCTCCGTTGCCCTCTCTCGGAGGACAGTCACAGTTAAATTTGTTATGAGCATTTTTCCAAGTTTTTTCAATGTAAAATTTCTCCACCCTTAAAAAAGGAATTGCTTAATAGTTTTTAAAATGTTATGTGAAGTCTATAATTTTATTTTTTTATTTTAAATTATAGCAACTAGGTTTTGAGGAATTCAGACCTAGTTGTAGTTGCAGGGAAGTAGGGTGTTATACCAGTTTCTACAGAATAAGTACAGACTACTAACACAAAGATTTGAAGCTGATGCAAGTTTAGATCTCTTGTGACATTATAAAGTCCTAACCTTCTGTATTGTAAGGTGAAACTAATTATGTGTCAGTCTGAACTAGATATTATGCCCATTCAGCTGTGAAGTAGGTTAGCATAGTTCACTGAAAGTGTGTTGGAACCTATCTGAGTTGAACATCAAGGAATTTAGATATTCATTGCACACCAGTGCATGAATTTTTATGTTTATCAAGGGTTCTGGTGTACATACATACTTTGTCATATGTGAATGCTTACTGTCAAGAACAGTGTTTGGAAATAAGAGATATTTTATGTCAACTCCTAGTTTTCATCATGATATTTTTTTTGTATTTCCTAATTTGAAACTTTGAACATCAATAATGAGCAAAAGACAATCTCTGAAATAGTCGTAAGTAATTGGGAAAATAATTGTCTTGGCTCAACCCTGAGCAATAATGCATGAATTTTGTGAGTTTGGCATGTTTTTCTCTGTTTTACTATTTTTCCTTCATCCATAAGCACAAAAGGAGCAAGAATAGTGGGCAACAGAATACCTTTTACATTTACAAAGTCTTTCTCATGGTTTCACAAACTCCAGGAAGTCAACTACAAGTGTCATAGGAGGGCATATGTACAAGACAGTTTAATTAGAAGAGTACTGGGGAATCCAATAATGATCTTCCCAGTTTAGGCGAGTCAGCACAAGTAGAAGAGTGACCCCCAGCTGTGTTCATTTGCAGCTGAAATAATGAACAGAGAAATAAATAAGCAAAAGATCAAATGTAGTGAAAAGCAAATTTACCTGTTTTCAAATCAAGATGGCAGTTTTGGGTTGCATTTCCAGGCTTATATAGATTAAATTAGGCTTTGAGAAATAAAGTAGTTTCAGATTCATAGATCACAGTCAAGAGTTGCACTACCTGGGGAGAGACTAATGATCGAAGCACCAGTGTTTTAACTCTGTTAACTTTCAGAATTACATACAGGAGCATTCTTCTACAGAGGAAATAATTAAATACCATGTTGGTGTACTTTGAGTGCAGTACTACTTCTAGAAACACCAGTTAACTTTGTTTAAATAAATAAATAGAACAGTATATAAACATTTTGCGACAAAAAAAAGTGAATACAGTTTTTCTTGTTAGAGTATGTTCTATAAAGAAAGTGATTATGATTTCCTAACGATTCTGTGCCTTGGGTATTTTCCATGACTAATACAGGTGTCTGTTAGACTTGTGTAGAAGGCAATGTTCCAGTGCATGGGGTAGTTTCTTTCTTCCTGAAATGAGATTATAATAGATCTGAATTCTGTGTGTCTTCCTATTCTTTCCCTTTTGGTGCTTTATTGCATTAAAAAGGATGCTCATGTTCTGTTTGTGAAATAATGTCAACAAGAAGAAATTGTTGTCAATTTTACTTGGTGATTGTGAAAAATTGAAAAATTCAGGGAATTTTTCTTCCTCATCCATACTGTTTTAGTTTATACACTGAGTTCTAATGTTAATTACTGTGAAAGGGCTACTGCTAAACTAGTAGAAAAATTTGCTCTAATTTTAAAAATAGCTATTACTGTGTCAGTTACAAGTGATCAGAGCATACAGTAGACTTTTTGATACTGTAAACTGCTTGTTGGCTGAAGTACTTTAATTTACAGCATTATTAGTGTATCATTTTGCCTTGTGAACTTTTAGACTTCACACTTTATAGCAGTTTTGCAGAATTTGAAGATTAAATTGCAGTTCAGTTTCATAAGTCAAATAAAACCTAAAAAAACTCCATGTAAATAAAGTCAGGAGAGTTAATAAGACTTTTTTTGGTTTGAAATAAAATACATAAGAATGAGCTGATACATAAAAAATATGAAGTGATAATCATCTCTTCTACTCTAAGACCAAGTTAAGATTTGAAATAAAATCAAGAAAAATTAATATTTTGGGATTACTTAGCTCCAGTTGATAAAGGAATTACTCAAACAATAGCAGTTGAGGCAAAACATCCTATACTCTGATTTTCTATGCATGTGGTGGTTACACAAAAAACCCCAAACTTCTACATAGCAACTTTTTTAAAAAATATGTATGTATAATTTTTTTTTCTTGAATCTCTCGAGAATCTCAGGAAGACAAGTGTAACAAAATGAGGTGAATGGAGGGATTGTTAATTAAATATTCAGAAACATTGCTGTATATTTGAATAATGTCATTATTTTAAAAGATTGATCACTTTGGGTTTCAAGCAGAGATATCTTTCTTGCTCTCATTATTTCAAACTCAAGTCTATATTGTAGAGCTGCAATCCACAAATTAAAAATCCATTTAGAGTTAATTGATTCAAAGAAATATATGCAAATATAATGCCCTTTTAGCTACTTTGCTTGTTTGTTGGATTTTGATTCATGATATTTACTGTAATCTTGGGTTCAGAACAGTTATGAGTGCATTAAAACAGACTTTTGATTTCTTATGCTGCTTGAAGTTATTACTCTGTACTTCAAAAGATCAAATTCTTTCCCTGCCTCTGATTATAGGCTAAATTATCATATTTCCTACATTATTTGTAGAATTGTAAATTTCTGAGAAAAAAAAATCACCTTAAAGATATCTAACATGGCACATTTTGGTGTGTAAGGTGAGGGCCTTTTAAAGCTACTTGGATCTCTGCAATAAAGTAACTTCACTAGATTAGCAAGTAGAGAGCAATTGATGCAGGAATAGCTATACAGAATATGCTGTTAGAGGTGGGGACTCGCAGGACTGTACAGTGTGATGATTTACTATTTTACTGTAGAAGCAGACCTAGGAAATGTAGTCACAAAACAGAAACACCATAAGAAAACAGAGAAAAATACATGGGTTAAGAAAAGTAATTGAAAGAAAAGAAACCTTTTTTCTTTTCTGCAACTAACACTTGTATGTGGTCTCCTCTTTAGGATAACTACACGTTTGCACAGCCAGGAATCCAAAAGAAAGTGAAGATGTTGGAAGAACTTGTTAGTCGGATTGATGGTAAGTCTCAAAGGCAAACTGATTTCTAACAGATGATACACTGAAAGTGTTTAGTTAAAATGTTTGCAGGAAAAGCCAACATCACTGCAGTCACCTGGAATGGTGCAGTAACGTCACCTTCCTCAGGTGAGGTGTCATCACTGGCTTGTGGCACACTGGCCTTTGCGGATCACTGTCGTGTATCATTTATAAGAAAGCCACTAGAGCATGAGCCTCTTTCATTACTTTTTATTAAGGCAATATAATCAAAATTCAATGGCAATTTCTTTGCAGCAGAGTAATGACCACACACAAAAGGCAGCCAGTATTCATTTCCCATTAAGCCTCAATGGGTTGTTGTAATGCAGCAAGTCCCAGTGGTTGTTTATGGTTGTCCTTTGGCGTTATGTTTTGTGCCTTTGTGCATCATTTTGCTATCTGGAATGCCTGCATAATTTCACTGTGGAATCCAATTAATTATGAACTCTGGAAATAACATCTTTAATTTTATAGATAAATTACAGTATGTGCAGGGGTAATTTTAGATTATTCTTTCATGTTTAAGCAGCGCACTTTGAAATATTTTACCTTCATCCTTAAAGTAATTCCTTTCATGAAATGCTGACTGTCATATAGCTAGGACAGAGTTTAATTAAATGAAATGCAAGAGATAATGCTTGCCCATTCTAAACATAATCTCTTGATAGTTTGTTAAATTAATGAACAGAGTATTAACAAAATGTTGCCAAGCAGAACCGGGCATATATTTGCAACACTAGCATGTCAGTGATGACTTAGAAAAAATATTTCTTGTGTAGCTTTATATTTGATAATCTTCTTGGAAACATTAATTCCCTGGTTTTGTTACATATACTGTGAAGTTTTTTTTTGTGCCCGTGCTTCTCATAGGAGATTTTGCCTCCTTGTATGTACATCCTTAATATTTTATAATGGTCTTTGTGCTTTTCTAGGATATTAAGGCATTTTTAATGATTACAAACTAAGGGCAGGAGAAAAATGTTTGTGTAAAATTGCACTCTAAACTTAAATGTATGTAAAAATTTTTGTTGTTGATACATGTTTTTAAAATACCAGTAAATATGAAAAATATAAGGGTATATTTCTGTATATTGGGTAGCCAAATATTTATATTAAAATATAGTTAAATCAGTGTATTTTGTTACTTAAAAAATAATCTAACTTCTCGTAATGTTATTTTTTATATGTAGTTTTAGTCCTGCATCAATTGATGTTTACATTTCAGAAGCAAATTATTATATATTAAATGAAGTGTATAATTAAAATTCCTATAAGTAGACTTCCTTAACTTGGTCAATGAACATTTATATAAATAAATTGTTTAGCCAAGTTTTTAAAATTAGAATAGCATTCTGATAATCAACTTTGTTGTTCAATTGAATAAAAATATTAAGTATAATACAATATATTATTGTTTAGTTTAAGGAAAAAAGAAATGCTGAAGTCTTATTTATACCTTCAGTGCTTTAGGGATATAGTTAAATAATTTCTCTCAATTATTAGGTTTAGGAAGCATTATTTTTAAAGCTTCACGCTTAAAAAAATAAGTCAGTTTTAACAAGTAGTTTTGTCATACTGTTCTTTGATCATCCTTTGCAACTGAAAGTAAACTGTGAGTTCCTGTTTTTTTTTATCTAATTTAAAATAAAGTTGTGAAGTCTTTATAAATTTTTTGGTAGTTTTCAGTAGATATCATGAGTGTTTGCTAGTAAATGTTGATGGACATTTAGAACTGCTTAGGTTATATGGGGCCTCTGGAATTCAGTGTTCCAAGCCTCTGCCCTTGCCTCGATGACTCTGTCTAATGGGACAGGGCTGATTTAGAGCAGGCTCTGTGGAGTCTTGCCCTGTTGAGTTTTGAGTGATTCTGGGTATGGAGATTCTGCAGCTTCTTTGGGTAGGACTGTTTGGGAAGTTTGACTACTTCCACTGTCATTTTATTTTTTTTATATAAATAATTATTTTTTAAAATGGAGCTTATGTCCACCACCTTTTATTTTATCTCAGTGTACCTCTGAGAAGAATTTGGCTCCACGTTCTCTGCATGCTCCCTTTAGGTAGTTGCAGCTTTTCATAGACTTTTTTTTAAGGCTGGGCAAACCTAGTTCTATCAGCCTCCTTTCATGTGTGAAGTGCTCCAGCTTCCTCTGCCTCCACTGGGCTTGCTCATGTGTGCCGGTGTCACAGCATTGGAGGTAATGCTGCAGATGTGGTTTCCCAAGTGGTGGATGCAGAAGAAGAATCACTTCCCCTAACCTGTTGGCATCTTTCTAGCTTAGAAAGCCTAACAAATGTGTGGCCTTTCTTGCTGCAAGGACGTTCTTGACTTGGGTATAGCTTTTTGTCCACGAGGATTCCCACGTCCTTCTTGGCAGAACTGCTTTCCATCAAGCTGTGCCTAGTCAGTGCTTGTTGAATGAGACTTTTCCCTCCCAAACAGGAGACACTTGCCTCTCCTGAATCTCAGGAGATTCCTCTTAGGCATTCCTTTAGCTTGCCAATGTTCCTTAAATAGTAGCCCTCGCTTTCAGTGTGTCAAGCACCCTTCCCAATCTGGTATCATTTGCAAACAGTCTCTATTCTATGCTATCATTAGTTTTTAACAAAGATACTGGCCCTAGTGCTGACTCTGGAGGGATATAATTTGTAATTTGTTGTCAGTTGGACTTTGTATTGCTGGTCACAACCTTTAGAATACAAGGGTCCAGTTAAAAGTTTTTTATAGTAAAGATACACATTTTTCATTATTCTTTGGGCTGTTTCTTTTTGTCTGGAAGACTGTCCACTCAGTTACTTTCTTTTTCAAGAAAAGTGCACCAAAGTATGTCTAAGATTAAAATAAAGTTTTAGTTGTTAATTGGACAATGGTGGTTGTGTATTGCAAGTCATAACCTTTTGGATGCCTCAACTAAGGGATCCTGAATTTATTGGGTTTTTTGGTGGAATTGTGACATAGTTTGAATATTGTGGTTTACTCTTCATTTCCTTTTTGCTTTTGTCTTTTTATTCTGGGTTTTCTGTACTTCAGTTAAAGGGAAATGTATGGCTGATACAAATTCAGTGACTTTGCTTTTTAGAAAAACCCCTCATGATCTGTATTTGCTGTACTTACCCTAAGTGCTCATTAAGGTTACTGTGCAAGAAAATAATATTCCTATTGTTACTGTGTCACATTATTTCTTGATGCTGGGTAACTGCACAGTGAAGCAAATCTTGATGCAGTAAGTAGCTGTGTGAGTGGATGAAGCCTGTACTGCTTATTTGCTAATAGTAATGGATTACCAGTGTATGAAAGGTGATGCTTGTGCTTTGGCGAGTGCTAATGCATTATGTCAGTGATTCAAGCAACCTTCATTAACCCAACCTTATGGATCACAACTCCCCTCAAAGTAACTGTCCTTGTGTGTACACTCCAGAATATTGCAGAAGACTTCAAACAGCCAAAATACTCTCCTAATTTAATCATTATCTCATTCTGCTTAAACTCCAGAAAATAATTTTGATAAATTGTGTTTAATGGAATTTTTTGGTCTGCTAATGGAATGTTGTTATAGATGAGATGGAGTTTCAAGATAAAACATTATTCAATCTCATTAGTCTACTTGTCGGCATCATTCAGATTTTTCTCAGAATTATCAAAAAAAATTGAGAGGGAGGATCAATAGATAGCTCAATAATACAAGGAATCTCTTATAACTAATTATCTTTTCTGTTTCCTGTAATGCCAGCAGAACTTCTCTGGTCTAAATCATGAACCATTTCTCATGGTTTGTGAAAGACTTGACTCGCATGGCACACTGTCTTCCACTTCTACTTCTTTTAGGGTTGAAATCAAACAGACACAGTATAGGAATGCTCAAATTAATTCAGGATTTGTGTTTCCAGAATTTACAGGTGCTTAGCACTTGGCTGGTGTCATGCTTGGAAGAGTCTCAACTTCTGAGAGTTTGAGGTAGCCATTTGGAGAAGGCTGAGCATTTGTAGATAAAAGTAGTTTGGGGATTCCATAAACATTGATAAAAAGTGTTAAAATCGTGTAGCATTCTCTCCAAATTAACAATAAGGCAGTTCTAGGAAAAAACCTTAGCCTATTATTATGTTAAATGTATTTTTTATATATGTTGGCTTCTTATTAGTATTACGGAAAATTTTAAAGCCAGTATTGACAACTCAGAAAAAAAATATTCTGTGTCTTGTGCAGGGATAGGTTTGAAAAGACTTTTTTCTGCATCTTTTCTAGAACAACTCAACCCAGGTTTTGCGTTTGTGTTCTGCACAGATCTTTTTTATTGTAGATGAATTCTCTGTTATTACTGTTTCACATTCTCTCACCAAAAATCACCAATCATTTTTTAGAACTTTCTCTTGATTTTTAGTAACAAGAGATGGAAAAATGCAGAAAATTATAGTTTAAAAAGCTTACTGCTGCTGTATATACTTTCCCCCTTCTCCTCAAAATGGAGGTAATGGAAGAATACCTAGGAACATAAAAAGAGTGCTGCATTTTAACTTTCTCATAAGGAAGACTTCAGTTTGTCTGGAACTCAGCTACATTTTTCAAAGGTTCAATAAAATTTCAGAATTTCTGCTGTTTCCACTGTGAATGCTTCTTCTGATCATCTGTTTTGGAGAGTTACCACAGCTATTCCACATATGATGTTTTCATTGGGACAATTTCTAGTTTATTTGCATTTTATTATTGTAAAAAAAGTTAAGAATTTTTAAAGAGGTGTTTTAGTGCAACGTTTAAGTTATTATATTTGGATTGCTTAAAATAATGACTTTTAATAAATACTGAATAGTATTGCTTGGGGAAATATTGTTAGTTTTTCCTAAGTGCAGTTAAATTGCCATCTCACCTTTTAAAACCATCTTCTATTAAAAATTTTACAAGTACTATTTTTCTTACTGCTGCCATGTTTTATATGTGTTTTCATTCACACCAGATGACAGATAAATTAGATAATGCCTCTTGTCTTAATGTTCTGAGCAAATAACCCTAACCCTAACCCTAACTCTTGACTTCACTAATCATACTTTCTTTACTTATTTTTCTCTTGGGTTACAAATGTCTTGCTTGGCCCATTATCTGAAGTTCTGTAGATGATGCCGGAACTAAGGACTTGTAATAAAGAACTTTCATGTTGTGGCCTTAAATTAATATTTTGCATAATTTTTCTATTCACATAAAATTTTAAAATATAACTTTCTTGTAAGTAGTTATGTGTTGTGTGTAAATATGTGCAGATAAAGTTCTTTGTGAAATGTATTCAGTTGAAACTTTTTCATTTTTATATGCATTTTTGTTAACCACAGTGGAAAGCTTATTTAACTGTACCGTTCTGTGTACTTCTCACGCTTTGAAATATTTGCTGGAGAAATGTCTAAAAGGTTGGTTGATAAAGCTCTTAATATTTATATATAATATGTTTTCTTATTTAATTGGAGAAGTTTATAAAACATCATTCATTAGAACAGGATTAGTACTTGTAGGATTATCCTTTCTAAGGTCTTAGTTTATTTAAGCGCTGTGTGTTTTTAATGGGCTGCCAAAGTTTTAAATGTCCAGACTTCACTTGGGATTCTTACAGTTTCTTCTCTGAGTATTGTGTGGATGTTCAGCAGGTTCTTGTCCCAGGAGATAAAGGTGCCTATTCCCATAGAGCTCTCCAATGCTCCGAACACAAACATTTCACAATTCTGCTCAGAACTTAATTTCATATGACGAGTTAAGCCAAAAAGCATTTAGAGATACCTCATGAGTAGTTGTAACGCTTCCACAGTTTCTGATGGACATTCAGATTCTCTGCTGATTGAACTTTTTTAACTGAAAAAGAGAAAAGAGTTTTGCTTTTTTCTTTAGGAAAATCTGACTCTCAGACAAAGTATCAACCAAGACTAATATATTTTCTTATTAATCTATTTACTGGTGTTTAATCAGAACTCACAGAACAAGTTATCTGTTCAATATACGTGATAGATATAGATTAATTAATTTGGCTTTTAATTTGAATCTTGGGTGTTCATACAGTGAACTGATAATGAAACTGTGGTAATAGATGACATTTGATCTATCTTTGTTATGTATTTAATCATGCTAATGATTTTTTGGTTGATGGGTGAAGAATGCATAATTATATGTGCAAAATTATGTTCATGTTTAATTATATTGTAAAACATTTTACAGACACCAATAACTTTGAATTAGGATTGTGTTGAAGTATCTGGAAAAAAGAGCTCTAATTGCAAGAGTTGCAAAATGAGTATTCTTAGCCTTGTGAAAGCATTTTGAATTGGACATATAATTTTATTAGAATTTATTTAGACCTTACTGCTGCTATTGAGAATGAGTGATTAATAAGGACCTTGTTTCTTGGTCCATCTTTCTATTTCTGCTTGGTGCTGAAGTGATAGAAAATCTTGTAAGCATTTCATAATTGTTTTAATTAATTTGCACTCCAAAGCTCTTTCTCCTTTTAATAAAGCTATTTTATTTAGCTCACTAGTAGTTATTTTATATCTGATTTTATGGTTGTAATTACTGTATTATACTTTAATCCACTTGTAAGTGCTGTTCACTGGGCATTATAATTAATTGATATATCTTTTAAATAATATTTTTATTTGGAGATTATATTTGGATGCTATTACAGAGTTCAGAGACCTTAGCAAGAGTTGAGCCTGACTGTAAAGTAATTTGTAAATTCCTGAGTGCTTGTGTTTTAACTTTTAAATTGCCAAACCTTACTATTTTCATGGCAAATGAAAAAAATAAAGAGAAAAGGGAAGAAAAGAGCTGTTTCACATGATGGGGAATTTAAAAAGTGTCAGGCATAAACACTTTTTGGAATGCATACAGTTACGATTTAGAACAGGCTAGAGAAGTCCAGCAGTGGTACCCTGAAGTGTCCCATCAAACATATGTTTTTCCCTGTTGTTTGTTGCACTTGGAATATTGAGGACCACCTGCAAACATGGAGTTTTTCTTTACTTTCAGCTAGAAGGGTAGATCTTTCTTGATTACTAGTAAGTGTTTCTCCTAATATTTTCCTCCATTTGGTGTTACATACCACAGAATTGTTACTTTCATTTGATTCCATAAGGCAACCAAGTCTTCCTTTCCCTCCTTCCCTCCTCTAGTATTTTCTTCTTTTGCTTTGTTATCAGTTTCTTGGGCTTTTTAGTATTAGCATATGGACTATATCTTTTGTTATGATGAAGATGCTTCTCAATCCTAGCTATGAGCTATATGTTTAGTGAGCTAAATTTAAATAGACCATTATCTTTAAATTGTAGGTCATGAGGAGAATGTAATTGGCAATACTTCTGTGTTTTTGCCAGTCATATTTTCATTTTTAGGACTTTCCAGTGTATTTTTTAATGCTTTTGTTGTAATTTTTTACAGTGGACAATTTTAACCAGTTATAAAAAATAAGCTTGTGGAACAAGATATAATCAGCATGTAAATATTTGACTTGGATCTCTGCTATTACTTGAAGTAGATCTATGTATGGTGATGAGATCTTGTCTTGAGGTGCACATTTATGATCTTTAAAATGTCTTCTTCAATCATCAGGAGCTCCTTTTGCAATTACGTATATTAATAGAAGTTAATATACGTAACTACTAATAACTCATTGCTAAGCTGTGGTCTTGACAGAATTACTTTTTTCAGAATTTCATATTGGGGATTGTAAGCCCTTTTCTGCCTCTGCAACTGGTAGTATCTGGTGTTGAGATTTTACTCCAACTCTTACCTTTGTTTCCCATAAATATCCTGACTTTGAACAATGTAGAAATTATTCAGGAGAGAAAATTAGATTAAAAATTAGCTTTCAACAAATGGGGTACTAAAAAAGGAAGCAGTCATTGACTGGTGACAAGGTCCTTTATTTTGGACTGCAAGGTTCTGTATGTGGGAACTGTAAGATAGGGATGGAGTGCACCCTCAGCCAGTTTGCACCAAGTCAGGTGGGAGTGTTGATCTGCTGCAGGGTAGGAAGATTCTGGAGAGGAATCTGGACAGGCTGGATCAATGGGTTAAGGCCAGTTGTGAGGTTCAACAAGGCCAAGTGCCAGGTCCTGCTCTTTGGTCACAACAGCCTGCTGCAGCACTATGGACTGGGGCAGATTGGCTGGAGAGCTGCCCTGCAGGAAAGGGCCTGGGGGTGCTGGGCAGCAGCTGGACAAACATCAGTCAGCGTGTGCCCAGGTGGCCAAGAGGGCCAATGTAATCCTGGCTCATATCAGAAACAGCAGCATGGTCAACAGGACCAGGGCAGTGATTATCTTGTTCTCAAAACTGCTGAGGCCACACCTCAAATCCTGTGTTCAATTCTGGGCCCCTCTCAACAAGAAGGACATTGAGGTGCTGAGCATGTCCAGAGAAGGGCAGTGGAGCTGGGGAAGGGTCTGGAGCACAACTCTGGTGAGGAGCAGCTGAGGGAGCTGGGGGTGTTCAGCCTGGAAAAGAGGGTCAGGGGAGACCTTATTGTTCTCTACAACTGCCTGAAAGGAGGCTGTGGCCAGGTGGGGGTCAGTCAGTTCTCCCAAATAACAAGTCACAGGATGGGAGGAAATGACAAGAGGAAGTTGTGGCAGGAGGGGTTTAGGTTGGATATCAAGAAACATTTCTTCACCAGAAGGATTATCAAGGAGTGGAACAGGCTCTCCAGGGAAGTGTTTGAGTCACCATCCCTGCAGGTTTTTAAAAGACGTGGGCCCTTAGGGACATGGTTTATTGGTGGGCTTTGCAGTCTTAGGTTAATGGGTTATGATCAAGATCTTACAGGTCTTTTCCAGCCTAAATGAGTATATGATTCCATGGAAGACAGGAGTGCTGATGTGTTTCTATAGCATGTTTTCATACATTAAGGATCAATGCAAAAAAATCATTGTGCATGTGGAGGACAATGCCAATAAGCTCCTGTGGCAAAGACTGGCTCATTATTTCCTTTTGCTTTGGTATCAGAGCAGCTGCTCTTGCACTTTTTAAGAAAAATTGTGTGGGTTTTCATGAGAAATACACACTTTTCTTCCTTTTGTTGAACTAAAAGACCTCTTTATGAGAGACTGTTAGCTTACATGCATTTCAGATAATTTTTAACACTTTTATATTTACAATGGAATATGTATAAATATTGATAAAATAGACTTAACAACAAAGTGTTCAGGATATGAAATATGACTGAAAAATAAACTTTAAGTAATACTCAAAATTTCAAAACTAGATCAAACATGCGGAACTATAGAATTGGTAGGAATCTTGGAATAAAGGTGAGTGCCAAAAGGCTAATGTTCTGAAATGTTGAATTTTACAGATGAATGTGGTGACACCATGCTGTGCCACAGTAATTTGGCAGTTCAGGCATAATCTTACATTATTTTGCTGTTTTTCTTTGCTTATGTGTAAGCTTGCCTAGGGACTAATTCTAACACCATCTTCCTGTCAAGACAGCAGTTGAGCTGTTTTGACAGGTTGTTTCTATCCTTAACTGTTTAGTTCATGATTTTGTAATCATACAGATTTTAATTTTGACTTCAGTGAAACAGCATGAGATGCTGACAATGAACATGAAGAATAAATATTTTATGTGTGTAGGCCCATCTGTTATGAGAAGCATCTGTTTAAGGTGGCTAAATGTGATCATTCAAAATAATGTACCAATAGTGTATTTAATAAAAATATTAATAGTCTTAATGGTTTTTGTCTACAGGTTACCTATTTTTGACATTATGCTACTTTGGAATGCATCGCTGTAATGTATTTTGGTCTTTAATCAGAAGACTTCCTTCACCCAAACTTTATGTGTAGATTTATTGAAAATGTTGGGAAACTTACTAAATGTAATTTTTATTTCTTTTGAATTTTGATAAAAGAATTGGGTTTTTTTAACTGTAAAATAATTATGTTATCAGAAACTGCAGTAGAAGTAGTTTTTATAAAATACTTCATGTCCTAAAGCTGACAGTAATTATATAACTTCTTGTTCATTGCACATACATACTTATTTTCATTGAAATGGAAAATTTAGATTTAGATTATGCCAGTCCAAATTACCTTTATCAGCAAATTAGCTTCTGCTTACAATTACTTGCAAAGTAGGAAGAATTAGCTTCTTTACTCAATGCATCTTCTATTCCAGCCTTGCATCAATTAGGTATAAAGCACAGAGTTTAGTAATCCATTTTTCAACGTGTTTAGACTAGAAAGCAACTTTCAAGAAATTCATTATACCCATTAACTACCATAGTTGAAATATCACAACTGGCACAATTTATTGTTCTTCATTACTTACTTTTAATGGCTACAAACAACCAAATGAAAATTGTTTCTGCTATGTGAAGAACAAAAATTTTGTGAGTTGGTAACTTTGCTTAGAAATAAAACTGCCTTTTTTTTGCATCCTGCTTGATGTACTAGATTATCAAATCATAGTAGTCTGTAATGTAGGTATCCATATGTGACATTCAAATAATAAATTTAACCCAGTATCTCGCTTCAGTATATTTAACTTGAAGCTACATTTTTCTAAAGCAAAGGTAAACACAGAATAGTAATTCAGCATTTGGCGTGAGTCTAATAATCTGTGATCTAATAGTGGTGCAGTGGGTGGAGAGCTGGCAGAGGGCAGGGCTCAAAGGGTTGCAGTGAGTGAGGCTGCATTTGGCAGGTGAGCATTCACCAGTGATGTCCTTAAGTGTTCAAGTCTAAGGCCAACTCTGTTCAATATTTTTATCAGTGATCTGGGTGCAGGAGTTGAATGCAACATCATCAAATCTGCAGATGATACTATACTGGGGGGCACTGCTGACTCTTGAGGAGCAAGATGCCTTGGAGAAGGATCTTGTTAGATTGGAGCATTGGGCAATCACCGATGATTTATTTAAGATTTGAAAATTTAACAAGAACAAGTTACAAGTTTTGCAGCCTTGATGAAGTAATTCTGAGCACAGGTGTAGACTGGGAGAGGAAGGGCTGGAGAACAGCCCTGAAGAAAGGATCTGGTCTGTCCTGGCCAGGAGGGCAAATCCCATCCTGGGGTGCATCAAACACAGCATTGCCAGCTGGCCAAAAGACTTGACTATCTCACTGTTTATTATCCCACTGTGTTCAGTGTTGGTGCAGCATCATCTTGAGCATGGTATGCAGTTCTGGGCCTTACAATTTAAGAATTTGTTTATATTTATATTGTGGAAGGGTGTGACTTTAGGAACATAAATACCAGGTCTGCTGAAGACCGCTTTAGCCACAGATAAGTGGAGGCTGACAAGTGCTATGGAGAAATACCAGTGCTTAATACATTTTCATTGATATTTGTTTTTAGTTATCATTGGAGACAAGATGTGTTAAGTGGACCTTTGAAGTAATGTGTTGTCATGTCTTATTTTTTTTAAAGCCCTCATTTTTGATTGTCTTTAAAATCTAAAAGATTTGTACTTCCAGCTTCCATATTGAAACAACTGTTTTATATTGGCTGACACTTTCATGTAGCCAAAAAATACATCCTGAGGGGAAAAAAATTGAACAGCTTTAGTCTTTATCATAATTTAGTATCACTTCCGTTCCCTTAATCTCTAGGTAATGTTTCCTGTAATAGTGCTTCCATACTCTTGGGATTATTCTTTTAATTAATTTAGTAGTTTAATGCCTTTTTAGATATTTCTTAGATTTGTAACGTTTGGAAGATGAGCATTTACTCATTGTTTTAGCTGGTAATACACCTCTGTGAATTTGGATGAAAGGATAATCTGGGCAGCAAAAATCTCAAAAGAATGTATTTGTATACAGAAGGACAGTAGGAATGTCTTACTTAGGCTTTAACAAAGACTTCTTGTCATAAATTTGTCTAAAATAAGACATGAGCATATTTGTCATCTACACCATGCTAATGTCATATTTGAGCCTGTTAACTACAGCCTGTTAACAGAATGTCTGGGATCCTTTTTGCAGAAAATTCTCTCAATATAGACAAGGCATGTAGTAGATTAGTTCTGTTAGCTCTAGCAATAACCCATGCAAGTGATTATTACACCTTTCAAATAGTATCTGTCCTTCAGGAAACACAGTGAGAGTACTGGTTTAGAAACCACTGATTTGTATTGGTTTTATTTGCATTTATTTGTAATACTAAGAAATTATTTAAGCTGTAAATTAGTTAAGTTTTCTCACTGTATTTCCTACACATTAATCTCACTTTTTCTTGTCTCAAATGAATGAAACCTTTACATATCCTTATATTTCTTTACCTTCCTAATTTAATAATTTTCTTTTTTGATTGCCAAAATTTTTTTGGAGGCCATTATGTTATTTGGAAGCTATGTTTCTTGTTGTGTTTCCCAAAAAATTTGTAGCCTAAGAAATTAGTGAGGATATATGTACTTAATGATTTCACATTATAACTTTGTATATTTTTGTGGTATATTTTAAAACTGATCTTAATGTTTTATTAACATAGTGCAAGTCAGACCAGTTATTTAGTCTATGAAGTGGCAGAAAAATCAGTCCATTGTAATGTTTAACTAATTTATATTTCGAGTTTTCTCATTTGGTTGTGAGGATTTGCATGCACCACCACAAGTTTTTTCCTTGAGATTGGAGGAGTATTTGTTTGTTTTAGACAGTGAACTTGATACTTCAAGGTTTCAGAAAAGCTGCAGTAAAATACCTGTTTATTCTGTCTTCAGAACAAGTTCATAGGCACTTGGATCAGCATGAGGTGAAATACTTGCAATTTGCTTTCCGTTGGATGAATAACTTGCTGATGAGAGAAGTCCCTTTACGGTGTACCATCAGGTTATGGGACACATACCAAGTAAGTACTTTTTTAAACCTCCATAAATCTGGTAAAGTGTTTTGGACATGCCAGTATCTTTGTGAGTCATTTTTCTTGAACCTTTTCCTTTAGTGTTGTCTGGGTATCACCATGATAAAAGAAAAAACCTTCAGTGATCATCACTACTTAGAAACATTTAATGTCTTCAATCTTCTTGCTCTTTAAAGCCGAGCACTTGATGTTGTGATAGTTTATAGTACTAAATTGAACACTCACTCAATACTCCCTTCTGTCTCTTCAGAGAAGTGAAACATTGAATTGTGCCTAATCAATGCCCTCCATCAATTCTGAATTCCAGGCTTCTTAACTACTCAATCCAATATTAGCTTTCAGTCTTCAGTTGTCAGCCTTTGTCCTTTGTCATGTCTTCTGTCTTACTGTTTGTTCAGATGAAACTCCATGTTGCTGACCTCTTGGTGTGGAAATTATTTTTCTTCAATAATTTATTTTCTTATTGTCAAGAGAAAGAATTGATGTTTGAGAAAAGTGGTTTATGTATTCTTAGTTCTGTTATTTGGTGTTCCAGTAGCTTCTGGTTGCAATTCTTGACTATATGTTTAAACTATATATCCTTATCTACCAACTTTGTTGTTGAAGTTAGTGGGGGAGGGAAAAATAACAAATTTTAAATTCCTTAAGAATTTTCAATTGTATTAAACAGTAAATATGAGATTAACTCATAATTAACACCTTGTAAAGAGATGTAGTATCTTAAAATATCATTGTCTTTATATCTACTCATTATGTAGAAATGTTCTATTGGTTTCATACACTTTAATGCCAGAATGTTTACTAGATCATTTATCCAGACCTGTAACAGAGGGTGAAGAACTGCTTGCTCTTCATTTAATGAGTCCACTATGTTGTTTCAGTGAAGTCTGATGGTATCCAAATCTGATAAGAACATGTTAGGAAATGAGGAATCTATCTATTCTACTGTTAATCTGTTCTAAGAGGTGGTATCCTTGCAGAGTTTATCTTCAAAAAATATCTGAATTGAACATGGCTATTGGTTTCATCTGAGGCTCTTTTGCCTCCTTTGTTTCATTATAATATCTGTTATTCATTGTGGTATATTACCTGGCATTTTATTCCAGAGTAAAAAATTTATTCTTTATAAGAACTTTCTGAAAGACTAAGCTATTTAAATGTTTTACTGTAACTAATTTATCTCTTTTTGAAAAATTTTTGTTGCTGTTGCTGCAGTATTTCTAGCTCCTGAAGGTTTTTTACCATGCCAGCTCTAGCACTGCTCTTGGTACCTGATCATTAGCCTTATCTATATGGTAAAATAATGTAAGAGAGCCTCTTTAGTCCGGCTAACCACTGATATATGCCCCCAAATTTTTTTTTTAACAGAACTTCAATTAGAGTTAATCTCTGAGCTATTATTTTATAATAATGTTGAGAATTTTCCTTTGAAAAGGAAGTCTGGGGTTAATTTCTCAAACTATTGCCATGCTGAAAGGAGCCCTTTCTCATTGCAAGTCCATAGGCGCCTCTCAAGTTGCACTTCAGTGGGATCTTTATCCATGATAAGTGCTTCTGATTATTTAATTATAATTTTTAAAACTTTCTGATGTATTTAAAGTAGTATTTAAAAGCTTGATACTTAAGTCTTTGCACGAGATTTCCAAGGGTATCTTTTAAATACCTTCCTCAAGGTATTTTTATCCAAATACCTACATAGAATTCTTATACGCAGAGTGGGGACTATTTTTGTGTATTAAACAAACTTAAGGAGTAATTCTGTGTTTTGACTCAGCAGGTACAGCAGATTTGTGCTGTTTTCTAAGTTTTATTGTTTAGTAGACTGCTCTGTATGCCTGTCTTGTCTAATAGTGTATTTAAAACCAATAAGGATACCTTAGACACCTTTTTCTGAAACTTCAAGCAATTCCTCAAGTTGCTAATCAGATTCTAGTTGTGCTTGTATTACACTGATTAGCAACCTGTAATATGGATCTTTTCACCTTGATGCTATGGATAATAAATGCAGTGAACCTGTGAGAGCCAGTAAAGTTCATGCAAACTTTTTGCTAAGGTGTTAAGTAATAATGTTACAGATTTTTACCCAACTTGTCATTATGCCATTCTGTTGCCTGCAATTTCTGAGTTAATTGTTTACAGCTGTATTAGCAGTGCTGCTTTCTGAATGGAAAACGCTTCAGAGACAGAGTTTGTTCAGTTGGTTTCCTTGTCTGTTTCATATTTTTAACTGTAAAGCCTGCTATAGGCCAAAATGTTTCTCCTATTTAGAGATATATTGTTAAAGAAGTTTTTCAGAGGGTTTAGCTATGGATGGACCTCTGATGTTGGGTTTGAAAGAGACACGTAGAATGAGTAAAGGCAAGAAATATAATTAGCTTTCCAGATACAGATGGGAGGAGCAATCCTACTAATAATTGTAAGGGCTGGATAGATGTTTAACTACTTTTCTTCCTGTACTCAAAGGCTGATGATCCTGTTATCAGGCTTGCTTTTACTACCTCATGTGTTCTGAAGCAGTAAATTAAGGGCACATGGGAGTTCTGTTTAGATTTACACAGTTTTACTGTCTGCTATTTCAGTGGGTACTTAGGATGTGTACTGACTTTTACCCCCTGATAATCTTGAACTACTGTAAACAGAATTAACTTTACCTGCACTTTAAGTTCAGAAAGGTGAACTGCTCATGTTGTTGAAAGGTGAACTGCTCATGTTGTTATGTAACGTCAGCAGGGACTACAGGCATTCATCCCCACTCTGTTGATGTTGGGTTTTTTGTTCAGATCTACCTACCTTGTGGCTTTTGGGAAGGGATGGAGCATTTTGAAGGCCCTGTTTACAAACATGTCTAGTCCCAATGTGTGTCATGATGTGGGAATGGCATAGAAGCAGTGTCAGGTGAGGGCTTCAGGAGGGGTGGGACAGTCAGATTCCTTCATGTGGAAGGAATAGGAAGGCAGGCGGAATTGTCACATCCCTTCATGTCTGCACCCAGAGTGCATTCTGGCTCTGTTTCCTGCAGAAATCCAGTGAGAAGAAACCAGTGGCACCTTTTGAAAGAGAGGATCTGCTGCTGCTGCTGCTGTTTTAATGGAAAAAAACATTTTTCTCTCTTTTGTCTTCCTCTTTCCCCATTAAAGCTGGAACCATGCCTTGTTTCGCCAAGCTGCCTGTTTTCATCTGTTTCAGTGGAAAAATAAATACTGTGCTGTTTCCAGCTTAAATTCTAGATTGGTGATTCTCACAGCAGGCCCCAGTTTCTCATGAACTGCAGCAGAGGGTTTTCAGGGGAATAACAACACACTTAAATTGTCTGCTGTCGTGTATTTCCTAGTGTGAGAGATAACTGCTCTTGGCTGGAGGTGTTGGAACTGCATTCTGTCTCTCGGTATTTGTTACTATTCTTCCAGTGACTTTTGTGAGAATAGGATTGGACACTTTAATGATGCCCACCTCTGTGGTGGAATGTATGGTAGTAAGAGTCCTCTGGCTGGAGTCATATTCTCTGTCTAGTTTAATTTAGGATTCATCAGTCAGTTGTTAGGGTCTGTGGAGTAAATCGTTGAACATATCCAAAATACCTGTGCTTGAGCTAGTTAGAGTTGAGGGGAAGAGAAATTTGGAAAGGCTCCCAAATCCTCACATCAGTAAATGCTTTGTTATTCTGTAACTGTATCTATGAAATCCGTTAAAATACATCACTGTCTTCTGAAGAACTGTGTAAAGTAGAAAAAGTAAAGGCATTATGAATTTTGCTTACAAAAGATATGTTGAGAAAGCTTTTTAGCTCTAAGAATTTAGTTTGATTTATTCTTTAACCTGAATTGCATTTTGATGAGTGAAATATCCTACTTCTTCACTTGTTTCAGACCCTGGTGGTGTGGTTTTTTTTGGTTTTTTTTTTTTTTTTAATGCAGTAAATGTCTTGTAAATTTTTTCAAAATACCAATTGCTTGTTAAGTTATACCCAAGACATTTAAAATTTAAATCCATAGAACTAAAACTGATAAATATGAAGGTTCATGTCCACAAACCAAGATAGTGTAACATAAGACCTGAGTTTTATCTTTTATTATATCTTGCCTTTTTATGTTATCATCTTTTTTGACACAAAGGATTGGTAAAACAAAGTGGCATGATGGCTTAATTATTCAGTATATATAAGTGTTTAACATATTTCCATGGACTTACAAAATACAAGTTAGTTTTATATTTGGTCCTTGACAGAAGGATGCTTTGACACTATTTTAAGGATTTCTTTGCTATTTGAAAGTGACTTCTGTGGGCTTCTAAGTTTAACTCAAGATTTAACATACTGTATTAGAAAAGGTAGAGCTGCCTCAATGCTCAGCATCTGTGCTGTCTTACTCTAGATAAATATTTTATATGCTTACCATCAAATCTCAGAAAGTGTCCTTTCTTCAGGCTAAGACATTTGATGGCAGTTTCTATTGAAGTTTTTATTTTCATTTATTTAAATTCTTAAAATGTGTGTTGTCCTTCAGGCACTCATAAGATATGCTGTGTTTATGTAGCTGTGTGCTCCTGTGTTGGGGTAGGAAGCAATGCCATTTCAGTGGTGGCAGCCATTCCCAGTTCTTCATCCTTGACTAGAAATGGCAATACAGGACTTGAATGTCAGTGCTTGCATACCAATACTCAGAGCAGAACAGTGTTTAGAGTATCAGTGTATTTAGCTGCTTAAATACAGAGTTCAAAACTGCATTTGACTTGTAGGTAGTTTGCAGCTGGGAGTCTCTGACAATGCCATCAAATTATCTGGATGCAAGATAACAAGGTGTTATACTGACTGGTGTTTTAAATAGGATAGGAATTTTCATAGACATAAAAGTACTTAATTTATTTTCCATGTAGAATGGAGTGGATGTATTTTTCATTAAAGTGTTTACCTTCGGATCTGATGTTCTTACATAAATTACCTTTTTGTTCTGTCTTTTGTGCAGTGATTTCTCTGTGTAACTCACCATGGTAGTAGTACATAATTCACAGAAGAGATACTGGCACAAGTTTCATAGCTAAAAACTTGCTCAGAAAAAGGAAAACGGAAAAGGAAAATGAAGTAGCAGCAATGTATGTTAGTTTTCAGTTCTAAATACATGCTGTCATATGCTCCGTGAATGTTTAGAGTTGAAGTGTACAGCCTAATATTTTCACCTGCCAGGAGGCATTTTTGTTTCATACCATTTAGCTGACTGCTGTATTGCCAGCTCCCCAGTAAGTAGCTGATGCAGTTGACATGAATAATGCACTCATACTCATTGGAAACACAAAACCAGGGAGGTGAGGTAGGTACTGTTTACAGTGCCCTGCTGTCCTACTTAGCAGCATTGCCCTGTTCTTGTGTGAGGAAAACTTTACCGTTACCAAGGTACTTAAAGCTTACTGTGTAAAATGAGGCACAAATGAAAGAATTTATAAAATCATACCATTTAAAATGCAAAACAGTAACAAAGATTAACAAAAGACGCAGAAAAAGTCAAATAATAACACCGAATTTGACAGTACTGGTGAGTTGATTTACTGTCTCACTGCTGAAATAGGTTTTTCTTCTAGTTTCTGCTCCCCTCAGCTCCTTGACAGTATCTATTAGTTTTCTTCACTTTAGGGATGTGAGGAGGCTGATGAGAACCACAGCCGGTGCAAGGGAGAGAGGATGAGAGAGAAGAGCTGTGATTTCAGACCTAGTGTTAGATCAGGATGATTGCTTGTCCTTATTTGCCATCTTTCCAAAGCACATTTTCTTTCTTGGTAGATAGTACATTTCTCAGGTTGCATCCCTTAGACAAACTTCAATAGGGAGCACCTGTTCCTGGTGGAGCCTGCCAGCTTTATCTTTCTTCCTGAAATCCTGCCAGTGGGTCTAGAAAAAGATATTTTTTTCCTTCTTGAAATTTATTCTTTTTTCTTAATTGAGGAGACCAATGCTTTCTTTGCCCAAAATAAACACTGTTTTTTTCTGGAAAATGTAAATGTATTGACTACCATTTATATCTTCCCTTCTTCAAGGAAGGCTGAAGTGTACTTTTCATTTCTTTGACTTAGATAGTGTTCATTTTTATTTTCATCTCGTAATGAATCTCATGCTTTATTGACCAATATGGTAACAGACATATTTGTTTTCTGTTTTTGATTAAGGGGATTTTGTTTAAAAGTAGGCATCTAATGTTAAGTTTTAAGAAATAATATTGGAACAATTTCCCAGAAGTGCTGAGAATCCATTTCTGCTCTCAAAGGTGAGTACATCAGGTATTTGTTCATGGTTAGTCCAACTTGACTGTCTCAGTGGCTCACGTCATGGATGACATCAGATGTTTATGCTTTGCAGTGTTTTTACCTCTGTGTGTATATATCCAGGCTGCATTTCATTTGTAGTTTTATTATTCAGTGGCACAACAGCTTTCTGAAACTTCTTGAAGCCAACTTTATTTTTTACCAGTAAAAGCTATTTGGAATAATTTTGCATCTCTACCAAACTAATATTTTTCAAGAGCCCTTACTGTTTTATTGAACAACACAGATTCTATTCTGTTATTTTTGTCCTTTTAATTTATGAACACTTTCTCTCTCATTTGACAATAACTTAATTTTAGAATCTGACTTAGTTACCTTGTAAGAAGTGTCAGGACATATGAATATTTAATATCCAATTACTAACATGTGGGTAGCATCACGTCTTTCAAATTTTTAAGCATTTGTCAATTTGAAACTGGCTAGTAGGTTAAGTGTTCTGGAGTAGGGGAGACATGTAGTGGGATATAACCTTTCCTGCCAGATGTAAAATATGAACATGAAAGTTTAATGTTCTTGGGAAATAAAGGTAAAAAATACTGTGTGTTGTGGTAGTGACTCTTCTTGTCACTACCTGCACTAGACTGTAAGAGAAAACAGCTCCTGGGTTAAAAAGCATCAGTGTCCTCAGGAGGCTGTACTCAGGTCATGCCTCTACTTTTGATTCTGCCACCTCTTGTTTTCTCTTGGGAATGTTTTTTAACTCCCTACCTCAGAGCTGGAATTCACCATCCTGCTGTCTACTGAGCCTAGCCTTGATCTTGCCAACTTCCATTATAATTCAGGAAAACATTTTCACATTGTTCTCTTTAAAAATAAATGTAAAAGTGTGGTTTAAGTCATATTTAGTTATTTGGAACTATAGGAAGACATGAACAAGTGAGAGAAGAACTTTTTATTGTAAGACTGGCAGTCGAAACGTGTACCTGTTTTAGCATAATGTCCTTGTTTTGACTCTGCATTCATTTGGAAGTTTCTCAATCCCTTTGTATTCAGTATTTTCTTGTGTCAAGAGAGTCCTGATACATCAAGTTTCTGTTGAACTTGAGCAGTTAAAAAGTTTTTATAGTTTTCAAATCTTTGTCAGACAACTGAGTGTCATTGCCTTCTGCCAAATGCGTATTTACCTTCTGGAATAATTTTGTTGCCAGGGCAACCTTCCACTGGTAAGAGTTGTGCTCATTAGGAATTTATTGTGGCAGGCAATTATATTTCAGTAGTACAGCACTACTGAAGTCACTAACCTCTTATTGTTTGTCTTAAGTGCAATCTGAAATAATGGAAAACTCAAAGAAAAGAAGGTAAGAGTGTTAGTTAAAAAAAGAGCCACACTGCTTTAACCATATATATATATACATACAATTTTATGTACAGTCTTTAACATGCCTAAGGATTATGTGCACAGGGAGAAAAAACAAATTTCTTAGACAATAATTTAGCTTTTCAGTGTGAATTTAGAATACTCTCATTCATATATGACCGTGTTTTATATATGAATATAGCTCACAGGTTTTCTCCTATATACGAAAAAAAAGCCAGATAGTATTTGTAGAATTATAATGGTCTGTATGTATCTTTTGTTGATAACCCGAGTCTAGTTTGTTAGTTTTTCCTATTTATTTTGTGGTTTCTTGTGGAGAGACAGGGTTCCCAAATTCCCAGTGAAAGCAGACTAAGTGGGTCCTGATTTTCTGCTGGACCATACTCTAGCACAGAGCAGTGTGCACATTCAGCTTCCCAACTGTGATCTGCAGCTTCACTGGCACTGGCAGATATTAAACTGACAGTGACAGCCTCTGTGTGTGACTCCCCATGACAGCTGAAGTTGTTAACTGGCACAAATTCATGCCTTTGAATGGGTTTGCCTAATATTTGCCAATGCATGGGAATTTCTGTGTTCAGAGGTCTGTCAGATCTAGAACTCCAAAGTTCCTGGTCTGTCCTTCCTACCAGTGGGCTCACTATGAATGGCAGAGGTGGGATTCAGTTTGAGATATAAATGCAAGAAGAGGGGTGTCTTTCTGTAAGTTTGTGTTCGTTGCTGTGTTGGGTTTCTAAGCTTCACCCAGTAAATAAACTCAGGAGCTTAGAGAGAGATTTAGAGTGATTTATGAGATGTATGGTTTAAAGTGGCTTATCAGCTGAATGCCTTTTTAGGCTCCATTGAACATATTGACTCCATCTTCATTAACTTTGTAGCCTAAGTACACAGCGTGCTGGTAGGCACTCAAATTTAAAAATCTTCATCTCAAAATGGAAGCTTTCTACATTTTTTGCAAAAAGTGACTTAAAATTCTTATCATAATATTTAAAAGGACTAATGATGTCAAATTCTTGACCACTTGATCAACCGTTTTAATGTCAGTAAGTGTGAATTAGAAATATGTTTATGTATTGCTAATTTTTGTCCATTTTTCTTTGGAGGCATTCATTGACATCAGGGATGATTCAGCGTGGAAAGTAAAAGAAGGAAAAAGATAAGAACCCATGCTTTTTTATGAGGAAAGTATTTAGACATGAAAAAAACAGCAAATCAAAACTCAGTGATATGCATAGGAAGCCTGTAGGTTTTTCTAAGTTCAGGTTCTTTAGGCAACTTCCAGTACTGTTGAAATAGATGTTAATTTTTCTGTGGTTAAATGAAAGTTGGTTGTGAATGCAGAGAGAAAGTACTTTTTCTTATGCTTAGCTTAGTTTAGCTTGAAGAATGTGAATAATCCCATTGACTTCAATAGAACAGCTCATGAATTGTTTTATTTAAGCATGTACTCTCAAGTGCTTTATTGATCAGGATCTTGATGAATGAGTATAGAATACTTATAGAATGTTAGATACAGTCTTGAAAACAGTTTATTTTGCTCCTTGGCTACTTTGAAGTAGCCAATGTTTCTAGAAGAAGGCTTTATTAAAATTAATACTGTTCTCAAAGACCAAAGTCTGGAAGAGAATTGTGTTGCTATACAAGAAGACAAAAAGAAAAATTTCCTTTCTTACATCCACATGCTCTTTAATGTTATGCTCCTTCCTCCCATAGAGCCTCTTCTCACTGAGCTTCCCTGATGTTTTAAGAGTACATTACATTTAAGATTACACTACAATTTAGTTTAATATTTTAAACCTACTTAGTTTTCTTTTCTGAAGCTCCAGTTAGTTGTGTTAGGTATTATTGTTCATAGAAGTGAGCACTAGCAACTAAACTGAGTGCCATTTGAGTGCCTTTTTTGTTCTGATGTCTTGTTTTTGTTAAAACCTGAACAAATATTCAAAGGTCCTAACATGTTGTACAGTTCTCTGGTTCCTTGTTTCAAATTTATTAAGACATCCGTAGCTTACACAGCCTGCACAGAAAATCTATTAAACATTAAAGATCATTTAAACTCTTTTCCACTGTGTGAGACATAATACCTAGATTCAAACACAGCTTTGGGGGAGGGGGGCAGGGAAGAAGGGACAAACTAATATTTGACAAATCCAGTAAAATTCAGTGAAAATAACTTCTTTATAGCAGCTTGGATCCTTGTGAAGGGCTTATGAAATTGGTATAATTACTGCTTGTTTCTGGAATGCGCAACCTCATTAGAACTACATGAAATAATAAAAATCTTATCTTCTTTTGTCTCTCCAGTCCTTTAGGTCCTAGTAGTGATCACTGCTTTTTTAGTATTCTGGCCTTTCTTGTATTCCTGACACGTGACAGTCTTGTGCTTTGCTCTGCCACTTGCATTGTCCTTGGCTGTTGATTTTGGGAGCTGTTCTGCCCTTTCTTCCTGTCTCACAGGGGTTCTTGGTTCTTTTTCACTCTTCCTCCTCCATCCTGCTCATGGGTGATCTGAGGCTTTCTTACAACTTCACTGTCAGCTTATGCTGATGATTTGCATATCTACTTTTTTTCCTGACCTGTCTTCCTTAGTTAAGACACGCGTTTCAGAACGTCTGCATGACAGTTCTCCTGAGATAGTTGGCAACAGTTACTGATATCAAGAATTCCTCTTTTCCTCAATAGAGCTCTTGCTTCTCTCATTTCATAACTTTTTCTAGTATATTCTGCATAGGACTTTTTTGTTCAACATATTTTTCTCTTACGTTTTCCAGACAATCTGTGCTGTACTTTTCCTTCACAGAATTTCCAAAATCCCAATTCCTATTCTTTTTTTTTTAAATTTCCATCTAATACAAATAATATTAATCCCTTTAAATCAGATAGAATATGTAATTTTCTTTTTCTGTCATTACTCAGATGTTCCATCATTCAGTTCCTTCATTTTCTTGACATTTTTCTCTGTATTTATATGGTTATCCCAATTAAGATTCTATTCTCCCAGTGGTAGGTCAGAAACTACTGATCAAAAACTCCAGCTATTTCAAAATGCATATAAATCTGATGAATTTTGGCTGTACTGTGCTTAGTTGGAATTAATTTTTTTTGTAGTATGAAACTGAAACAATGCTCATAATGCTGGAGTTTGTAAGTGAATATGAAGAAGTTCTAAAGTGTTGCCTAATATGACATCAGAAATGGTTTTCAAGTTAAATCTGATTTTAGCAGTCCTCTGGGCTGTCTTTAGTAAGCATTATTTCACTAAGTCTTTGCCACCTTTATCTGTTAAGATACATTTCTACACAACAAAAAAACTTCAGTGTGGAAATTTTCAGTTGGGCACTAGTTCAGAAATAATGTTGTCCTGATTATTCAGATCTCTGAACAGAGTATATACTGTGCAAGTACAAAGGGTGAAATATGTAGTTAATATACTGATTATTCAGATTAACTATGCAAATAATTTATTACTAATGATTACTGCATATTTTAAATTAGTGAATTAATTTGATGTTTCCATCTTTTGTTTTGTTTTAAATTTTGCCTAGTCTATTTACCTTCTTGAAAACATATGTCTGTGAATGAACATTCATTTCTCTGTTCAACCTTTTTGGCTACACCCTAATCCATTTTCACTGTGTGGGCAATACACCATAAACAAACTTGTATATGGGAGTTGGTGGGGAAGATTAATTTCACACAACTCAGTTGTCTTCAATAATGTTCCATAGAGTAATGATATCTTTCAATGAAGCTAAAATTCATGTCTTTAAAACAGTCAAGACTAATATCTGAATCAGAACTTGAGCATCATTGCTGTGTTGCAGTACTGTTGTGACTTGGTAAACAATGAAAGAAAGAGTTTACAAAGTGAAAATAGCTGTCGTGGGAAACATCTTTCAGAGATGGTGACTCCACATCAGCTGTTGTACTTTTTGAAAGTTGTGACTGGTGGTAATTGAAGGAAGATAAGTTTTGATTCAAGCTGGAGATATGTGGATTAAATTCTGGAACTGTATTTTTCCACAGTAGGGAGGGAAAAATAGGACTTGATTTTTGTTTAATGAAGAAGTTAATTGTATGAAGGAACAGTGTACTTTATATGGCTTTCTCAGTTTGTATTGACCCTGATGTTTGAGAAATGCTGAATTCATGCAACCACATAGAAGTTGAATTGTATGTTGCAAATGGCACAAGTTTCTCAATCATGTAAGCTGACAGAAGTTGCAAAAAGTGGATTTGGAAACTTCATTTGAAGGTAACTTATGAAATGAATTTAAAAAGCAATACTCTCTTTTTTTAAAGAGCCTCTGGTAATTTGTACAGTTGAACAATACCCTTTTCTCTAATGTTTTTAGTAGGTTATATACTGAATTTAGCTACTATTATTTTGAAATGTTGAATATTATTACACTAAGGATACTTCATCCCACTTTATTGGGACAATAAAGCACAGTTGTATTTAGTTGATTACTGTGATTTCTGTTCATTCCATTTGCAGAGGTTCACAATGCTTTAATTTGCAGGGGTTCACAATGCTTTAATTTCACACAGGCTAGCTTTTATTTCTCCACTGTTTTAAGCAGCACTGACATTTCACCAACCTTTCTACCTTTGTTTCTAAGTCCTTCAGTTGCAGCTTTTGTATTTTCCTTGTTTTTCTTGAAATTATTTTTTTTTTTTTCTCCAGTACCACTAAGTTGTCGTTTTAAAGATGTATTTTTTTCAGCCATGGAAATGAAAACTTCTAGGTTTTGGAGCAGTGTAGTGCCAATATCCATGTTGCTCATTATGAAGTTTGTACTTGTAAATGTTTATAGGCAATATCCTGTAGGAACCTCAGCCCAGGCTGCTCTCATCTTCCTGTCATCTCCTGTTGCCTTCAGTTACTTGCTAATGTGAATGCTGACATAAGCTTTCAGATAACCCTATTCAATCCATTTTACATAATCCTGGGTTAATTAGACATTATGTCAAGGCCAGTTGTGCATTTTGTTATTATGTGTAAGTCAGTGCAGTCTATTAAATGGTTCTTAGTCAGTATCTAATGTTACTCAGTGCATCTTCAGCATCTGCTGAAAAAAAATTGAAAAGCTGTGCACATTTTACAATAGTCATTTCAGAGTACTTGTGCTTGGTTAACAAAAATTCACATATGTTTAGATTTTATGACATTGCTGTATCATGATTACATGTTAAAATACATGATAAAATTAATAATTTATTTTTGCAACCATGAATCAGAACCTAGCACAGCAGGTCACCTTTTCATAGAAAGAGCTCTGGTTAGTCAAGCCGGACCTACTTTTCATAAACCCATGCTGACTATCTTGCAAATTTTTCAATTTCTACTGTAGTATTTTTTTTACCTGTATAGCTCAACAATTCCAGAAATTGTCATGTAGTTTTCCATATATGTAAAATAGTTACAAATTCCATGTACATTTTTAAAATATAGTTGCATCTTCATGAGAAAACATACAGGTAGTTATGCTTCATTTCTTTTTAACTTATTCTTTTGTGAGAAGACTGTGTTTATAAATGCTGTTATCAGATGCCATTCAGTGTATTTCAATTTATTTTCCATGGAAATTTGCATTGGAAAGATGTGATAGCAGTGCTTTTCAATTTAAATGCATTAGCATCCACTAAGGAAGTTGCAATACCTGCATTTTGAAGAGCAACGTATGTTGTGCAAGCTGATGGATTGTGTTAATCTAATCAAACTGTCAAAGCAATCCTTCTTACAATATTCTTCTTCATAAACCCAGTAAGCATCTGAACTTGTGTTTTATGCCTTTTTCCTCGCAGAAAGTAAACACTGATCACACTCAAAGCATTTGGAAATGAGAATATTAACAAAGATTTAACTGGCAAACTGGTTGCAACTGTGAGCAATGAACAGGAAAATCTATATCATGCTCATCAACAGTAATTAAAATATAGTTTGTAAACTTACAGCTGATACTTTAAAAAGAACTAAGGTACATATTTTCTATACTTTGTAATATAGCATTTCAATCAAAGATACTTTCCTTTTTGAGGATAGCTGATTAGTAGTGATTCATACAAAACTCACGTTATTTTCCTGTGTGATAATCTTTCAACCTGCAGTTTAAGTCATATTTTAAAACAGAGATTCATTATAAGAGGTTTATTTCTAAATTTGATGTGATGTTTTTTCCTACTGACTAAAAAGACATGTCTACATGTCATTTTATCCTAGTATACTTTAGATATACTTAATTATTTTAACTCTGTTATTACTTTCTGTTGTATCACATTATTTCAGAGACTGAACAGAGAGGAAATATTAATGGCTGTGTTGATTTATTATTAAAATGTCAAATTGGAGAAAAGGTGCACAGAAATGCTACTGTTGGGAAGCAGATTAAAAAAAACCCACTAAACACATTTCAGGATAGTTTGCAATTAAAGTATCTTTGGTGAACCTTTTCTTGTTATCAGTTTTGACATAATAAATTTGCTGAGTAGTTATCAATTCAGAGAAGACACTGTGAGCATCTGGGAAGTACTACTGGAAAGGTATTTTGATGTATCACTATTTCTTCTTTATTCACTGTGAAGGAACTTACTTTGTTGATTAGAAATTTAAAAAAGGCCAATTTCAACTACTTTGAAATGCACAGTAGATGAAGTTGAAACAAAACAGATACTCCTTTATTTCATATCTGAACAAAAGAGTAGTATCTGGTAGCATAACAAGTTGAAAGTTTTCA
The DNA here is from genome assembly GCF_000277835.1 of Geospiza fortis. Lineage (NCBI taxonomy): Eukaryota > Metazoa > Chordata > Aves > Passeriformes > Thraupidae > Geospiza > Geospiza fortis. The sequence continues at coordinate 152,995 of NW_005054354.1, read as the reverse complement.
GATGAAAATACATTTTTAAGTTGATGAACAGAAAGTAGTGCAGATGCCTGTACTTTTCCTATGTGTGCTAGTTGTACATGTGTTATGCAATATCATCACAAGTGATCAGGAAAGAAAAGTGAGTAACAGAATAGGAAAGCCTGCAGCTGGTAAAAACTCATTCTGAATAAGCATAGAACTGAACTTACAAACCAAGAAAAGCAGAAAGACTGCCTGAGACAGAGTGACAAAAATACAATGGTACTTAAAATTCCCATTCAGGTAAGTGTAAAGGGGCATGGAAAGATTTGAGTTGAAAAAGGAAATTATATTCTGGTACATAGTTTTGACCATGAATTATGTATTGCCAATTAGGCACAAGAACTGGAGGTCAGAATACTTTTAGGAAAATGATAGAACTAAGAATGAAAGAGACCCAAATTTTGCCATTACATAAATCTACAGTGTTCCTATGTAACAGGTTGGAGGAAGTCAAAGTGAAGAATTGCACCTTCAAGATTCTTGAGCCTGGCGGGGGAAAAATGATTGAGAGGAGAATGTAGAACAGGTGTACAAAGTACATGTGACATAGGGGAAAATTTAGTCACATTTAAAAACTGGTGTCAGGTGCAAGCCCAAGATAGTGCTTTACACAGCAGTTCAATTGTTGAACTCTTTACCACAACACTCTGAGGGTCCTGAATGTTGTGTGGATTCAAAAAGGGACTGAGAAAACTTGTGAGAGAAAAATCTATCATTAGGAATTGAAGCAGATTCCAATATCTGGATCAAGATACCTCTGTGCTATGATGTGGTAGATGGGAGGAAGTTAACTAAAACTTGCACTTACTTGAATTTTCCCTGATTCAAAGACAAGATGCTCAACCTAGATTCTTTTAGAGTAGCCATACTGGACTCTGAAACTCTGTTGATATATTATGAAACTCTGTTGATATTTGAAACTCTGTGCATATATTCCACATAGAAAAACATCTTCAGGTTAGAAAAATTGAAGAAAATGCTATTTTTTTACAATTTTTTTACAAACTCCATATGATTCAAGACTCTTTCTTCTTCCACAAGGCACTGTGTTTTTTCATAACCACATAATGGATGGAATGTTTTATGTTATCTCTAGGGTCTGAGGAATGCAAAGTTGATATGCAAAATTAGGCAGCATTTCTTTGTCTACAGTATATTTTAGTTTACGATATTGATATTGAATTTTTCTACTAATTTAAATATTTAAATAGAAAAGTGCAACATTTTGCTTTGAAAAATATTGAAATCTATGTTTTCTATATAAATTTATTTTGTTTAAAAGTAATATTATTAAATGTGTCCTTTTTTAATTTTCAAATATATTTTCTGCTCTTCCTTCCACATATATTTTATTTGAGCACTTGGCAATATAACACAGTAGGAAAAATTAACTTCCTTGTTTGGTCTTCAAATATATGAAGAGAGCTGTGAGGAGAGCTGACTTCTTCACTCAGTTGAGGTCAGCAGGTTGCTTGATTTGCTGACAAATAAATAAGAAGAGGAAAGTGTCAAGAAAAACATGGATACAAATATTTTACATAAAATATTATTTGTATTGTAGGAAAATTATATCTTTGCTTCTAATTAAGAAAGCCTTTAAATAATTATTCATCAAAGTTCTTACTTTAAATGGGATTATGATAGGTAGACCTTTTTGTGTTAATAAACATACTCAAACTGCAAAGTGGTTTCCTTTGGGTGTTAATATTTCTCATAGAGTTAAGACCTGTTTTTTGTTTGTGTCCTCTCTTTACTTCTTCCTTTTCCTGGTCTCAAGCAAACATCCATTTTGACCTCCACTGTTTCCAGTAATCCCCTTTTTAATAATTTATATCTTATTCAGTTCCACATTATTCATATCAGAAGCATTTTGCTTTTATATGTGTTTAAATGTCAGAAGCAAATACATTTGGAAATAAATATTTCTTTAATTTTAGTCATGATAGTTTTCCACTACAGGTAAGACATTTATATTGTTTAACAGCGTTAACAAAACCTAATGTTATTCTTTCAGCAGGGGAGCAGGGGTGAAGTGGGGAGAACAAAGTGTAGGAGAGATGAGTCATCTTGTTTTTAGTATTTCTAAATAAAGCAGTTGTGTTAACATGCTTTGATCCCTCAAGTAAGTGCTTGGAAAATGAAGGGAAGATAAAAATTTCTTTCATCTTTTGAGTAATTTAAAATCATTTGGAATTTGGTTCTCTTCCAGGTTGTCCCTTTATATAAGTACTAAACATTATTAGGTTTTCCATCATATTGCTAAGTCTAAGTAATTAACAGAAAATTATGCAAAGTGAGAGGAATGTTGCAGGTACTTTTATTGTAGTAAATAAGTCTTGTAAAGTACTTTTTAATGGGGAATTTAACAATTATTCATTTTGGTATTAAAATGTAATGACTATCTGTTTTCTTTTAGGTGCATTTGAATTTCTGATTTAAGTTACTCTGTGCATTTTATCCCCTTAGCTTTCATTTAGATTAATCAGCTTGTTGCTATAAATATTTTCCCCTAGTGTCATTTCCAAAAATTCTGCTAGTATCAGTAGAAAAGTAGACTTTGTAGAGTTAAATCTTCATTAAATGTTTTTATTCACCAAGACAGATTGTTTCATTTTCTTCTTGCCCTAATTCTGCTTCATTGCTTTTAGAAATGCAAATAAATCCTGAATCAGAAAACTCTTCGTATTTAGAAGGAGTTCTTGGAAGTGTGAAGATGAGCACATGTGGAATCAAGCATACTTGTGCTATAACAATCTGGGCAGTTCTTTATCAGGCTCTTGTGAGAGGGGGCAGGGAATGGCTGGCTGACCATGTTAAAAGCAGTCATTTCTGGCCCATTTCTACATGAGATGTGAGTCAGTTTTACTGACTGCATGTGATAATAACTGTTTGTTACGATGTAATTAGTAGAATTGGATAGAATAGTTCATTTAAAAGGGACCTACAGTGATTATCTAGTCCAACTGCCTGACCACGTTATTATACATTTTTATGGCTCACCTACACTGAAAAAAAAAGAAAAATATCCATCCTTTACTGATTTCTGTTGATGTCTTCTCTTCCTTACATTACCAGGAAAGGGTGCTGCCAGAATACTATATACTAACATCTAGCACCATTGCAGATACAATTTTAGCTATATACTTTCCCTGGGAAGGTGTTTTGTAGAGCTTCATCCTGAGTTTTGATCTTTTTACAAGCATGATTGAGAGGTGCAGGAAACTATTTAACACATTCCTACTGGAAAAGTTGCAGTGTATGTCACTGGAGCAATGTAGTTTCTCAAGGAAACGTGATCAGTTGAGTCACTCATTAAGTTTTATTGCATCTCTGGTGTGCTGAGATGTCAGTTTGTGTTCTGAAAACAGTGTTCAGAAGCCTCATTCACTTGCCACATCAATGCCTTATTCCTGAGAAGAGGCACAAAAGTCATTCTCTGTTTCTCCAAGCTGGAGTTTATGCTGGCATACTTCACAGCAGAGAGGTTTCACTGTGTTCCTGTTCACTCTAAAATGGACTGTAGAGCGTGGTGCACTATTGAAATAATCAGCTTCTGGTCAAACACAAAGGCATTTCACAGTCTACAGCACCATCCTTCATCCCTTATGGAGCAGCATAGGAATTTAAATAAGCTCTCATGCAAGGAAGATTATTTCTTTTTGGTATAAACATTTTAAATGAAGGGAGAAAGTCAGAATATCTTAATGACTGTCAGGAAGTAGGAGCATAAACCCTTTGGGTTTGTGATTATGAAGTGTAAGTTTTAGAGAATTAATGGACTTGTAACTTAGTGTTGATTTAAAAGAGAATGTCCTACAAAAAGAATTAAGTTTTCTTAGCTTAGTTGATTCATTTTCTATGCCAGCTTTCTGATGTCTTTCCTCCTTTCAGTCATTCCATCTTACAGACTGCGTAGATTTTTCCCTACCATTGTGAAAATAAGTTTAGATTTAAATATTTAAAAAATATTTAGTAGAAATAAGCTTTTTGAGGAAAGACACTGCTTTATAGCTGGTCAGAAAGTGGAATTTATTATAATTAACTATTGAGATATAAATTTTTGAAAAACACTTTATAATGTATTTATTACTGAATATCACTAATATATGTGAGCTAGAAAAATGCACTCTTTATTTTTACTGCACTTTTTATTTTTCCTGACAAAAAACCCATAGCTTACTTCCATGGTGGAGTTTTGATGATGTATTTCAAATTACAAAAATAAAAACAAAAACCACTGATTTAGTCCAAAAAGCGATATTAAGTTATAAATGGCAGTTCAGTTGCTCTCCTGAGTTGTCTGATAGCTTTGTCAATATGGCAGTCTAGATTCTGGGGGCATATTTGCAGAGATTTCATATCAGGCTTATCTGCTTCTTTTGGCTAAAGCCATGTACACAACACTAAACAGTGCAGGGAGGAGACAGGCTGAGCTACCAAAAGATTCTACTTAGAATATCAACAATCATACATTTTTTTATATGACCTCTAGTTTTTGTCACTTTATTAAAATGATTGAGAACAAGTTTGTGTTTAGGTCCTTACTTCAGCAAAAATAAAATGTGCTTAAGAAGAACTGAGTATTAATAGATGAGACATTCTCTGTAGAAAATTCTGAGTTTTTCTCACTAGTAGCATAATTATTCCACTCATCCTTTTCGCCTGACAAATGGAACACAACTGCTGCCAGTTGTCTATTAATTGCATCCTTTTTATCAACTTCCAACTCTTTCTGTTAAACTGTGATATGCTCTATTTAGTATATTATTCTGTAGATTTGTTTCTTAGCATTCCCACTCACCAGACATTTATTTTTGTCATGCCTGTGTTTCTCTGCAAGAGTGAGGGAGTGTGCAAGAAGGTGTTGAGCAGTGTCAGATGAAGCTCATTGCTATTCCAGCAGCATGACTGCGCTCCTTTAGGAGGGCATTCAATCCTTGGCATTCATTCCCTCACACTGATGTGATAACAGAATAAAAGAGCTTTACAGCTGATTGAAGTCAAGTAGTAGAGCCATTGTAAAGGCTCACAAGAAGATTACTGATGAATACCATTACTGCTGGAGGTTGGACTGGCAATTGTGCATGTCCGTGCTTTCTTAAAGAGATTGAATAATGAAAGAGAGCATGTGGTAATAATTCTGAATTACCTATGCTGTCCTTTCCTAGAGGGAAGATATAGATGTCCATTGGACTTAAGAGTACTAAGAATTGTGTCATATATGTTTACCAAGCTCTGAGAAATCTTCATTTTTAAGTGGTAATTGGAGTTGTGGGTATATTAGTTCTCTGTTTTTGAATACCGGAATAAAGGAAATTGGGCATGATATTCTGCTTTAGTCTGGAGTCAAAAGGTGTTTGGCCACTTCAGGTATTAATGGAAATTCCATAGTTTTTCCCATCTTTCACACTACAATGTTCACGTTTTTCTTATGACAGGAGGCGGATTGAAGGCTTTGAATTTATTGCAGTACATGGAACAGTCTTTGCTTATAAATGAAACGGATGACTGAGATAAAATCAAAGGCTCTTCTGTGGTTTAGTTTGGCTGAATGTTTTTGAAACTAATATAGTTTGTGTCTGATTGTTTTTTTCCTGCAGAGAGGGAGTATATTGGAAAACATTACGTGAAATTCCCAGTCTGACTTATTTTTTCTGTTATGCTTTTAAGTAATGAAGGAATAGGAGATAAATAAAACTTTGCAAGAAGACTTTCATGTGCAAGAGAATAGTTCATAACTGCATGTACTAGCTCTGACAAGACCCTGGTTGCTCTATAAAACCTCAGGTTGGCCTTGGCCGTGGTTCAGTACATGACTATATGTGAGAGTGTGTTTCAAAAGGATGTCTGCAATCCAAACCAAACCACAGTAGCTATGCCATTCAGAAATTACTTTCTGAATCCTAGAAAACTCCTCAGAGCCTTCTCTGCCCTCTACAAGATTATTTTCATCAAACTCTGTTTACCTCCTGATCTTCCCATCAGTCTTTCTGGCTCTGGTTGGTGTTCTTTGCTGTAATTTTTCTCCTGGTGTTCACTGTGATCCCTGGAATTTTCAATTTGTCTGAAGGGAAGCTCCTAAGGGATCTCACTTTTCCTCTGGAGACATCATCCCGACCTCCTGTGTCTGTTTTTGGAAAGGAATACAACCCCCACAAACTGAAAGCAAAGAATAATCTTTTACAATACTCTTCAATTGGATCATGGTAAATATCCATAGGACTGCTGTACATTGGATCACATAACCTTTAATACATTTTCCATTGGTTTTGGTAGATTAGAACAATTGCATGTTATGATTATTTTTTGTCCTTTATCTGTCTTTGAGAACAATGGCAGAAGTTCCTTAGATTGTGTTGATATGTCTGAATGGAAAAGATATTATGAAAAGTAATAAATAGAAATTATGCCTCCAACTTCTATTTGCTCTGAATTTGTTTCGAATGGAACTTTTATGAAACACAATAAATAGTATTGAAAATGCAAGTTTTATATGTAGTGACTTAAGAAATATTATAATACCTTGAATAAGCTAGATAGATACAAGTAGCTATACAGGAGGTTTTTTGCATTCTAGACAGAAATTAATATTTTGGAGAGGAAACATGGTCTAGTCGACAGGACAATAGAGATAACAGTTGAAATAGCTATGCTTTCTTGCTTTTTCATTTAAATACAGTCAGTTTTTCTTTCTTTCTTACAAAAAGTTATGGATGAAAATTTCCAGATAATGTCACCTACTGTTTCCTTTCTGTAAAAGAAACTTTGTGGAAGTTTTATATAAATTATTAAATACAAATCAACTCAACAAAGACTGTATCCTTTGATTATCCTTTAATAGATTCTCTTGTTGCTGAAAAAAGTCTCATACATTGTGCTCAAAAGGGTCCACAAAACTAATAATGGCATTTTCATTATTGAGCCTTTAAATTCTAATAATCTTCCTGTTTGTTAATAAACAGGTTCTCTTCTTTCTAATGGAAGTCTTTCCTTGTTAGTAGTAATTTGTCAAGACTGTGGAAAATCAGTGTCTTAATTGGAGAGCAAATCAATCTGTCCTTACTGAGATGTATAAACAACTTTCATTGGTGATACTTCTTTAAGCCTTAAGTTGCAGACAGAGAAGAGTTGACTCTTCAGTATGTTTTAACTTTATTTTAATATTTCAGAAAAAAATATTTTTCTGGCAGTTATGTGCTTTGGTTTGTCTTCAAACAAGCCAACACCTGCTTTTTAGTAAAACATTTTCATAATTAAAAATACCAATTTTTTTCAGTTTTCCGTAAAATACAATTTGAAACGTTTTGTTTCATGATACTTTTGCAGTTAAATATTTAAATTCAGACTAAATGTTTGTATGATTGCAGCGTATTTATTTTCAAAGTTTTAAGTGTGATTATTAATATAATCTCTGAATATCTGCTATGTAAATTAGGTATATGGTAAAGATATTTTTGGTTTTCTGACTTGTAGTTTCTCTTCCTCTTTGGTATTGAGTCCCATTTCAGTACACATGCACTCTTCATAGCTTTTACTCTGTCTGGGCTATGACTTCTTTTTTTCTTATTTTTATTTTTGTTTTAAATTCTCTTTCTCTCGGGCTTGGTACCCGTTACGGAAACAGAACTCTGCTGCTTGGTTCCCTGTAGGCTCCCACTGAGCAGTGCTGACAACCTTTGCTTCCCACCTGTTTCCATAGTAGCAGCACCTTGTTGTTTTTGAGAAGTGATTATTAATTTGGTTTATTGTTTAGGTGTCCAGGGATGCAGTGAATTTTCACAGCCTTCAAAGGCTGGCCAAGCTTTAATGGGATAACATGGAAAATTAACAGCCCTTGGAATGTTCCTGACCCAGTCCTTGCTGTCTGAAAGTCATGTGGCAAATGCAGATTCTTGACTGGTGGCCAGGATCCATCTTCAGTGGCTCATCACTAGTCCTAAGAATTGTAAAACTTCTGGAATCAGTCAGTAGTTTGCCACCTCTGTTTATGTCACTGTGCCCGGGTGCCTGGCTTTGGGAATCTTTTCAGCATATAAATTCTCAGTATAACTTTGTGTGAGCTGATGCTTTGTTTTGCAGCTCATTTTGCACATTGCTTGTTTCAAACAAATTTCTTCCAGCTATGCACACTGTGCTGCTTCTGTTTTGGCTGGAATGAGCTACAGATGTTGTCAGTGTGTGGTGAGCTTCATCCTTCCATAGAGCCATTCTGTGATGGCAGAGATTTTATACCAGTAAGTTTTTAATGCTACCCTGAAAAATAAGGTGTGCAGAAATCAGTTTTCCAAAATGGTATTGCGTAATTGGTATTGATTAGCATAAAATCTCTGCTTTGGTTTCTTTTTGGTAAAGTATGTAATTGCATAAAATATATTTTATTTTTTATTTAATTTGTTTATATCATTTGCTATTTTGATATTGATTTAGGGTGTTTTGGAATCAAGAAATCACTATGTACACAAAGTAACAGTGTAAGCAGTGTTAAAAATCTTGTAGCTATGTACCAAAATAAGTTATATTTGCAGTTTACATTATTTGTGAGATGTGAGAACATTGACATTAACTTAAATTTATGCTTGAACATACAGCTTTATGTCCTTCTTTCCAGCATTTTGGGATATGTTAGTAAGATTTTAAAGTCTAAAGTTCAAAGTCTTCAGCCTTCATTGCTATAAGCAAAATAATGTGAAAAAAATATTATAAAGCTGAAGGACAGATACAGTTAACAATTACATTTTGATGCTACATCCTTTAATAAGTAAATATTTTAGTTCACACCTTGGGTAGAAAATATTTTGTTTGGTTTCTGTTTTAATTTTCTAGACACTGAGTTGTTACTGTGGAGCATATTTGTTTGTTTTTTTCACATTCATTTTGTTGATAAAATTCATCTTGAAGCCTGGCAGCATAATTTTTTTATGATTGCTTTTTTGTTGACTGTTACAGCTTAATAAGAGAGATTTAGAGAAAATTGCATGTAATTTTTTTCTTTTATAATAGTAAAAAATAAATCCAGAAAGTGCCATTTATAACCTCATTATGTACTCTTTTAAAGTCTTAAATAAAATAAATAAGTAAAATACTTCTGAAAATTTGGATAGATGCTTGGGAATCTAATGCAGTGTCCAGGCTGTTTCAGTGGGACTAGTCCCGCTGTCCTTTCAATGTATTAGGTTAGTATTTTTTAATAAAGGAACTTGCAGAAGTACTATTCTAGATGTTATACAGTGAATTTCAGCTAATGATTTTGTGTTTGGCCAAGAAAACCAGCCAGAAAGCTTTTATTTGAATCAAAGCTGTCCTCCTATTTTGAGCTGCTTAAGAGTAGGGGTCATGATTAGGGCACTCTTGTTTGCTTTGTCTTCTCTTGGAATTGTCTCAAGCTCCTGGAACTGAAGACTCAGTCCTTCCAGTGTCAGCATGGATTGGTGGAGCGTTGCTCACAAAAGCTGATGGAAGGAAAACAGCAAGTCACATTCATTGACAGCAGTAAGAGATTTGAGTACCTCAAACTTCAGTCTGGTGATGTCATGTCACACAGAAAAAACATGAAGCTGTGCAGGTTACATCAGGCTTTCAGTATGGAAAAAGCTGTTGAAAAGCAAGAGCTTTATAAGCCCTTGTGCTGTATTTGTCATGGAGTTAGGTTTTCTAAAAAAAAAAGCCAATGCATTATTGGTAATATTGGAATTAACAAAGTTGCATGTAGGTAGTAACACCCTAAAATTTGCCTTATTTTGTGCCACTTTTTTCTTCATTTACACTGCTACTGGATATTCCTGTAGGAGCTTTTCTAAGGAAGTGGTGCTAGGAAAGCATTGATGGTTAGTGTCTGATACACCTGAGATGGAGAAAAGTATAAAAGTGTTACTGTTGTAATAATCTCATAATTGATCAAGGCTCTTTAGGGTCAACATAAAAATTTTGGTTTTCAGAGATAAGAATAGTAGCATCAGAGGTAACCTCCAGAGAACCCTGATAAAGCAGATTGCAACAACTCTACAGGTGTTGCCATTCCCAATGAGTCTTTTGCTTTATGCTGCTGTCTTTAGTCAGTGGTCTGGTGTGAAGACTTATTATTAAAGCAGACTTTGTCTTGATCTGCAGTTGATTGTCAGCAGCTGAAGAAGATTTAAATCAAAGATCTTACCTTGATTCAGTGTCCTGAAAGATACATAAGCTGAGCAGGCTGTGGCATCTATGGAGTCATTTAGCATCCTCAGAACCATAGTGTTATTCACAGGAAATATTTTTGCTAAATCTAATGAAGGCAGTCATGTTTAGTAGATGTAGATGTAGTAGATGTAGTCTCTCATTCTGATCAGAGTTCAGCAAAGCTGCACCTGATCATCACTATTAATTCTTTGTGTGCTAAGCAGTTGGTGGATGGGAATAGAAGTGGTCTGAAGAGTAGTTTTTGGATTAGCTTGTTGAGTCTTTTGTACTAACAAAAGAAGCAGCTAGTCTTATTCATCCCAACAAGATCAAACTCCTGGTAATAGCTATCAAGTATTTAATGGGTTTAATTAAAATCCGTGCATTATTAACATTTCCAGCTGTGATATTGAGTGACTAGCAATTTTCAGATACTTGGAATGAGTAATGGTGTTGGCTTTTCAGTTGCTTTTGATACAAACCCTTTTATAAACCTGCAGTTTAGCACCATCATGACTATAGAACCTCTGTGCTGGATGGAGCTGAAGAGCTGTTGAGTAATGTTTTCAGATGTTGTGCTTTTCTTTAATCAGACAAGATGTTGCTGTATTCAGCAACTGTCTACTTTAGTTTCGTTGGCATTATTAGTTGGTTTTAATGGAAGTTGAATGAAATGTGAAGCATGCAGACCAAGGAATGTTGTAAGCAGTCACATGGTCACAAAAAGCTTGGTATAATTAAGTCATCATCACAAAGCAAGATTGAACATTCAGGCAAATTGCCATCCCTGAGTGGAGACTGATTCAGACAGTGTTGCTGTGCAATGAAAGTGTTTTCATGAATAAGGTTTTTGCAAGACAACAAATGAAAGAAAATAACAGTCCCAGCTATTTTCTAGCCTCTAATAGGAATAATGGTGATCAAAAATTAAGGATTTTGTTGCTTGTTTCTTGTTTTGTAGAATGTGATTTAATGTGGTTTAATGATGGGAGAAGGGGAAGCAGCCAGTGATATGTCTTGAGTATCTTGATAATGGTTATGCTGGAAAGTTGGATGATGTTCTTGACTCTGTGTTATAATTTAACTCTGTCATGCCTAAACTTCTTAGCTTGGAGAACAAGGAAGGAAGGTGATATCTCATGCTTATTACTAAATATATTTTTGGTATTTCTACTTATCATCGTAGTCAACAAGACCACCTATTAGAAAACACGTGACTGAACATGTGACATATTTGTTCATTCTCAGCTCTTATGGTGTGTTCCTTGAGAGAAAGAAAAAGTTTTGGAAATAGTTTGCTTGAAAATTTATTTGTTGTTATTATTAAGAAGAAATTAGGCTTTTCTTAGAACAGACAAGGTTCTGGTGTAAATGTCAATCTAATCAGAACTCTTCACAAAACTTTTACATTACATTGATGTAATCATCCCCCAATTTAAAGTAGGAATTTGGGGATTGTAGAGTTTTTATTTACTGAAAAAAAATTCAGCAATATCTTTATTGGATTGTTTAATATGCTTTTCTCAAATGACCTATAATATTTAATTTAACAGCTCATTGTAATCTGACCACCAGCTTTGTCCAGAAAGGCACATGAGAAGCTCTCTATATCTGGAAGTGACATATGAAGCCTAAAACATACTTCATGAGAGGATTTCTTTGAATTATGTGTTGGCAGTGTGTCAGTAAGCACTTTCTTGTTATTTGAGAAGTTGGAATTAGCAACCATTATTTTTTAATACTGTTAATACTTAGATTTTGCTTTAGTCTTTCAGTATAAATATGTGATATATATGTGTAGAGGTATCCTCACTAGGTTTTTCAGTTGTGAAATGGTAGACTAGCACTTACAACTTTCTGTAGGTCTGCCTTGAAGTATTAATTTGATAACTTTCATGAAAGCTAATAATATGATGAAGCCAAAGCCAATTAATTAAACAATGACACAACTATTATACAGCTATTTCAGATATTTGAAATCCATGGACTAAAAGCTCTAATGATTGTCTCAAGCATGTATTTCAGTATATTTGATAACCCATGAATATCTGCAGAAAAGGATGTCATTGTGTTCTTTTTAATGAACTAACAATTTCATACCAAAATTTCAGCAGTACCTCTGTTTAGAATAAAGGGCTACATGTAAATGAGGCTAGTGCAGAAATTATATTTAAACAATGCTGACAGTTCTTCTATTGTGCCCATTAATTAATTTCCCGGTATCGCTGTTCTCTGGGAATGAACTGTAAAAATAATTAAAATGATACATGAGGTAAATAATTCTGAAATTCAAAAGGTGAAATAGGGAATTAGTTTAGTAAATATTAGTCATACTGCTTATTTGTGCTCATTTGCCCTTTAAAAGCAGGTTGGTGAGGAAGTGTGGTCTAGTTTTGGTTCCCATGATCTGCTGAAGTTCTCACAGGTGGAAAAGTTGTCATATTCTTTTTTGATCGTGCTTGTGCAATTGTGCTTGTCCCTGTATCCAATCAGTAGTTTGCTTAAAGCAGGTTGGCATTTATGTAAAGATATTTTGCCTTGCAGCAAAGTACTTCAGAATCAAATCAGTTGCAGCTGATCATATTTACTAATGATCTGGATTTAGTTTGTACTTTTTAAGTTAAATCATACTTTTAAAGAAAATTCTGTGACTAAAAGCAGTGTTGATTTTAGTGTGGTACAGCTTTGCTTTTTTTCCCACCACATTTTTGGCCAACTAATTGCTGTCAAGTCTTGACTTGAGACAGAATTTGAGTGTTTAAGTACAAATTAAATTAGTGATTTCAGAGAGAACGAATGGGGTTTTAATTAGAAGGAAACTTCAAAACAAATTTCTTTCCAGCTGGACAGTCATGTCTGAATAAATGAAGCCCAGCCTTCAGCCTAGCTTAAAATATAAGAAGTTTTTGCGATACATATTCTTTCTATTATTGAATAGTGAAACAAAGATGAAATCTATATTTGGGTATCCCAAATGTGCATGCCTTTGAAAATATTTTGTCTGGACATTTTTAGTCAAATCTGCCGTGTAACCTGTTAAAAAAGAAATAGCCCACCAGTTTTAGCAAGTTTTTTCTGCGACTTCACTTATGCTGGGGAGGCACATAGTTGGTCACTTCTGGGTTTATCCCTATCTTATTGCTCCTCAGACTTTCCATTACAACTCAGTGCTTCCATAACTTCACACCTGCAGGAGGGAATTTAAATTTGGGTGGGGCAATCTCAGCAAATTAAAGATGCAAGGTGTATTTTCTGGGAAATAGCTAGAGAATTAAACTTTTCAAACCGAGGAAGTTTTTGAAAAGGCTGTTGGTAGTGTTGTCTTCTCATACGCTCTTACAGCTTGTGTGATCTGTCTGCCCAAGCCTTTTCTGAGGAAAAGACTCAGGACTAAGGTATGTAGGGAAGTATATGCTTCACCTTTATATACGTGAGAAACAGAATTAGTGTATGCTTGTATTTCATGCTGTTAGAAGAAGTAGATGACATAGTGGTGTTTGGTGTTAATGAGACAGAGATTCGCTACTTTGAGTCATTGCACTATATCATGGTTTGGGAAGATAATTAGGAACCATATTAATGGCTCTAACCTAAATAGTTTGTTTTTTAACACATCAGCTATGTGAACAAAGAAAATATAGCTGTAAGTAATCAACTGCTCTCTAAAACCTAAATAGTGTAAATTATCTATTGTTATTAATGTGGGCTTATAATGCTGTGTGGCTCCTACTTGTTAATGCACTGAAATCAACCTGGGAGAGTTTCATTAGTTCTTGCTGCTGCTTCTTCTGTTCTCATTGACAAACAAATTACTTGCAGAATGTAATTTTTTGTTCCTGCTAGAGGAACAAAATGTAAAATATGTATATTGGATTGGGGTTTTATATACAGCCCTCACTATTGTTATCTAAAAATCACAGTGGTTGATTTATTGCTGGCAGAATTCATAACCTCACATTGCCACATCCCTGTTTTGCTATGTTCTATGTAGTTATAACTGCTGGGTAAAATGAAAGTTGTCTGCCTTTTCAAAGTGTAGAAATTCAAAGCAGTAGATTAGTAATAGTTTCTCCAGCAAGTACAAAGAACAAGTCATGGTCACTCTTCACTACAGATAACAAGAGGCTTATTAACATGGGAAATTAGAGAAAAGAAATTATATTTTCTGGTAGACTCACTATCCCTAATGCTTCTATGTCTATCTAGGTTCTTTTCAAAATAATGTTAGAAATGAGTGTTGCAAAGTGTTTCCCTTGTGTAGAGTTCAGCATGTTCTTGCATTTGTATCCAAGGCATTTTTCAAGAAAACTGCTTTCCTCCACTTTCTTCTGTCAATATGCAATTCAGCAAGAAAAGGCTTTAAGGGAGCTGCATAAGAAGCTCCATTCCTTTGCTAAGATTTAGCAGCACTCCTGTGTGCAAAGGTAATAAACCACCACACAAGAGGAGGAAAAATAGCTGTAAAAGATGACAGTTCAGTGTTGGATGTGAAAGTGTTTGATTGAGTGAGAATCCACTTGACATCCTAGTCATGACTGAACTCTTTAAAAACTTCTTGGTGAAATCTTTAAAAGAACCAAATGAGAAACATTGATTTTTGCTTTCCACCGCAGTGTATTCTGGAAAAGTTAGGACAAAAAAGTCAAATACACACTTTGTTAGTTATTTTTTAAATCTATTTGAATTGACCATGTTAGCAAGTGAAGAGGACAATAATTTAAACTCCATTCTGAAAATACAAGGTCATGTGGAAATTTATATTAAAGATGCTTCATAAAACTAAATTATTAGTTGAAGAGTGCATAAATCGGGTAAATAGTAATTATCACTAGCATGCATTTATATTTGACATTGAGTCATAGTCTTAACATGAATTTTGCATGCCATATGGAGCATTCCAACAGGGCAAGGTATTGATCCAAAAAAATTCCAACAGTGGTCTGTGTTCTTTGTGGCTGGGATTTCACAGCAGAGGTTTATATCAGAAGTCATATTTTAGGAATTGTTGCCGTGTTGTTGGTGACTAGATCAGAGAAGCCAATGACTAAGTTGTTGTGAAAACTGATCTTCACCTCGTTTTCAGCATAAATTTGCCAAATCTAATGGAAGATTTTATGATAAGTATTTTTTTTGAACATGCCTAGCAGAAATAGAGAATGTGAACACAGTTCTTGTAACGTTTTTTTTTTTTTAATAGCTCTTCTATAAGGAATTTAGTGAACTCTAAGGGTTGAGATATTTGCATATTTTTTTGGCTGTGACAGATATTTCTAGCTTGATGTTGTGACCTGGAAATGTTACTTTCCATTAAAAATTTTCAAATGCTATGAAATGTGTTTGGATCAGATTTTCTTTTATGCAAAGATCAAACCTGCCTATAAATTTTCATGTTAATTGATGGGTGTTCACATTAGAAACAGCTGCTTGTAGGCCTTACCTATAGTTATGTTTTGTTTGTTTCTTTTGTTTTTTCAAAGCATAAAAGATCCAACTTTATTGCTACATTTATGGTAAGAATGGATTCAGCTTAGACAAGTGCTCTTGGTCACTTACTGCTTTTAGAATCATCCTCTTGGGAATAGACATAGTGAAGCAAAAACAATGATACAAGACAATCCAAAATATGCAAACACAGCAAAAGTGTTGTTAATAGGTATTTTTCCATATAACTGTAAAAATTTTTAACCTGTATAATGAATAAAATTAAAATTTTTAGCGCTTTTCAAATAATTGAAGTTTCATTTTATAACTGACTGGAAAACTGACAAGCAGAGAAGGTTATGATCCCACATAAGCTGGTAGGCTGCTGTGTACAATAAAAATAGTTGCAGTCTGCAAAGTATTCCAGTATCTTTTAGAATGCCAAGATTAAGGTGACTTCAATTCAGTGTTCTCTAAACTTGATTGTATTATTCTTTCACCATGGCTAATTATGTCATTTTAAGAAAGTGTTGACATGGTTTTTGTAGGGGAAAATCACACCTCACAAAGCTTGAGAGCCAGTGAACACATGTACCAGGCTGATGTAGAATATTGAAAACATTGAAGAGGGTTCTTCACTAAAGGTTATTAAAGAAGAAACACAGCTGTAGAATTCACGGGAATGCCCTTGTATGAATATTAATAACTGCCTGAAAGTTAGAAAACAAATATTAAGAACAAGCAGCCAAGTTTCAAAATTAAAGGAAATAACATGTCATTCTTTTGCAATTTGTCATGAGGCTTAAGCTCTTTCTGCTGAAGTGATAAAAAAGGGATAGAAGAGCAACTGAGACAGCAAAGTTTGCTGACAACACATGTTACTAAGGGTAGTAAAGGTGAGGGGCGGACAGCAAAGAATCACAGGACTTCATGTCTCTCTTAAATGTGTTAGCCTGACATAAATAACATGTGAAATATGGTGTGGACTAAATAAAGTGATATTGTGTGTTTGGACCAATTCTAGCTTTACAGGAATAACTGTGGGCTTCAAGGTAGCTTCCTACAGTAAAGCACAAGAGAAAAATACAAGCTCAGTAGCAGTCAAGAATAGAAAAATTAAAAAAAACCCCAGAGGTTTGGAATTACTGGGGAAAGGTAAGGAGAACAAAATATCACTCATAATGATGAGTTATGTTCTTTCTGCAACTTATATGCTATACACTGGTCAGGCCCTATTTCAAAATGAGAAAACTACGGGAAACTGGTTAAGAAGGCTGAGCAGAGGAGGTGGAACTGGTACGTGAGGAGCAGTGGAATAAGCAAAAGAGTTCAGTCTGCAAAAGAGAAAGAAACATAATGGATTGCAGAAAGTGAACAGGAAGTGATTCATACTCTTCCATTATCTGAACTATTTTGAATGAAACTAGCAGGTTTAAACCAGGCATGCTATATGGCATGCACTCGTGTTTTGGAATTCTTGTTCCAGGACTTGGTGATTTACCAAAAAGCTTGCAGTTGCAAATAGATTTCGGAAGTAAAGACAAATCCATTAACTCCTATTAAATGGACACATTCTGCAGCTTCTCTTAGGACATCTCTGAACATGAAACCTTTGAAACCTGGAGTGTTCTGGGGAGGTACTGCTGTATCTTGCACTCTTACACTCAGTCGTCTGCTGTTGGTCATTCCTGGTGAGAGGCTCATTACTGTCATGGACCTCTCTGGTGTGCTTCTGCTATGTTTCTTCTCAGACTGGAATTCTTGAGTCTGTGTTGACAGTGAATTGAGTCTGAACCTTGGAAGTCAAGGCTCCTGGCTGATCCAAAATGCAAAAGTTGGAGGAGCAGCCAACATATTCCACTGTTCATGTGTTGGCTTCTTTCTCTTTTTCTGCCATAGATTGCTTGGATATTTTGGTAAAAATTATTTAAATCTCTTTTCACCTAAACTATCTGCTCTTTGTAATGTGGTAGTGTCACCTTAGTTTTTTAAGATTTTGTAAGCCTTCTGATGTTGACATTCTTGTAGTGAACTTTCTCACACACTTTCTGTAAATAACTCATTGTTTTGCATTCCTTTATAAAAGAAGACAGTTGATAGATTGTTGGTTTGACCAGTGTCATTGGAGAGGTGTCACTGTCACCCTCCAATCTGCCGTCACTTTTGAAAAACTATAAATGTTAGAGTCAGAAAATAAACTTCCCTTTTTTCCTTCACCTTGAGAACAGTAGTGTGCTTGTGTTCTTTTGTGTCCTATAGTGACGTGGTAGAAATGGAGTTGCTTAAGGTTGCTTTATTCATGTGTAGTTATTGAGTGTTTGGAAGTCCTTGTGTCTGAGCTATTACTTGAGTAATGAAATGTGGTTTAATACCTAACCCTGACAAAATTTCATAGCTTTAATTATTCTGAGTACTTAAACAATAATCTTGTATTGTATACAAATACAAATATACAACAAAATTTGTAAATAAATACAAATATAATAGCATAAGGTATTACACTCCCTAAATGTTGAAGTATCCAGGGTGGAAGGCTGCTTAGACTAATCATTGACAAGACAATAATCAGTCTAGTCATACAACAAAATTTGCATTCTTTTGGTGGTTGTCTAATTCAAGAAGCTTGCAGTCCAAAGAATGTCTTTTTTTTTCAGCTGCAGAGGAGATCCAACATTTGCAGGGGAATGAGATACTTGTGATGTTAACAATCTAAATGATTTTTATTGATAATGACAGATGGTTCTTAGATAATGTGCTGAGAGTTGTCTGTAATATGTTCAGAATAAGTCCTCTGGAAGGTTGTACATCTGCCTTGAGATTTTTTTTCTGAAATATTTAAATCAAGGTCATTGTTTATAGTTGATTTTAAATGGCTTTTAGCTGGTAGCCTGCATTTCTGTACATTTAGAGATCAAACTGTTTGTAACTTCAAAAGCTACAAATGGAAAAGTGTAATAGGTATCAGGTGTTAGAAAAGGCAATTATGCATTAGCTGTTTTACTCAATTTCTAAAACTGTCTAAAACTGTCCATTGGAAATACTTTGTACCTAGACTTATCTCTGAAGCATGATGAATTTTTAAATCTGTAGGGGATATGCATTTTTTCTCTAATGAATTGCATTTTTAAGCCTATTTTGTGTCATTTAAAAGTGCTTCATTTGGAAGAAGCTTTTATTGGTGAAAAAAAACCAGCAAAATCACAAGACAAAGTGAAGATTTTTATACACGTCCAGATAATTTTTCTACAATTTCTTAAAAGTGTTTCCAAAAGTAGATAATTCTTATTTTCAGTTCCAAGTGCACTTTTAAACTTAAAAGCTTCCCTCCAAGTAGTTGGCATTGTCTCTTTTCTGGAACCTTACTGATTTGGTGGACCAGATGGTCTGTAGTTTCTGTAGCTGTTAACAAGGTGTTTTACAAACCTCTTGTAGCACACTCTGCTCTTTTATCAGTCAAGGATAGAGGAGAAGGAAAAGTAGTAGTAGAATATTTTTTCTTCATCACTTGTTGTAGCTGGGAAGTTTATTTATTGTACCAATTTTAAATACCATGTTGTTCTAGGTTAAATAGCAATGAAATAGGTATTTTATCACGTTATTCTTTATGTAAGAAATTGTTTCAGTTCACTGTACTTGAGCAGAACACTGTATATATATATATTCTAAAGAGTAAACTTCAATTTTGAAATGACCAGCAAAGAATATGAAAAAACTTGCTATATTTTTAGAGCACTATAATTAGATCATGTAAATTATATAGATATCAGCAATTAAATACACTTCCATTTGCCAGATTATGTAGTTTAATTTCATAATTATTATTTTCAAATTCTATTTTAATGAGATTTTACATAGCATTATTTCACAGTCATAACATTGGTAATTTAATATCATAATTATTTTTTTAGTCCTTAGTGGTATAGAAAATAAAATCTGAGATAATTTGATAATATGACCAAACTTAGTGATGTCTTTTAAAGACCTCATCACAAAATTTTCTCAACTCTTATGTGAAATTACAAAATACTAATTTCTAGGGGGAGTTTTATAAAGGGATGGAATCTGCTGACTCGAACCAGAACAGAAAGCTGCAGATCTGAATACAAATCTGTATATGTTTCATCTTATGAGTGAGTTTTCTTCCTATAGTGAAAGCATCTAATTCAGTTCAATATAATACAAGTTATTTTTATTTTTACAATGCCTAATAATTTCCTACATGAAAATTTACACTTAAAAAGCTACTGCTAGTAGAAGAGTTGACTTAATAATGGGGATGAAACATATGTTCACACTACAGTGTTGAGCTGGACAGTACAGTATTTCATACCAGATATAAACTAATGGATAACACCAGAAATGGAAAACACATCAGTAAAGAATGGATTTAAATATGAGAAATGGAAGCTGCCTCACTTCTGTCCCTGTTACAGATAATAGCAATGAATAGGTTTGGCATAGATTAAATGCAAGCATGTTTGTGATACAAAGAGAGACAGATGTGGCTGACATTTGTAGTTAGAAGTAAATGTCATAAAAATACACTTGGGGCATATGGTGATCAAAAGTATTATTATTTGTGTATTGAAAGGATGATCTATTTTTATTTTTTCTAGTCTGAACCAGAGGGTTTTTCTCACTTTCATTTGTACGTCTGTGCTGCCTTCCTTGTCAGGTGGAGGAAAGAGATCCTGGAGGAGAAAGATTTTCAAGTAAGTGAAAAGGATATTTTTCAAGCCCTGGGTGCCATTTCTTAGATTTACCTTCCTAACATTACTCTGGGGATGAATTTAAGACAAAACAGGAGCAGCAAGACTGACGATATCTTACTGTTAGAGTTGCTCCAAAACTGTTAGACCTAAAGTGATGGACTATAAGCAGTAGGAGATGTCTTTTCTTTGTCCATTCTGGAAAAAAATGCTGTTTTAACTGAGGCAGACTTTGAGAAGATGATTTCTGGGGACGCTGTTACCTTGGTATTTTGCAGAGATTTCTGAAAAGGTAAATTTTGTTAATCTTAAATGCATCACTGAAGAATTTATTTGTCATTTCTCATCTGTATAATATAACATTCTCTAACAGGGTCATGTTGATTCTTTCAAAAAAGCTGGACAAACAGTTTTAAGATAAGGAGCCTGTTTTTCATGAGGAAGTAAAAGGAATTCAGGCCCTTATGTTTCAAAACCTTATATTTTTTTCAGCAAAAAGCATATCAGGACCTTGTTTGTAAGAAATTTCAATATGGTAGATAGGCAGATCATTTGCATACATCCACAGAAGTCCAATTATTTTTGTGAACTGGTGACAGTTCACTTTCATAAAAATATTTATGTTGACTTTTACCCTGTGATACACATTGAATGCCTAAAATGCTTTAAAGTCTCGTTTGAAGGCTGAATGTGCATAGCCTGTGCTGCAAAGCCCCCACCATTGCCTACCAGGGGAAATGGCCCATTACCAGCTTATTTTCTCTCCAGCTGACTGAACTCTGTGGCCCTCTACAAATGAACCATTGTGCAAATTTGTGTATCACTTCAGTCTATTTTATCTTCATGAAAGGATTTATTCAGAGCTGTCATGGCCTGTCTTTGAAATGAATAAATCCCTAAGGGCACAACATAACAGCTTTAATTTCTACTACCTGCTAACACTGTCAGATTTTCTCAATTTATTGTACTTTGTCAAAATCATCTCTAATGTTGGTATCCATACCTCTCAATTACAATTGTTCACTGTTAATCCTCCCTATTAAATTGTTCATGTTGATTTCCCACACCAAAGGCCATAGTTTTCCTTTCTCTACCAAATCTATTACAACTATGCTTCAAGCGAATAATACCATGGTATAGTGCTATGAAGACTGGTTTTGTTCTCCTTACACACATTCAGATTTGTTTACTTATTTAATAGATAAGGTATTTCTGTATGGTTTAATTTCTTTATAGGCCGTGTGAACTAGAATATAAAGTACAGAAATCAGGAATACACTGGAATGCATTTATCACACTGCTTTGGATTGCTTACAACATGGAAATGCAGTTGGTAATTTTGAGGGTCTCTAGATCCATGCTAGTTTTATCACCATCATATGTTATCACTAAAAGCCTTGGCCTTCTTTATTGTGTAACATGACCTTTTAAAATGGCTGAACTAAAGTGTTATCAATTCTCTAAATGATACTTCTGTCCCACAGGCAAGAATAATATCCATTGTTCTTCTGCTTTGTTAATAATAGCTGTAGATCAGTGCCTAGTCTTCAAAGTAATAGGCACTTAAACTACATTGGAAAATTGGGGAGCTCAGTATGTGCTGTCTGGAGCACTCTGAGTGCATTGAATTCACATTATTGAGAAGTCACAGCTATAGCACGTTTTGTACAGAAGTGTTTTGTTCTGTAAACTGTATCAAGAACCACATGCATTCAGTCATTTCTCTTGCACATAGCGTGGCCTGTATCTGTTTTTCTGCATATGACAGGGATAAGGGAAGTCTCTCCTGTCAGTCAGAGGGCCTGGTTCTTTGCTCCTAGCTGTGAAAACTCCTGCTCTTCTTTTACATGTCTGCTTGACCTCTTTCAGTAGAAATACAGACCTCACAGGAATTTTAAGTTGGAATAATTTTCCGAGAACATCAGATGGGGCACTGTGCCAGAAGAGACACTGAACAGATTTTGAATGAAAGACCATTTTAAAAGGAATTGCTTATGCAATACTTTTATTCTCATTATTTGATGAAGTATACTATCAGTAATATTACAGACATGATGATGATAGAAAATACTCTTTGCTCTTAAGATACTTGTTTTCATTCTTTTAAGTATGTCTGAAACCAAGCAATCAGTAAAAGTATGATTTTTATTCTTCCTAATATGAACACATTAATTGACTCAGATACCAAATGTTCATTCCTCAATATTTCCTTATTACAGACTCACAATTTGTGTGATTGTAGTTTTGAGGACTTCTTTTGTGTATTTTGAAATGAAAGAAGTTGGGCTGGACTCACTATAGAGTGATACAACCTGAAAATTGCTTGGTATTTGGTTTATTTATATCTGTAGGATTAAATATTAGGATATTAAGGGAAATAAGTTTTGATAAGGGAAAGGGGGAAGAAATAATTGTTTCAACTCAGGCCTCCAAATGTTCAAATGTTCTTGTGTATATATTATATGTATATATTGTAGATGTACATGTATATACCTAAACAGGTGTATATGTAGACTTGGAACACAGGTGTATAAAACTGTTGATTTTTTTACATTGTAAGATGATAATCAAGTCACGATGATAGTTGTCCTCTTGAATCATTTGAACAAGTTATTGCTCTCGTGGCCATTTATTTGGTTAAGTACAAAATACCAGATTTTTTTTTCCTAGGAGTTTAAAGCTGCTTACATTTTGTCCTACTTATTCAGTAATCTTTCTGGTAAGCTACAATCCCATTTTGAAATTTGCTATTTAATGCAACGAGCTGTGTGATGCAATGCTGTGTAATGAGGATAAAAATTACTCCATTCAGCAATTTTTAAATTCCCCAGAGTCACTTTTTGATACCAGTGAAATTAAACTGACATGTTTTCAGGGAGATGTTTTAAATATTTTATGCCCATGTATAATACAAAGAATAACATTATGGAAAAGAGTTCTTTTAGTTTTCATTACAGCTCGTTATTCTCTCTTGGTTCTCACTTCTAGAGAGTCCTCTTTATCTAGATAGGGTGCCCCACAAGCCCGGGTACAGAGAGGGAATTTGGATAGCTCTGTTACTCTGTTCATAGCTCAGATCAGCAGTTTATACTTCACAGGTGGGGGAGCAGAGAACACAATGGCTAGGCAGTAAATGGCAGAAATTTTAATCCTGTTTTAGATTTTCCCTTGTGACCAGTGTCATGTCTTATACACTCAAACAGGTCATTCTTGGTTTCTGACATTTCTGTTCATGATGTGAATATTCTGTGTTAATTTCCTGGTTCCATACTAGTGTCAGACAAAAAAAAAAAAAAAGAAAAAAGCAGTAAGCTTAATATAAATAAAAATACTTTTTTTTTAATGTGATACACTATGCCTTTTGAATACAAAATGTGCCATTCATTTAGCTTAAGTATATAAGCTCAAGTAATTAAACATGCAAGTAATGAAAACCTTTCTATTCATCAGCATGTCTCAGACTTTGGCTTGCTGTTACTCATTTTCCTAACTACAGCCATAAATCCAAAATTCTCCTGAATTCTTGAGAGGTGTGGATAGCTGATGCTGTTAAGTGATAAAATATTCATGTATGATTTTGAACATATTTGGAATTAAAATATTAATAGAAAATATGGCTACTGAGTTGAAGTGTACAAGATATCTGAATGATTTTTACAGAAACTAGACTTCAGGGACTAGATTCAACTGTTGAACTAAATATAAGCTAATGGTAATTATAATTAAGTTAGTAATAGTTGAATTCATATAGGCTTATCTGTTAGACTTGTACTTTAAAGAAGTTATCATTTTGTTGACATAGCTGAGCGACAAAAATATATTCAGTATGTTGTAGTAAGGAATCTCTCTTGCAGATCTTTTCTGATTCATGATTTTAAGATACAGGCTTTTCTGTCTGTCTAAAAGACATTTTCACCCATGCTGTCACCAACTCACATCTTTATTACTGCATTGTCCTTTTCTTTGTCATTGACAAATGCATTTTTGCTCCAATTATATTCACCCAGACTGCAAAGAAGCTGTAAAGATAATTTTTCAGTCCATCATTTTTTCTTGCTTTCTTGCTCTGCATCTCCCTTATCTCCCTCTTTTCTAGAGCACCAAGGAAAACTTAGACACTTTCTCTTCTGAGTCCTTTAATGGACTCGTACTGACACCTTACATGGCATCTGAGATTCAGCAGTGAGATGCTGACTGCAATCTATCAGCCCGTGATGACAGCTTCATCACCCACCTGCACTCACAAGAAAGTAGCAGTGCTATCTCCCACTTTGCCAGCCTACTTAAATGGAGCACCTAATGCAGATATTCAGCTACTTTGCTCTAAGCCGTGCTAAGTTCTGCTTTTTTGCTATGCCCATAATAGATTTGACAGGTTGGCTTGAATCTGTTAGTAGCACTTAGAGTCACATTGATGAGTTTTGTGTTGTTTCTTTTTACTTTTCTGTGAATTTATTGTCTCTTGCTTTACACTTGAGCCATAAAATCTTCAGGATAGTGACTGTATTTTTTATTCTTGTTTATATCATATTTTAAGTAATGATTATTCAATTATTATTTTGTATATAGGAAGTAAGTTTTATTGACTTGTTTACCAAAATGAATGCACACACAATTGTATGTCTTGT
This sequence comes from Geospiza fortis, assembly GCF_000277835.1. Lineage (NCBI taxonomy): Eukaryota > Metazoa > Chordata > Aves > Passeriformes > Thraupidae > Geospiza > Geospiza fortis. The sequence continues at coordinate 128,061 of NW_005054354.1, read as the reverse complement.
TAGAATTTAGATAAATGCTGAATAACAAGATGCTTAGAAGACAAATTCATGTCTGCTGCCTATATAAGTAACGGGCTTTATTTTAAAAAGTTTTATAATAATGTCTTTCCTAGAAATTATGTACTGTAGAAACATGTCAGATATCAGAAATGTAATTTTGTACTATCTTTTTACACTCAACCACAGTAATATAGACTTCATTAGTCTTTTGTGATCTTTACACAGTTTAGGATGTAAATTTTTAAATTTTACTTTTTCTGCCTGAAAGTATGGTAAGGCTTACTTCATATCATATGAGGTGTAGCTAATAAATCTATTTTAATTTAGCTTCCTGGTATGTACTGTGCTAAAAAATTAATTTCCATTGCTCCTGCAGTAAAAAGAAATGTTCTCCAATTAAAGAAAAAAAATTATGTTTCTGAAAGGATTAGTTTTTTGAACAGAGTAGTGTTTGCCCTCCTTCTCTCTAAGCTCTATGATTAGATGATTTTGTGCCCTCATTTTTCTGTGGAAGCTAATAGAGTCTTTTTGGTGGATGTTCCAAAACTTGTAAAGAATTAAAAACTGTGAACATGGAGATCTTTTTAACTGTAAAGAGCCTGACTACTACCACTGCTGTGGTTTTATTCCCTGATGAGAGCATTTTTGGAGGATGTTCAATATATTGTAATGTGTTTCAAGAAACTGGCCGCTCTGCTATTTTAGAGTTCGAAAGTCATAGCTGGCAACCTAACGTGAGATCACTTCTTAATCTCTGAGTACTGGTAGCAGGCAGCTGGGATTCAACACTCTTGGATCATTTATGTTCAGAAGAGCCAATTTACAGTAATAACATTGCTGACTTCATTTTTGCACGCAGAGCTTAATGAACAGAGAATGATGTGAGTGGTAATAGTTTAACTGCTCTGTTATCAACCCTACTCAACTTTGTCAAAAGCTTCTGCATATTTTGATTGTCATGAATGTCTTGACTTGGTGAGGGTATTGCAAATTAAACAGAATGGTGCAAAGATGTTTTAGCATTCAGTCAGAAGTACAGGTTTTGTCCCACAGAAATTATTATTGCAAAATTTTAATATTGAACTGAAATGTTACAAATAGACTGTAGGTCATTCTTCTTTTAATACTGGTACTTGTCTAGTGCTAGGAGGAGAACTTGCCCTCTGTCTGGAAAGCTACTGGAAGATTCTGACCAGTTTAAATGGTACACCAAAAATGGCTTAAGAAGCATGAAAAATGAATTAAAAATTTAACTCTAGCCTCACTTATCTCTTGCTGTATGGCTTTCCATTTTCTTTTGATTATACTGTAGGTCTATTTTTCCTAAGTTATACATTGTTTTCCCCCAAAGTTTGGCTTCAAATTTGCAAAGCGGAGAATGAAAATAGTTTAAAAAACAAACAAACAAACAAACAAACAAACCAATCCCACTTTTGATTTATATCTTATATAGCTAGGAAGGTGTGTATTTTCACTCCTAAATTCACCTCTTTTTCTTTGTTTTGCTTGAGATTCTGGGCCAAGATCCTATAGGAATCATATATTATCATGCCTGGCATGATAATATAATATTTAATATACTAACAGTAATACAGGTAAATGTTGTAATATCTGAATTTGAAATCTGGCCCTGTTTCTGTTGCTCTCCTTCCATCTAGCTCTCTCCCAGAAGTCCTCCTTCCTCCTAAAGATATTTGGAACAGTGGCACATAGTAAAATTACTAGCTATAGTACAACGATTTTGAATTACAAGTAGCTTAAATATATGTATTTGCTACTGAAACTCAGAAGTTATTCTGTGATATGTTGTAGTCTAATATTATCAGACAAATCACATCAGTCAGTGAGACTAAGCCCTGCTCTCCAAAGCACTTGAGGAAAAACAGTAGTCCTTGAACACCTAATCACTGCAGCCATGACTTATCTTGGGAAATCTGTCCAGTTGTTTTTTTTTGGTTTTTTTTTGTTTTTTTTTTTTATACTGAAATAAGTTGGTGCAAACAGGAAGAAATTTTCAGAATCCCTGCTGAAGGAGACCAGTTCCACAGGGCCAGCATACTCTATCGGTAGAAATTTTATTTGGGATGCAGCATGAAAAGTGGAAAACTGAAACCATGCTTATAAGAAACAGGACAAGGATCTTCAACTTTTGATATTAAGTAGAATAATATTTTAAATTTTTTTAAAGATCTTAATACTTTATAAATATTTCTAACTGTAATCTTTGTTACAGTTAGAGTAACAAAGATTACTGAAATTTTATTTTGAGATTACTCAACAAGTGTTGAGATTTAGTAACTTCATTTTTACCCTCACCTGTTTTGAGTGTAATTCCAAGGCACATGGCTTTTATGAAGTCACTTATTTCTCAGGAGTTTAAAAAATCTGAAAGTCAAGGTACTGGGAGATAGTAACAAATGCCTTCTTCCCTAGCACACCAGTTGAGAGCATCTAAAAGGGAATGAGGTACTTCACTGCAAAAGCTGCAGTGGCTCTTTCTAGAGGAAATGTGTAAGATGTAAGAAGAGTACAGAGAATTGTTTTGAAGTGATGGCCAGCTACTTTTTCTTGAAAGTAGGCGGGGAGCATGCTTAAAGAGCCAAGGTCTTAAGAACTTATGTCTCTTACCAGAGCAGTTTGGAGATATATTTTGACTCATTGCACACAAGTGTCAGTTTGTAATACTTTTACATTTGCTGACTATTAAAAAACAAACAAACAAAAGGGATATGGTAATTTATAGTCCTGAATAATCTGTATTTTCTTCTATGTAAAGGTTCACGCCATTTGAAAAATTGCATTTCATCAGGTTTTTTTCTACAGTTAGTTTCAAATTAAGTTGTTATTTGAATAGTTTGCTTTTCTGATAGTCAGGGAATGTGTTGCAATTTTAGATGATGCATCAAATTAAAAAGTTCAAATGTGAGCACTGAAAGTGCAGATTTGTGCTTGGATTTTGTGTGTGACATACTGCAATTCATTAACTTCTAACCCTTCTTTCATACAGAGCAAAATCTTTAACAACAGATGTAGTGTATTTGATAGCTCAGTTCATTATACCATATATTAGTATGACAGAATTCTTACTCTAGTGTTTGTCTGTGTTCTTAAAAAAACTCTAAGCAACTATATGACAAAGTCAACATTTATTTCTATTTTCTAAATCAATTATGTGTGATATTAGGTAACGTCTTCCTTATTTTTCAAATATTAATTTTTTAAGTAATGAAGATGTTAACCAGCTGCATAGTTCAGTACAAATATTATATGAAGATATGATTCGTGTTTCAGAGACCAGTTAGATTGAAAATGTGTTACTTTATGTACTTTAGCTTAAGGTTTAGTGAAATAAAGTGAATCCTCTAACTCAGATCTAAATTAGAAATAAAGTCACTTCTAAATTACATTTGTAGTCAGTGGAAAGACATGTATGAATTAGTCACTTCTGATCTCACCCTATCCTGTGCAAATATTTATGTCACTGTATTATTTATGAAGGAATATGGCATTGACAGAAATTAGAATTAATCTGTCAAATCCTACATTTAATGGTCTGAATATTAAATACTCTGTGAAGATTTCCTTGAGGATGTGAATGTCTTTTTGCAAGCCCAAATATTGTTTCCTGTACTGATTTTTACCAGAGATGTTGCCAGTAAAGAAGAGGGATGGAAGCTCCAGTAGAGACTGCGTGATAGAGGGAAAGACTATTGAACGTAATTCCTCTAAAACTTGCTGTTGTGTGGAGAAAACCTGTAGGACATAGTGTTTATACAATTCATATTGCTTGGAAGATCACTTTACATTCTGCATATTTTCATGGAAGAAGTATCTGTTTCTTTGGCAGGCATTCCTTCTTCAGACAGGGTTACCTGACTCCTCAGAGACACCTGAGCCCTTACCTTTGTGTACCCCTCTATTCTTATTATTTGAATTTAAGGATTTTAGTGTTATGGATTTGAATGTGATTTGGGCTTTTTTTGTGGGAAATGCATTCTTGTGATTATAATAGGAAAATACTTCTTGTTTAGTAATGGATCCTACTTTTTACTGTCACTGAGTGAGCTCTAGAATTAATTTTTACTTTACTTTATAGTTATTCTGTAAAATCACACTATGTTTTCTGTATATTCTTGCCAATAATTGTTTTAATGTATTTTATTGATTGGGTTTAAACCTTTCCATTACTACCCATTTTGCATAATGACTAATTAGCAGAGCAACCTAAAAAAGAGTATTACCAACATATCACTTTGTCCCTATCTGCCAGTCTCTTCAGAATCAGAGTTTCTTGAAGAAGGAAATGTAAAGGATTAAAACAAATAGAAGACATGGACATTTTCCTGGATGTAGAACTTCAGAGATCATTGCAGTAACAATGGCATAGTAATAATTTCTGTCTCAAACTCTGGGTACCATAAAAGCTCTAGGATCTCAGCTCTTTAATCTTGTGAAGCTGAATATGTAGTTTCTTCAAAGTTCTGCAGTTTACCAAAATCTTTATTTCATTTTGCTCCCTGAAAATTGCATATTTTGAATGTGATTAGATTAATCCCATTAACCTTATAATGTAATTGGTCAGCTTTTCCTGTTTTCCCTAGGAATTAATTCTCAATTTTTAATGGAAATTGCTTAGTGAAATCTGTGCTAGATTAATTGCTTTTTTCTTTATTGTTTTTGTTAGTGCTGTTTTTAATTGTAGGATAATGTTAATGTGGCTTTATGTCTCTTATGAGATTGTTTTTCTTGAAGATTGTCCTTGCAGAATTAACTGCCACCTAATAAAAAGGCTCAGATGTAGCAACAAGAATGAACAGCAAATGCAGCTTTTAGAGTGAATGAGACTGGCCTGGACAGAATGTAACACAATCATTGCTATTTTAAAGGAGGTTTCTTTATGAACAGTGTTACAGAAACCAGTGTTTGGATTCAAATATTCTGATGGGATCATAAAGCATTCATGCATGAGATATGTAACGATGGATAACAACTTTTTCCTGAGCCGAAGAGCAGCACTTGGAGTTTCACACTTGCTTGCCTGCATTAAAATACATGAAGAAAATAAATATCAGGTGAAATTAATTCCAGTGATTAAGAGCCATTACAAGTTTCAGATATAGTCACGCAGAACCATATTTCAGTGATTATAGAATTATACAGCCGTGTTTTTCCAAATGAAAGATTTAGCTGTTAATTACATGAGAACAGCTTATTTACATTGAGACTTTAGCAAGAGTTTTTATTTTTCTTTGATCCAAAGAGTCCTTCTTTAGCTTTGTGTGTTCTTTGTATCTTCAGCAATACTGTGGTTTGAATTTTCTACTGTGGATTTTACTGTGCAAGTACTTGAACAGTACTTGGACATTGCAAGATCAGAAAATTATTTTACAATGCCGTGTATAATGTGGATTGTATATTTCCTGTAATGTAGTCTTACAACTGATGGCGCCCATATGGCTTTTATGTTTCTTCACATTATCAGAGTATTGCACAGGGTGAGGATAGGTTTTTTTGGGAAAAAAACTCAAACAAATAAACTGTCCAAAACCTTAGTACCATTTTTTTTCTATGATACAGGGGAGCCACAGTTTTGTTTATTTAACTGCAGAAGATAGAGGTCGAAAAGTTGTTCAGAAGGACACTTATCATTAATTCTTCTAATGTGCAAAGAGCACAGTGAATTCAAATTTATGAAAATGTAATGTTATCTTAGAATTCATAAATCTGTAGGTTAAAATGAAGTTGGAAGGAAACTTAAACTTTTTTCTCCTCCAACTCTTTGAAAGACTATTATATATGAAGAGGGAAAATATCTGTTTAGGGACAGAGGACTCTCGACAGTTTCTAACAGATCTGGCCTTTTTTCAGTAAATTTATATAAATAACTTTTTCTAAATCTTTATGGCTTTGGCACAATTTTCTAATAACCTTTAGGTTAAGTGGTTGTGATTACATCTAAAAATCACATTGTGCATGTCCTAATTGAAATGGGATTCTATTTTGAAATGGGATTCTATTTTGCTTATTAAAGGAAAAAGAATATGGTTACAAGTATTCACACAGAATGAACGGGCAGTGAATATTGCTGGGCTAATAACCCTTTGGGAAGGATGCAAGAATACAGATTGATTTTTGTTCTCTTATCCATAAAGTAGTTTCTTGATAACCCTCTAGGTCTTTGGATGGCTTTAAGTGAACCAGAATAATAATTTGATTTTGGCTTCAGTTGAGTTATTTGACAAATTAAATTCACCATTTTTAGTAAATGCTGCTGTTGAAGAGTTAAACTGATCACAGAGCAAAAAAAAAAGGCATAGCATTTTGAATATTTTGAGTAGGCTCTCAGGGATCCAGAGGCACTCTGCTGCTACATAAATACAATCATACCTCTTTTCAAAGCATATTCACTTGGGCACATTGAGAATCAATAGAATATAAGTTCAGTAAATAGGCTTCAAAACAAAAAATGTTTTGCAAATATGCAGAGCAATTCAAATATAATTTGCAGAGCATTTTACTAAGATGCAAAGGTTTTAGTCTTTCTGTTTTATAGTTAAGATTTACATGTATCGTTGTTAATACTGCATAAAATCCTGACAGAAAATCATATGGAAAAGCTGAGCTGAGGTTTTTGCATCCATATTAGGGTGTTTTTAAAAAGAGCTGTTTTGTTCTGGACATGCTGTTCTTAGCCAGTCTTAGGTACCAAAACCAGAGAAGGCCTTCTACCAATAGAAAATAAAATTATAGCCAGAAATTTTCAGTCTGGCAAAATCTTAAAGATGTTGGATGTCCCTTTATGTTAAAAAAATGAGCAAATGAGGAAAGAAGCCCCCACAAGCCCAGCCAAAACCATCCAAACCAGAAGAAGCTGTCTATGCTATCTGGTAAAAAACCAACTGTGCTTTTTCATGGGTTCTTTTATATACATTCCAGCTATGATTTGTGCCTTGGAACAGCGCATAATGTGTAACTTTACATGATGTTTGAATTTTCACCTGATAGAATACTACACTTCTGGGCACTGGAGGGGATTTTTGTTTCTTCTAAATTCCATTGGATGTTGTCAGTCTAGATTTCATTTTTGCTACATTACAGTCATGCTGTATCTTGAATGGTTTCATCATAATTACTTACTCTTTCTCAGACAAAACATTGGGTTTGTCTTAATTGCAGAATTATCAAATTTTAACTTCAGTAAAGTTGCCTGTCTTAACAATTTGAGCCTTAAGATAAAAATATCTACATAACAGTGGATATTTGCTGTAGAAAAGTAATGCCAGACTGTCAAGTGTGTCAACAAATTATACTGAAGCTAATTCAGATAAAATTGCTGTGGTGAAGATCAACAGAATTAAGAAAGTTGACCAAAACAAAATTATTAATGCTGAAAACATAAAATTGGAAGGTGGATTAACATTTATTTTATATAATGCCCATTTCTACAATCTTAGTGGGGAGAGAATTAGAATAAATCTAGATTTTACTTACAGAAAGATGAAAATATCTAAAAATATTTTAAGTAGTTAAATTAATATCATAAAATTGAAAAAAACACTCTAGTTTATTTCAGAGCAACCAAAGTTCAGGTATTCAGCAAAAGAAACTCAGTACCCAAAATTATACTCTATTGCAATGATTGAGCTTATTTGAAGATTTGATCAAAGAAATTAGAGATTAAAATGTGAATTTTTAATTGGAGGTTGTAGATGATGAATAGACAGTATTTCTATAGTGCTTTCCAAATCTGACTTTTCAGATAAAATCTTGTTAGTAAGCCAGGGGGTTTTCTTGCTGTTTGGGTTCCCAGGAATTTTGTTCAAGTAATTTGTTATAGCTGGCAAATAGAATTGGTGAAGATGCACTATAAGAAACCCTTGAAAAATCCTAACCACAGTATTCCTGAAGATACAAAGAACACACACAGCTAAAGAAGGACTCTTTGGATCAAAGAAAAATAAAAACTCTTGTTAAAGCCTCAATGTAAATAGCTGTTCTCATGTAATTAAGCAGCTAAATCTTTCATTTGGCAAGACATGTCTGTTTATATAATCATTGAAATAGGGTTCTGTGTGACTGTATCTGTAACTGGGAATGGGTCTTAATCACTGGAATTAATTTCACCTGATATTCAGACTATGTATTTTAATGCAGGCAAGCAACTGATGTTTCCTCTTGATGTGTAGTTCATCATCTGCTCTGGCTCTGACCATAATGAAGTCTCCCATCATGAAGTAGTGTGATAACAGCATAAATATGATGTAGTAACAGCATGATTTAACTGCATGAATCAGCAGTGGACTGTTGGGGCTTTCCAAATTCCTACTGCAATTTTGCTATCTCAACACAGTGTTAGAAAATAAATGGGGTAGCTTTAGGCTTGGAATGGTTCCAGTCACCATAAGCAGTCTGACTTTGCTTTGCTGGGGCTGCAAGGATGCTATTTCATACTTCAGTCCTATTTCAGTCTTGCTGAGTGTGTTATCATTTCCCTTGTGGCAACATGATCACTCACCAATAAGCAATACACTCTAGGTCATGAATGTGGAACTGCAATGAAATAATTTGCCGTCATGAATGTGGAACTGCAATGAAATAATTTGCCATTTTATTACCTTTATATATTTTTACTTTTCAGAAAGAAAGTAAAATGATTTTGGATATTTTTAGCTACTTGGATAATTTTGGATATTTATTTTTTGCCTCCATGTAGATTTTGAATACTCAATCAGTTTTTGTTAAAATATCTGCATAGGTATCAGAGCTCTTCCAGTTGATGGGCTTGTTCACTTTACCAGTAGGCTATCCAAAGCTTTTCCTGGTTTTCAGGAAGACTGTAAATAGTGAAACTCCAACATACCAGAGGATAATGTTGTAATGAGTCTGGTTTTCTGGTGACCACAGTGTGTCCAGCTAACAATAGTAATGAGTTACTAATATCGTCTGCAAAAAGAACTAGAAGTTCATTTTTATTTATGGATTTTAATGGAAATCTTGTAACATGTAAGTGCTTCCTGTATGTGTGGCAATTTTTATCTGTTGCAGAAGGCGCAGTGGGAAGCAAATACTATATATGATCAGGAAGCTATTAAAGATATAGTTTTGATTATAAGTATTAAATTCTATCATCTTTACTTATTATCTCTCTAATAATTATTATTTATTTGTATTTACTTAGCCAGTTTTCTTACTTCAGCTAAGAACAAATGAAACATTTTTTCCCCATGTCATTCTTAACAGCTTCATTTCTATCTTTAATTCTGAAAAGTGAATCTACATTGGTGGTGCAAAAGTGCAACATAATAATTTTGTCTACTTTATTCTGTGGTTTACTTTATTCTGTACACTTAAATAGCATTTAACACTATCAACAAAAATATAATACAATTTCCTAAATTTTTTTGTTTATCATCTTCAAGAGGAGGCTTCTTTAGTGGGAGTCAGTATGAGGCTATTCAGCATTTCCACTAACAAAACAGCTGATAATAGAAATCTGCAGATGACACAGATTTACCATTCTGACAAAGTGAGGAGAACAGAGCAGTTACATAAACAAATCCTGAATCACTTGTTCCGTTGAACTCTTCAGGTGAGCTGTATTTTGATACAGTCAAATGAAAAAAATCTGCAAATAAAGTAAATTAGAATAGGTCATACCTCTGGAGTGTGAGACTGTACCCTGTGACATGTGGCTTCAAAAGGGTGGGTGATGCCTACATCTCTCCTAATGAGCTCCCAGAATGATGCTGTGGCACATGGGAGTGATTGGATCCTTGAATTAATGAACCTAAGAGCTTGTTTTGCCTTTTGGTGGTTTTCTTTCTTTGTCAATATTGCATCCAGTTCTTATGTCTTAGGTCAAAGACATAGAGAGGGCTCCGAGAGCATGACTGAAGTACTTGACATACTTAATTTCTCAAAAAGAAAACCAATAGGTGAATTGATTCATATATGAGAAATTTGGTACAGAAAAAAACCCCAAGACATTAACTGATAATGAATTTGTGTAGCTCTTAAAGATTTCAAATCAGTTTTTCTTGAAATTTAAAAAAAAAAACCACTAGCCATATGTTTAGGTTTAGTTCCTATTATCCACACAGGAGGTCAGACCAGGATAAGTAATGATCTCATCTATGACTCTAGAAACCAGCCCCAAATTTTTGCTGTGTACCTGTCGAGTAATACTCCCACTGACATACATGGTTGCTAGCATGTGTAGGTACAGAAAGCATCTGAAGCTCTCACAGTTGTTGAAACAGTTAGATAATGAACTGGCCTTAGAATATAATTTTGAATTGTCAGTCACCATTTCTAAAACATGTATGATGTTTTTGTCTACAAATACCTTCTAAACATTTTGGACTCTAGTAATTTTTAGTTATCTTTACCAACTGAGAGTGCACAGTGTTAGAACCAAATTGCAGTGGTGAATATGTCTAAAATTGTGATCCTCTGTAAAGCCTAGTTGCAGAGGAAAAGCACTATTTTGGTTAAAAAAAGGTTCAATAATTGTTGAGTAATCACTGATTTTTCCTTATTGTTTTTATTTTTTGTCACAGTATCCAATGACATTATTGAACTCTAGAAGCAAGTTGATTTTGTTCTGCCTCTAAGTTGTGTCCTTCCTTGTCCTGGAAGGCTACATGAAGTAAAAAGAAATATATGTATATTTTCTGTTCAGACCTCTACGCCTCTAAGGATGCTGGGACTAAAATCCTTAGGGATTGAGCAGTGTGGTTTAGAGGCTGGGATACACAACTGGGGTCCCCTTCATCTGCACATGTTGGCAAGAGTTGTGTTTGGTCTGAGTCCTGCTGTAGGAAAGGAAAGATGTGATGCTAGGTATGTATAATCTGAAGGGATTTCCAGTAAGCCTGCTTTATGGCTTCTACTTCAGAGTGCTTCTGTTACTGTCCAAGTTTTAAATCAAATCTTCCAGAGAATGAAAATCTGATTTTACTGTCCTGTAAGTTTCTAGAAAAAGCAATTTCTGATTCCCGTATCCTATATTTCTCTCACCAACCAATTTTTTAAAATTTATTTTCAGTAAATACCACAAAGAGATGTCTGCATTTTCTCCATTTCAATATAAAAAGGATTTTTCTTGAACAAAGGACTCCTGTTCATCCTGAGCAATTTAAGTGACCTGCTAAACTAAATGCACTGGCAGGACTTCCATTTAGTTAGTAATTCACAGCTGTCACTGGAGACATCTCTCTACAAAGAAAACTGTTTTCTTTCCATGTTTATTTGTTCAGCAGAACCTGCTGCATAACAATGTCAATTATTGGCCTTATCAGTGTGTAACCCTGGAGAAGACTAAAATCACAGGAGCCTGTACACTTGACAACCAAACTCAATCAAAACTACTGATAAGAGAACAAAGAGAAACCAGAAGCTTTTGGAGTATGAGCTTAGTAATAGGATGAAGTCACATATGCTTTTCTTTGAGACAAGAAGATGGAGGAGGATTAATTTTCTTTCTTTCAATTTTCTGTTCTCTCCTATGGTTTCCTAAATGCTAGTGCATGCAGATTTTGCTGTCTTACATCAAAATTGTCTCTTTGCAACTGCAAGACAGTAAAAATAACAAGAATTGAAATGCCTATTGTTTTGTCATCCTTGTAAACAAATCAGAATTAGATTTTTTCGAGAAATGTCATTATGGCAGATTTACTATTACTATCATAGCCTCCTGGTTAGATCTTTCAGCTGCCTTAAAGAGTAAAATCTTTGCACAACTTCTTCTCTGTAGTGTTTTTTGCATTAGACATCCCTTTTCAAATATACAAAGAGCTCTCATTTATCCCATCTTAATTTGTTTTCTTCGCAGTGGCATTTGCTTGCTGTTAGCTGAATGAATAGCAGTGGCTCCATTCAGTCCTCAGGAGCTGGTTCACTAAAGCTTTGTGTTAATTTTTTTTCCTCACAATTCTCACACATCTTGCTTAGTTTCAGGCGCTGATCCCCATAGGTCAGCAGGTTAAAAAGGGGCATCTGAAATCCTTAATAGCTGTTGTTCTCTACCACATCCTTTCATAACTATTGCCACCCCTGAGAAAAGATGACAGAGCACGGCACGGCACTGCTGTGGCAGTGCCAGCTCCCAGGCAAGCCTATTAAAGCAACCCGAAACTGCCAGCAGCAATGTACCTCTGAAAGTTGTATTTCATGTAGTTGATGCCTTTATTCTCTTCTGTGAGGAAAGGTCACATCTTCCAAGCTGTGCTATAGTGTCCTTTCTAGGAGATTATCGTGATAAATACAGGAATTGCTCCTCTCATCTGCCTGCTAAAGAAGCCAAAACAGATGAGAGATGTGTTACTGTCGGTGACCAGCCCATCAAACACGTTATACTACACAATGCATCACTGAAATGTTTATCCATTAGAACTGTTAGTATGGGTTTTTGCCAGACCCTGAAACACTTTTTGGTCATGTTTATTTATTTAAACAAAATGACATTTTATTCACAAGGTATGGTTTTGTAAAAGAAATAATATTGTCACAAATCCAGTTATCCAAAGAAAATGAATTTAGATATAATGTTGGCCTTAAAACCTATTTGGTTTATGTGTGGTTTTGATTCTTTGGATAACCATTTCAGATAGATTTTTTTGGCGGCTTTTCTTTGAGTCTCTGAAGGCCACAACCTTCTTCTTAATGTAATTGGAATTTTTATAAAACCAAGTGGGTGTAAGAACCCAACACCTGGGAGAAATACAGCAAAATATTACTCATATTCAGTTTATGTAATACTAGTTATCACATGCTGAAATAATTATTATGAAAAAAGTGTTTTTCTCTCCATTTTGATTCTCTCTGGTTTTAGTAATATTTCTCGTAACTGAATTTCTCTCTGACTGAAGCATTCATTTTTTTTTCTTAAGGCATCAAGGAATGTATAGAAATTTGAGTGGATGTTGTTGTTTTTTGTACATTGGGAAAACCTGTGCACTTGAGTGATCCCCTGTGTTATGTTCTTGTGCCTGCATGCTATGCTCACCAAGGAAGCCTAATTGATTTCTTAATTAGAACAGTGGCATTTTCCTCAGAGAGGAAGGGATTTTCAGATTACTTCTTATTGATTTTTGTGAGGCTCCTCAGGTTAACTGGGAAATTTTCAGTTATCAGATGGGGCAGATTGTTTCCTTTAACAGTGATATCTTCATGAAGGTCTCTTCCACTGCCAAGTCATTGGTTCTCTGTACTGCTGTCCTTAAGTCTCTTAGAGGAGCACAAATGCTTTATGGGCTTTGTCATGGCAAGTGGGGAATGATTGTTATTCAGAACAAAACACCAAAATGGCTTCATTTGCTGGTGGTTGAGCAATGAAGTGGAACTGGCCTGTCAGCCCTATATCCCCTCGGATACTGACAATACTCCATTTGAGCTGTGTTTAGGACTACTTGTTTTACTTCTAAAATTACACTAGTTTAAGTAGGGTCTGCACTGTGACATATTTATTGGGTGTAAAAGTTACATATCTCAGGCAATACTACTTAAGTTATAGAAAACAGGTAATTTTGCATCAGTCATCCTTAATGTATGTTTTCTCTAAAGCTAGATGAGAGTTTACTCAGAACCACTTACAGCATTTTGTCAAAACATAATCATTACTTTTGGTTAGAAATACATACAATTTTAATGCACTTTGCTCCTGTGCTTCATCATATTCAGTTGGTATTTTATTATTTCTTTCCTTTATTTTTGGCTTAGCTTTTAGCTATACATACTACAGTGTTAAAATCTAAGTCATTGTAGATAAGGAAATGAAATATGTGTGAATTTGTAGCTGTAGAATTGTCCCACTTAAAATTCATTGCCAAATTATGGTCAGGAAAACCAAACGAAGAAGATTGCTTAGCATATGGACTTTATGGAAAGGTAGAACTGTAAATTTTCTCTTGGAATCTGCTATAGAAATATTTTGATCCTGCTTGACTACAGAAAAAAATAGATAGAATGTAGTAACTTATTGGTAAGTCATTTCAGAAATTAAATTCTGCCATAATTACTGCAGCCTTAATTGGTACAGTACATTCTGTTTTTGGAGGGATTTTCTTTCAATTTTCTTTTTATAGAATGACCACTGATCTTCATGACTTTTTATATTCTGGATATTTGCATCTGTTCTCCTGTATTTGTTGTGTTTTGGATGGAACTAGTGGTAAATGACATACTTGGGCTTTTTATTATTTATGCTTTGGGCTTTTTTATTATTTATTTGTTATGATTTATATTTTGGTACATAAGAAGTACACATATCTCCAAATACCATCAATATAACAATATTTCATAGAAAAATATGGCAAAAATTATAATCAGAGTAGTTCAGGACTGTTCTGTTCTGAGCTCTAGCAATTGGAACTGTCAGTTCGATTTCCTGGATACAAGTGTGAAGCTTCCTGAGATACTCAGTTTCCATATGAGATATGTAAAATAAAAGTTCTGTTTTCTCTAGTTTAAATGTGAGAAAGAAACTAGGACTGTTTTTGTTTGACTGTCCAATTTAAGTTTGAATTTAAATCAGTGTTTGAGTATCATAGAATCATAGAAGGTTTTGGGATGGAAGGGACCTTAAATCCTTTAGGTTCTGTGCCAATGCCTGTTTTGATTCTAACTCTTTAACCTTGTCTTACAAACTTGAGATGATAATGCGTGGATAGTAAGTTCAATTGAGAAAAAGATCTAGCATTCAAATTTGATTCTTGTCTTAGGGATGAAGATTACTTGTGGGTTTGGTTTTTATTTTATAAGACTACCTATAATACCAGCTGACGTGTGGTCCTTTAATGTACTTTTAAACCAATACTCTTGGAAACGAAGATGTAAATCTCTTCAGCTAAGTGAGCTGAAGCTAAGCACAGCTTCTCTGACAGAGTCCTTTAGAACCACATACTTTATGATTAGTGACTAAGGTTGCTAATGACTTGTGTAAGAGATCCATACCAGATGAAACAGGACTTTAATTGCTAGTTTAGTGTGCTGAGTCCTGGAACCTTTTCAGTAGTCATGAAAAGGAAAACATGAAAGGGAAATGATAAAACCATCAACTTTCCATAAGCTTTCATTGTCAGGATGTTAAGGTGTGTTTCTGTGAAATTCTTATTAGGAATATGAAATTATTTATAAGAATGGCATACTTCTTTATGTTTTAATAAGATTAATGGCAGATTGATCAGTTGAAATGAAGAATTAAAATGTATATTTGAATCAAAGTATATATGTATTTATGTATATATATTTATACTGTATTTGAATCAAAATATTAAAAAAATATATCCTTGTCGAGAGCCACTGTCCTTGAGGTCCTGAATGTAAGCTGGTAGCAAAAGAAAATAACCTTTAAAATATTTAGATTTTTAAAAAAAGTATTCATTTTAAGATCCAAAAAGTCTAATTGGAGTTCTGAATATAATTTGTTTTTTGTAGAGAAAAAAATTATTCCTACTGTTTTGAGTTCTGTGTGCTATAGTCTGTTGATTGACATGTCATGGTGTGTGAAAAAAGGTCAAAATTAAGATGTACAAGACTGATTGAAAGAATTAATATTCATTTCAAGGAATTCTTGGAGCATAATGTAAGTAATGCACAATAAAGGAATGTGAAGAAAAGAAAGAAGATCAAATTTAAAAAGAAAAGATCAAATTTAGCATTGAATTTAGGAAGGTTAATGTTACAGTATTTCAGCAAATATTTGAGCTGGGGTTTTTTAACTCTTGTTTCTTTCCTCTAAACTTTCACATTCCAGGTGGAAGTTTTAGAGTGACATTGATTTACGACTGGCCAAGAATATGTCTCTCAGATCTTTCAGACTGTGTTGAGTGCAGACTTCAATGCTCCTACCACTTAGCGTAGATAAACCAATGCTGCCCCATCTTGTGCTTATCAAAGTTTTGGTTCATCCATAGTCTTTGAAGTTACAGGAACCAGGAAGGCATTTTTGCATCCAGGATCCAAAAGGGACCGTTCTGTGCTACCTGAGCCATTGTTGCTGTGTGCTTTCCATGCTCAGGAAGCAGCACAGGCACTCAGCTGTACCACTGAAGGATCCGGGTCCACTTATGCCTCTTAACCCATATCTGCAGCAAATATTTCTTAAGCTGCAGTAGGTGACCTATTCCTACTATCTCTTTAATATTAGATTTTGAAATCGTAGTATTCTCAATTCCAGCTGGGCCCAACAGGAAAGAAATATTTTCTCTGACTCCAAGACACAGGTAATTAATAAGAGGCACAGCACTCCAGAAATAGAGCTCATTATTTCCAACTCTGTGTAGCAGGTTGGGACATCTGGAGAAGGAAGAAGTTGCAGCATCATAGAGAATATTGCTGAGCGTATTGCAAGAAGCAGTACTCAAGAAAGAATAGAGAACTTGTCTCAGAGCTAGAGCTGTATTCATTTGGTGGACTATCGTATCAACAGCAAGGGGCAGAGAGAAGGGAAAGTGGCACTGAGGCAGCTGAACAAGGTCATCCAGGCTCTGCAGAGTGTGCTGGACCTGTGCTTTCATGTCACTGGGCACTGCAGTCACTGCTTTGATAGCAGGCTGGCAGGGGAGGATTTGTACTGAGCCTGGCTGAGTCCCAAAGCAGCAGGTATCCCTCATCCTAAATATCTGGGGAGAGGATTAGAGGTTAACATGGCACAGCACCGTGCCAGCCTGGCTACTGCAGCTCTTACAGGGTGTGAGCACTGCAGCTCTGGCACATCTGTCTGTCTGTCTGCTCACAGTGCAGGGAAGGGACTGAGGGGATCCCAGGGAGGGGATGCCCACTTGGCACTAGGCATCCTTTCCTTTCACACTTGACAATCCCAAATACAATCAAGTGGAAGAGAATGTTGTAAAGGAAACAGGAATTAAATAATCCCTATATTAAGGATTTTTCTTTGCCTGTATAGTGGTTACATCTGATTGCAAACAGATGTATGAATCATCCAGCTCTATCTTGGACTCTCTGTCCAAGCCAGCTCACTGTGATTGGCCATTAATTAGAAACAACTAACATGGGCCAATCAAAGATCCACCTGTTGCATTCCACAGCAGCAGATAATCAGTGTTTACATTTTGTTCCTGAGGCCTCTCAGCTTCTCAGGAGGAAAATCCTAAGGAAAGGATTTTTCATAAAAGATGTCTGTGACAATTATCTAAAAAGATAAATGAGTCTTTTTTTTTTTCTCCCTGGCAATAATTGGTTTCCTCCTTTGGTTGTCTCAATAATTACTCTAAATAAATTTTTAGTAGAATTTTACTTCATTAGTTCTTTAAAAGTAGGTTCTATATTCTGGTATTTCAAGTACAGCTTTGGAAAGTACAAATAAAGGGGCCATTTCATCAAATTGCCAGCATAAATTTTGCAGTGTTTTATATGTGTTCATAATGTGTAATACATACAGCTCTTATTAAAATTATAGTTGTTAGCATTTTCTTATCGAATCATTGAAGATTATATATACATTTAATTTACCTTTAAGTTACTTGTATACAGTCCTAAAGTATAATATTGTCAAGTTTATGATCATAAAGTATGGCAAGATTTTAGGTTCTGCCTATGAGTATAAAAGAGGTGTGGCAGACCAGGAGTGCTCAGACTGTAATTACATTGCAGTTAACTGCAGGAAGGATTAACAACTCTCATAGAAAAGTACTGCATTTTAGGTGTGCCTTTATTTGTTAAATTAATAGATGGGTTCTCAGTTTTGACACTAAAAGCTAACTCTGTTAATGTCCTCAGTATGTTCAAGTTTGATTTTAACTTTAGTTACTGCCATTTTATATTATCTAAAATGAAAACACTATTACTGAGTTTTATGTCCTGTTAAGTTTCTTTAAAAAAAAAAAACAAAACCAAAACAACCTTGCAATTGAACTTTGTCAATAATTCACACAGACAAAAACTCTGTATTTTCAAATTAAATATACTGCTTTGATTAGCACAGAAGATACCTTAGTGTTCTACTCATTAGAATAATGTCATTTTGTTTTATAAACTATCAATATGTTTTCTGTAACTGGTTTTTATGTTCCTTCCTTCAAGATCCACATATGGAGTCACAGTAGGGATGACAGTAAATAGCATAACAACTACAGATAGCCATTGCCAAATCACCAGTATTATTGGCCAATCTTATGCTAAAAATTGTATTTCTAACAGGATTATAGCAGACATCATACTGTAAGGAGATGTGGTAATAAACCAGATTCCAAAACATGATAAAATTTGCTTTCTTTGCTCTGGATTTGGGGTTTTAAAAAAGTTGTTTTAATATGCTGAGGTTTCACTGGGTTAAAATCTCAATGAGGAGAAAGAGGCTGATAACTTTGTAATAATTATTATAATTATATTTTGTGAAGTTTTATTAATATTCAGTTTTGATTTAGTCTACAAGGAGCAGACCTTGACCTTTTTGATTTTAGAGGAAACTGAGGAATAAAAGCTTTGGAAATCACCTTTTTTGAGCTGTCTATCTGGTAGTCCAGTATTTTATTTTAGATGTGTGTATTGGATCTTCTGGGATAACATTTTGAATAATTTTGTGTCTGACAACAGCCATTGCTTAACAGTAAGAGTATTGCTCTTACTGTTGTGTGTAAAACAGACCTCATACTTTTACTCTTCATACATCTAGGGGGGCTTTTATACCCCAGCACTTCCAGCATGTTTACCACTGTCATGTCTTGACTACAAGGTGAAGGCAGTAGTTCTGGAATACATGTTAATTATCTTAGAAAAATTAGATGTTGAAGGTACATTTACTTTAAAACTGCGCTCTATATAGCAGCTTCTAAGTGTTTAAAAATACTTTATAAATAGTAGCATAGTTGGGCATGCTATATATAAAGTGTTGTAGCATGTTTTACAATCACACATGTGCAAAGTATTGTGTAAATCCAAATGTAGTTAAAGTTGTGGAAATATGATGAGTGAAATTCTATAAAAAATAAGGGTTTTGTTTGGTAACAAAAATGTTGAATTTCAAATATACTGAAGAATTATTTCAGAATTGTGGGTTAAATATGTCACTGTAAACCAGAAATCCCTTACAAAGGCTAGCATATAGTTTACACTTGGATCTTTTGCCATACTTAAAAGTCAGTTTGATTTATAGGTTTTTAATTTATTCATAGTCTGACCCAGCAAGCCAAAGTGGTAAATGCTTAGGGGTTTTTTTTGTTTGTTTGTTTGTTTTGTTTTTTGTTTGTTTGGTTTTTTTGTGTTGCACTTTGGGATTTCTTTTCTGTTTAAGCCCAAGTCCTTTAAAAAATAAAACACTGGAAAATTTCACTGTGGAAGTTAGGTCCATAGTGCAAGTTGCTGCTGCAAGCCAGGGTAGCACTGGAGCTTGAGCAGCCTGCTCAGGGATGTGCCAGGCGAGCTGTGAAAATCCCAGTGGACAGATTTACAGTTTCCCTGGCAAGCTGCTCAACCACCCTCCTTGCAAAGGATTGGTTTTGTGTGACAAGTTAGCTTCAGCTTGTTACTATTGCCTCTGGCACCTCTTTTCTTCTTTCCAGCCCCCTCTGTGTGGAACTGCTCTTAGATCCTGCCTTAGCCCTCTCTTCTCCCTGCTAGCAAATGCCAGTTTTCTCACTGTCCTGGGTAACATCAGCTGCTGCCCCTAACTATGGGAGTAACACTGTGACTAAAATCTCTTCCCTTTTTGTGCTTGATGAGAGGCAGGAGCAAATGCAAGTGGTACCTTGATCCTCCTCTGCTTGGCTGGCAAGGAGGGAGGGAGGAGGGAGATGCCTTTCCCTGGTGTGGCATGAGAGGGCAGACACCACAAATAGAGCTGAAGCTGTGCTGGCAGGCTGGGCCATGCAGATGGGCACCAGTTCAAGGGATTAGTGTAGCTGCTCCTCTCAGTAAGAGTCCAGGAAAACAGGGCACTCTATTTGCCAAATTCAAAGGACATAATTTTGAGCATATTTTTCGTTGGTAAAGCCAAAATATAAACAAACATTGGACTGGGATTTTAGAAAGCCCAGCTCTGATGATGATGATCTACTGGCTACCCTGATTCTTCAGCCAGGTGTCATCACAATGCCATTTAAATTAAGCAGAAAGCAAAACTCTTCCAGGAATGTTTTACAAAGATTGATTTTTAGACTCATTTTTTTGTCTGAAATAGACCAGGCAATTTATCATCTACAAGTTTTTAATGGTAAATGTTAATTCATATTATGAGTCATCATATTTCAAAGAGTGCCTTATATTTTAATACTGTTGTGGATAGGAAAATGAATCCAAGAAGTTAGTATGCATGCCTTATTTGTACATGCTGCTTAGCTGTTTATCTGTTGGCAAAAAATAATGATAATTAAAAATAAATTAGTAACCTTGAGTCACTTGTAGTAATTCTTGCTCTTTTTTTTTTAACTGTAAACTGCTGAATTGAGCAGTTTTAGACAAACTTGTCATTGTGATCTTTTAAATATTAAGCAGTGTGTTTGTACAATTCTTCAAATCCAAAGACTTTGTTTGGGGGTTTTTGATAGTTTGTTTATAGTAGTTTTCTTCTTTGCAAAGAATGCTCCATATGCAGCAATAAAGGCAGCATGAATTTCTTTAGCAGGCAAAGAAAAAGAAAATTTTCTAATTTAAAGAAAATAACATTTTCTTTAGTGAGGTTTTTGCCAACTTTTACTTTGTCTTTAAAAAGATGTAAGCTTTATTTCTATCTGAGCAAGTTTTGAAGCTCTGTAATAGATCACAGGAAGATAAGCCTTATCTTTAGATGGTCTACAAGTAGTATGTCTTTGGCCAGTTACTTTACATGGATTTATAACAGATACTGACTAGTCAGTATCAGTCTTAGACTTTGGTCTTCTCCCCTGGTAACAGTGGCAAAATGGCCACTCAAACAGAAGTGGACTTGGAGACAGTAAATGCATTACTCTGCCATTTATTTACATATTTAATTCAGATGAAAACTATTATCAAATTTGAAATTAATGGTAGAAGAATTAAACTAGTTCATCACTAACAGTCCTATTTCAGATTTGAGCTATATGTTAAATTTCATATAGCATGGATGTTGTGGTGTGTATATGTTGATATAGTCTTTGGATATTCCAAAGTCCAAAGAAAACCAAAGCCCAAAAGAAAACCCAAACTCTGCTTCAGCAATGTGAATCATTTGCACCAGTAGTCTGACCCAGAAAAGTCTTGAGACTGCAAAGAGTAAAAGAGGTAATTTCACAAAGCTCACTGAATTAATTGCTGTGTCTTAGGGCTGCTTGAAAGTTTTGTAAAAGGAGAAAAGAACTTTCATGCAGGAAGGCATTTATGATCCCTCCACACAACCTTCCTACACTCTACTGCTAATTAATTAATTACAGTTATCAACATAACTGTCAAATAAGTACATAGAAATTTTTTAGAAGAGTGGGATTTTGACAATTGTACAATACTTTATTAAAAATATGTTCTCTCAAGTGTAATAGAGACATTCTTATGCTAACTCTGCTGTATTACTACTTATTATTCATAATTAAATATACAGTACTGCTCAACTTCTATCCTTTCTCTTTTCATATTACAAGAACCAGTATAGCAAGACTGTGAAATAGATGAAGTCAAAATAATTTTCTCACAAACACAAAGAAATAATTTAATGTTAATTTCTGCTCCTGGCTTTTCTTAAAATCTGTGAATCCTTGCTAAGGGCTTCTGCAGCCATCTTCTATGAAAGAAGGTGCAGAGAAGGGAGCAGGGGGAGCAAGGAAAATAAGATTCTTATGAAGAAGAATAATTTCCCTGGGTACTTTTACATGCTACTGCAGGATTCTGATTTATAACAAGATAATGGCTGTGGTTTTAATTGCATTCCCGTTCACTTATTTCTGATCTTCAGAATAAACCTGAACAGATGTACTCACATAAAAATATACACATCCTCACAAATACATATGCATGTATACAAATGTGCACAAATTGTCTGCATTTTTTCTGCAAAAATAGAGCACATAGAAGATACAAACAGGCTTAACAACTTCACTTATTCCTAAGATTGCCTTATACCTCCCATCATAAAAAGCCCCATTTATTTTGTTGTGACTCATCCAAAACTTCTCTTTTGCTGTTTTGCCCCAGTTTATCAAAACAATTAAAACAGACAGGTGATCTGCTCTATGGAAATTTTCAAACATGAACTTCAAATTTGGCCTAGGGTGGCTTTTGCATCACATTTGAGGGTTTCTGACCTTATGGGTCACCAGTTTTTTTTTCTTTTAAGAGCAAACTACCAGAGATTAGTCAAATTAGGAGCCTTATAAAAATTGTTATTTGCATGAAGTCAGGAGACAATTTGTGGTAGCTGATCTTCCAAAGAGTCCTCTCAGAGCTGGCAGGGCTCAGCCTGCAGATGAGGGTTTGAGGCTTTGTGCTGCTGAGGATCATGGTGGGTTTTGATGCATGTTCATCAGAACTGAACATAGAGGCACTGTATGCCAGTGAGATTCTTGCTACCCCTGTTTCTGGGCTTAGGCTTCTTGGAAGTGAATTTCAGCTAAACCTAAAATGAGAGAGAGGAAAAGCTGACCCACAGGATAATATGTTGGGATCAGAAACCAGCAGGGAGTGGGAAACCTGGGCTAAGAATCGAGGTGGGAGTTGACTGCAACTGACTGAAATAATAATTTATTTCATAATTCTTCATGTATAAGTAGAGAAGTAGCTTATCTTTGCATTGGTGTGAGAGAATCCCAGACTTAGCAATCATCCATAATTTTGAAAATTTGTCCAATTGTATAACTTCATGCCTTGGAGCATAAAAATAATTGGGATAGGCAGCAACACAGATTATTTTTCTCAAAAAAAAAATTATCTATCAAATGACCCTATTTCAGCTACAATTAACAGCAAGTTTCTGAACTGGAAGTTGAATAGCAAGTATCTATGTAAAGAATCCTAAACCTAACTGGATCTCAGGTTTGTTTGGGGTACAGAGGTGCTACACGAGTTGTTGCTTATAAATGATCATTGTATAAGTAACACATAGTTATTACACTGCTATTTGACAAAATATATTTACTTCTTTTTTTTTTTCCTTTCCAATTAGGAGTTACTGATATTTTTACAGAATTTGCCCACAGTACACTGGGGAAATGAAGACATCAGTGTGCTCCTAGCAGAGGCCTACAGACTGAAGTTTGCATTTGCGGACGCCCCCAATCATTACAAGAAGTGAATATAAAGAGACAGAAATCATTAGAAGCAACGTGTTCTGCAGTATTATGGCATCTGTTGTTCTGGTTATGCTTTCAGCTCTTTGCTCTTTCATTTGAAGTAAGATGACCATTAAAATTCTGTTGGAATTTGCAGAATGAGAACAGAATACCAAAGAAGTGGACAAAGCAGGATATCGAGCACTGCATGAACTTAAAAGTGAATTTTTTTGCTCAGCATGAAAAATGAGTTCAGAAGTCTTATAATTTTCTTCTTTTTTCCCCTTCTCTAAATAGAATAGTTGTCTCTCTTATTTATGTTGAGCAGTTTTTCAATTGTACTTTAAACTTAAAACTACTTATGGAATGATTTTGTCCTTACTTCAGTGTCACCTGCCAGGACTATATCAGCCAGTTTTGGTTGGTGAAGTCTACTTTGAGTGGCAAAAAAGAACTTTTCCTTGATCATATAGACCATATGAGACAGCAAGGCCTGTGCTTTGGGGTCTGGTTATAACTCAAAAGACACTGATATTAGCACACCATCTGTTGTTTTCCATGGAATTAGGTTAGATTGCTTCTATGATATAAGAATATAGAAGGTTGTAATGGAAATTGGTGGCATTTTTCTAAACATTATTCAGTCTTGAAGGATGCTATAGAAGCTTTTTAGCCATAAAAAGGAGTTACTTAAGGCTGAAGACTCATCTATTACACTGAAATAAGTCCCTCTTGATATATTCTGGAGTGCTTTAAAATAGTGAATTAAACAGAAGGCATGGTCTTGTCTAAGTAATTAAAGTTTCTCTTTTAAGGCCTTGCAATTTTTCAGCATGAAATTTCACTTTTAAGAAATGTATTAAGAAGCTTGGTTTACTAAGCAAGATATATTTTTATCTCAGTTGTTGCCTTATTCTCCATTTCTAGCGATTAGAAAAGGAAAATTAATATATCTTTCCAAAGCTTTTGTGTTAAATAATTTAATACCCTTTTCCTGATTATTCAGAGGAGGAGAGCTAGCTCCCAACAACAATAACAGTAACTGTATACTCAGATTGCTTGTGGGTCATTAGCAGAACAAAAATGCTCTATGAGTTTATAGACTAAAATTAATGTTTCTTCATATAACCATGGAATACTGAATATTTTCTTAAAACTTACATAATTCAAGTGCACTGTTTTCTTTCAAGAAATATTTTCTGATAAGAATTCTAATTTTGCTCTGTTGGATGTAAATAACTCATATTAATTTGTGCCTACCATACACATAGCAGGTTATGAAGGGTGGGAGTTGCAATAAGCAATACACTTAAAAGTTCAGACTTACTATTCCTCAGTTTGGTTCTTGAGTTGCACAGCGTTGCACAGAAAGTGTAGTGCACTTTTAAGTTTGGGAAATAAAAAAACTTCAAGAGATTTTCTCTTATGACTTGTTATTGAAAGATTATTTTCAACTTCTTAAAAATATGTAGATACATATTTTGAAGAGAGCTTTCTAAATGTATTAGTTACATTACTTGCTTTAGGGGCCTTAGTTCTTCACACAGACTTCATAATAATTAGGTGTTTCAGGGTAAATAAAGTGAAATACATTTTTACCACCATGTGATTGTGAGACCATCTATATTTAAAAGTAAATGAAATCTTTGGTAGAAGATAAAAAAAATTATTTCAGAAACCTGGTTTGGCAACTAGGATGCATTTTGTTTCCACTGGCGTCAGCTGGGTGTTTCAGTTGTGATGGATACAGGGTCAGGCCTCCCAGGTGGCTGCATTTGTGCCTGGAATGTGTAGTGGAACTGTGCTTGTTACATGTCTGTGTACTGCTTTCTGTAACTTCAGTTTGTGGTCTAATGTATCAAAATTTATGTTTACAAGGAATGTCATATTGTGCCTAACAGTGTCTACCAATAGCAGAATAAAAGTAACAATGAAATCTATGACCATTTGCTTTAAACTTGGTATCTGCAATCATTTGTTAATAGAAATGCACATTGTAATGAGAGAAGCCAACACAGCATTAACTGGTGTAAGATTTTCTATAATTAACTTTTTTCTATTAAGACATTATTTAGGTAGTTACATGTAACATGGAAAGGTGACCCAGAGCTGTCTGCTGTGTCAGATGCTCCTGCATAACATTTTTGGGACTGGATATATAAAATTTCCTTCATTGGGTCCACGTAAGTTGTCTGTCATGTCTTCCAAATTCAACAGGTACCTCTTACTTCCCTTGGAAGGAAGTATTACCATTAGAGGTCACATTTACTATTGTGTCTGTGTCAGAAGTTGAATATTGTACTTGAGCACATTGCTTTTTAAGGATAGTGGGAAGTTTCCTAATAGAATACCAATGTTTATTTATGTAGATATAGACTTTTTTGGAAAATATGATATAGATATATAAATAACATTTATATATCTATGCAGATAGGAGTAGTTCTCAGTAAACAGAAGGCCAACATTTATGTAAAATTTCAAATTTTTATCAAAAACCCACACATTTAATAATTTTACATCTCAGGTAAAATGTCATTCCAAAAAAAAGTATTGCATAGAAAAGGAAATAGCATTATCATTATTACATCCCATGTACTTAGTTTTTTCAAAATTCAAGATTCTGAATATGATAAAATTCCTTTGTAATATGTATTTTCTTATGAAGGAGGCATCTTGACATGTCACTAGTGAAACCAGGCAGTCATTTCCTAGAACTCATGTGAAATATTTAAATTGCAGTGTCTGAAAAGCGTGTTAAATAATTTCTGTAATAAAAGTTTAAACTAGAATGTACAATATAAAAAGATTTATGACTACAGAATTTGAAAAATGTAAATAATAAATTAGTTAACTGTGTAAATACAGTACATGGAGTAAGATAGAAATGTAAGTTGAAATTTTAGGTAACTCTGTAATATGCTATAAAAAATTAGTTTCATTATTATTTGGCGCAGTTCTGTATGGAAAGGCCAGTTAATTTTTTTCATTTCCTAACTACAGAATAGAACTATCTGAAGTTCCATTGTATGACAAACATTACCACCGAGGCACTGGTTAAAACTGTAAAACTGGTGAAAGATGAGGAAATAAACACATATTTATGAAGTGCTATATAGAGTGGAAAGCTTGTGTTTATTTTTTTCTTCCAACATATTGCACCCTACACCAAAGCATGGATTCAGTGTGTTTCTGTTTTACAGCCTCAAAAGCCTTTATCACAAGAGGAGATGGGTTAACAGAACCTCAGTTCTCAGTTACATTTCTGCCACTCTCTGCCCAGGTATCTTGTAGGTTTTGCAAGTTGGTCATACAAGCAAGTTCCAAGGGTGTGTCGGTGCATAGACCATGTACATACAGGGTATGGAGCATTTCCTGGAAGATGGATTTGACACCACAGCAGAATTAAATTGAAGAGAAGGTGAAGCACATCAGGGCAAGGCACACAGAAGAAGCACAGAATTCTAGTTGGCTCTGGGAGTAAAGGAGAAGGGGAAACTTCAGCTCATAGTGAGGAAACAATAAACAGGTGATAGGGTCAATAAGATCTGGAAACTAAGATGATTTAAGCAGATTAACTATCAGGGAGAGATGTCATATATGTATATGTATATGTATATGTATATGTATATGTAGCTTAAGTCCCTTATGTCAAGAAAGCTACTGGGAGACTTCCAATAATCCTGTGTATCTGGTGAGAAAATATACAGGGAAGGCAAAGACAGTAACTTCTCTCTTTCAAACTCCCCACCACATTCAGGGGAAAAGAGACAGGGATGCAGAGGCTGTCTGTCTGTTATGTGCTTGAATGACAATGAATTGTAATCATGCTGGTTTCTCACCTTCTGTAAAACTTGTGTTTCTTTATCTGCTATAATCCTCTAAAGATTCTGCATAAAATCAGCAATGGGAGGTCTTTCAAATTGCTTTTTCAAAAGCAGAAGAGATCAAGAAGGTGGAGTAAAGGCTCAAAGGGTCACAAGGTATGTGCTAGTATTTGTTGATTTTTCTTGTGCAAAAGGAGTCATGGAAAACTGTCTGGGCAGATGGAGGATTTTCCATGGATATAAATGTGAAGTACAGCAGAAAGGACTTTCTGAAAATCTGATCTGTACTTCAGGTCAGTTCCTCCTTGAAAACAGGGTGGAGTGGAAGATAAGTACGTTGTAGCGCATTAAATTCTTTGGAGATTGGAGGAGGTGAGGTGGAAAGGCTCCCAGTCCAGCAATCACTCAGGCAGAATTCTGCGCCATGGGAAAGAACTGCAGCTCAAGTGCTTCTTATCATTGTGTGATGGAGAGTCAAGTTCCTGAGCAATTTAATTCCAGATCATTTGCATTTTTATAAGTTAAAGCTAAAATCTTGCATCCCATCTAATTCCTTAAGCTTAGTGTAGCTGAGGCAGCACGGAAGAAAATAATTAAATTGCTGTGGCACTATATCAGAGACTCTTTTAATGCTTCAAAGTCTTCTCTGTGGAGCCCACAGGACAGTCAATGCACGTGCCAGAAATGAGAGGCTGAGAGATGTGATGCTAGAGAAAGTCTCTCAGAGACAGGTGCTCTGAAAATTGGGCTTTTTCTGGTCACAAGAATTTCCTACAATTTCCTACAAGCTTTCAAAGCTTCTCCAAAGAAGAATTAATGTGCACAGTAAATGGTTGTTTGAACTGAGCTCCCATGTTTGTTCTTGTAATCAAGCTTCCACATCAGAGAAAATGAAAGTCTGAAATTGCAACCAGAATGGACAGAGGTGCTCAATCTTTGTTATCAAATCAATCAAGGTTTAGTATACATACTTCTCTAATTTTCCTGTTATGTATCCTTCAGAACTAAGATTTCATTTCTGTGAGATCTGGATTTGTGGATACTTTACTCCAGAACTTTCTCCAGAAATTTCTTATCCAACCATTGCTTACTTGTGCCTTCTCAGAGGTCCTCCTCATGGGAAGAAGAGCATTCTGAAATTTACAGCAGTAGAAGAAAAAAACAACAAAACCAAACAGGGAGAATAGAGGAGTTTTATTCCAAATAATTTCTGATTTCCAGAAAGGAGAAAATGTGCCTCTTGGGGTATTTAGGCCACTTCATCCTTAAATTCAGGATGCAATCTCTCACACAGAGCTTTTTTTGAAATTCAGCTTATGTATTTTCATGTATTTCCATCTTCCTCCAGAAAGATCTGAGATTTTCAGTGAACAGTTCCTGCTACCAGCCCATTTGATCAATTCTGTTCACTCTTTTAGCAGCATCAGAAATACAAAGTATGTATCTGTCATGACAGCTCACAGGAGGCAATGAGATACCCAGGCTTATCAATAGATAGATGGCTATCTCACTCATAAAATCTCATTCAAACAGCAAAGAGACTTGGTAATTTTTCATCTCGTGGTCAAAAAAGAAATCTGTAGCTCCAGCTCAAAGCCGTGTTTGTAGAAGCACTTTCAGACTGTAGCTAACAATAAACTATATATCTGGAGAAAGAAATGTAGTCCTATACTTATGTGGTCAAGTAAAAACTTTTCCTAAGACATCAACTAGTATTTGCTGCAACTGTATAGAATGAGTTGCCTCATGCAAATAAATAATTCAGCCTTTGCATGCAGAAATGAATAAAGTTGGCATATCAGTAAAGAAAATTTTCACTGTTGTATTTTTTTCCCCAGATATTTTACTATTATTGTATCAGTGAAAAATTCTGTATAAATTTTAAAAAGGAGTACTTTTCTCTCCATCACTGTCATCAAATACAGGGCATCAGACTTCTTCAGATTCAGGTGAAGCAGCCATCACATTCTCAGTAAAGAAACTTTATGTGAATGTTTTGATGGTAAGGGCCAGCCTGTTGTTGCATGTGCAGTCGTCCTCTGGGTTATAATAGCTAATCCAGTTAATTCAAATCATACTGGATAATATTGTCTCTGTTGTCTATGAAAGACTAATAAGGGAAAGTCCATCTCTCTTCATCCAAGGACACCTGTTCAGTTTTGAAAACTTGTATTCATTATGGAAATGCTCTGAAAACAATAGATTTCATATATAATATACATATATAATATTATTCAATTTTCATAGCAATTTAAATTAAATTGATACTTTTACCCAGCAAAGGGTTCCCAAATCCAACAAGCATTCCCCACAAAATATAATAATCACAAAATATTTGTCTTGACAGGGGTATGTCAATGGACAAAATATTTAGTGTTGGATAAGTAGTAACTTTGCCTATTTATGCAAGTTACTCTCTCCCCAGTCTTACAGTATGTCAGAAATTGAGAGACATCTACATCTGAGCTTCTGTCACACCTTTCATAGCCAGGAGAGAGAATCAGGTCTTTATTTCCAAACCATAGAAAGTTCTGACTTGGAAGGGACCTACAAGGATTTTGATGTCCTGCTCGTAACGTGAATGACCTGCTCAGGACTGACCCCACAACCCTGGTGTTATTTGCATGAGGCTCCAGCCAGCTGAGCTGAGCTCAGGCCCTTCAAGGTCCCATCACCCCTGCCTGTGAGTACAGCCCTGCCTGTGCCAAGTGCCAGAACCTGGTGCTCCCAGCAGATGAAGAACATGGAATTTTTGGAGCAAATCAGAGGAGGAACATGAAATTGTGTGGGGACCTTACAGCAACCTTCCAGTATCTGAAGGGGGAAAATGGAGGGGGACTCTTCATCAGGAACTGTATGACAGGACAAGGAGTAATGGGTTCAAACTGAAATAGGGGAAATTTAGGTTAGATATATGGAAGAAATTCTTTACTGTGAGGCTGGTGAGGCACTGGAACAGTTTGGTCAGAGAAACTCTGGATGTCTCCTCCTTGGAAGTGCTCAAGGCTGGGTTGAATGGGGCATTGAGCAACCCAGTCTAGTGCAAGGTGTCCCTGCCCATGGCAGAGGGCTTGGAACTAGATGATCTTGAAGGTCCCTTCCATCCCAAACCATTCTGTGATTCTGTGATTCTAAGTGAGTGACACTCAAAAAGTTTTCTGTCTCTCCACTGACTCTAAAGGAGCTCAGAGGACAAATACTGGACATCTATAGATAGATGTCAACATTGTCAGTTTGGTATTTTGAAGTGGCTGCTACAATTGCAGTTTGAAATAGCATTCCTGTACATAAATTAGAAAGAATCACAAGCTGCCTCAGATACATTCTTAAAATGCACATTTGAATTTCAAATCTTATATTCATTCTCATGGCCCAAGTCATAATCTGCAGCTCACATTGACTTGTTTGCTGCAGCTACTGTACTGTGACATCGACTGAAGGTAAGCTTCAGCTCCAGCTAGATGGTGGCTCAGCCCATTAGCTTGCTGTTTATATTTGCTCTCTCTCCTGCTGTGAATAAACTATAGCCCTGTAGCACAGCCAGAGATAAAACTTAGTATCCTTGCATGCAAATTGAAATGAGTGGAAAAACAAATGTTGACAAATTACTTCATTTTAAAATGGAATCTTTGCACTGTGATCTTCCTCCTACCGCCTGCTATGTAAATAAATGTTATAAGCTGCTAACTAAAATGTATAGGACACAAATTCCCATTCTGTCTAACCAAAAGTAATAGTAATGGTTGGGTTTACTCTTCCTATTTAAGTAGCATCCGAACTGTATAATCTGTTTTCCAGACAGTAAGGAAGATAAAGATCCTACATCACAGAATGGAATGTGTGGAGCACTGCAGGGAATGTTGGCTGGGATGGTGATACCTGACAGGGACTGAGGACTTGACAAATGTCCAGAGGAGGCCCTGCTTAGCTGACCAGATTTCCAATCCACAAATTGGTGTGCAGTACATTCACTTTATATACCTGTGTGTTTCTTGGGAACACAGTATGTTAGCAATAAATGGCCTGGTTGTGTCCTGACTTGGGAACACAGTATGTTAGCAATAAAATGGCCTGATTGTGTCCTGTGTTCTTTATTAAAACAAAAATAAACAACGCCCTCAAATTAGTAACCCACCTGTAGCATATCATCAACCCATGGGATAAACCAAGTAACTTCAGTGTTGTGAATCCATTGTTGAAGTATGCTGATATCAAGCAACAGGATCAGCAATGGAAAATTGGAGGCTGTTTCTGAAGTTTATAAGGAATCCAACAGCAATCTGAGAAGTACCTGCATGTGATGGGAGGTGACACATAGTGTCTGCATATTAGAGCTTAGACTAGTTCTCAGAGCTCTTTTAACCCTTGCATTCATTTTTATGAATGGGGTCAGTTTTTCTAACCATGCCAGGAGAAAAGGCAAGCTTTGATACAGAGGGCTCCAGAAAAGGCAGGTTTCCATGTAGTCCCCTCCTTTGTTCAGAAACCCATCTCTGTATCAGAGCCCAACTTAAAGTCCACTTTAAGTTGTTGTTCCTCAACTAAATTAATAGCATCAATCTTTTGTCTTGCTACTTGCATACACTGATTGTATTTTATACGATGCTCTTGTGAAGTATTGATGTTGAAATTTTCTGTAAGACAGCACAGGTACTCTCCTAATTTCAAATTATCAAGCAGAGCTAGGGAGAAATACATCAAGTTTTATTGAGCAGGAACATTGTGAAGATGCCTCTTTTCATTCTGAATTATTGCTTCAGTTCCTTAAACTGCTCTGGGCTCTTGATGTAGATTTTGTTATACTTCTTTCTAACTGGTAGGACAAACCAACTTTCCTCTAACTTCAGAGATATCAGAAATGGTTGGAGGAAAATGGTGGTTAGAGGGCATGGATCCCATAATTGGTAACATATCATGGAACTCATGCAAGCTACCTGTAAATGACATCTATGGATTGATACAGCCCCAACAAATAGAAATTGGTTTCAAACTAATATAGGATAGTTTTGGGGTCCTGAGGGCCAGCATGTATTTTGGACAACCTCTTGGAGACTAATAAACACTACCAGCTAGGTTTTAAACTCAGTTCGAAAAACAACTCTGCAAAACATTTGTGTGTATTCTTGAATTTTTTGTCAAATCCAGTTTTGGGCCACAGGGGTTAGAACTGTAAAAATCATCCTAATCTGTCATATTATGTGGTAACTTTATATTGTATGCATCAAATATATTTGAGAATTTAGTAATGGCACAAACATCAATCTCCACTTTTTTATAATCATCTTTACAAGCTTTTTTTTTTTCCAACTGTCTTTTAAGGCACACTAACAGGAGCTAAGCTACAGAATGAGAAAATTATACAGCATCAGCTTCTGGATTATTGAAAAGGAAGTGATTTAAGCATCAGAAATAATTGGTAGGTTTCTTTTCTTGGTTGGCCTGAGTGAAAGAAAGTGTCATTTCAGGACCTGAAACCAGGTTTCAGTTACAATTCTTTTCTATTAAAGGAAAGAAAGAAATTCAGGCAAAAAACCAACAACAAACCTGATAGATCTGAGGCAGCCCACAGTGTAAGAGCAGCCTGAATGGGGACTAAGTGTTGCTTATGTTTAAAGTGCAAATTAATTTTCTCTCTAGAGAAATGAAGTAGCTCAAAGCTATGAAAATCTCATATGTGAACAAGGACTATTAAAGAAACTGCCAGTTAAGACAACTGACGGAACAAATGCAGCAGAGGAAGAACATTGAAATTTATGGTGACTAGGCAAAATAGATCAATAGAAGAAGAATGCATCTGGAATTTCCCTAACTACAATAGGAGATGAAGAGAAATAGCCTGAAAAAGATCCAAGGACAGAAATACCACTCTTCTGTAGAAGAAAAAAGGAAAAAAATAGACAAGATTTAATCTGACTGGATAATCTGTTGAAAGGAAATCAGTCCAATACATCTCTAACCAAATAGAGACACTGACCATTTGATTGTCTTGGATAGCAGGATAAAGAAAGCAGGAAGGCAAAGCATATTTTTGAAGCAGCTGTGTTATCACCCAACAGGTATTATTCACAGTGCCACCTTTAAACAGCCAATCTACTGCCTACATTGCTCAGAGGATCCCTTTAAGTTGCTTCCAGGGACCACAAAGAGACAAAGATAGGGAGACAGCCTCCAACCTCTGTCCTGCCCCCAGTCACTGAGGAGATGTGCCAAGAACTGAGATGGAGAAGTCAGATATGTGAAAATGGGCAATAGGAATACCTGCCTTTCCTGCTCCATGCCATTGCTGAGGGAAAACATAAAGAATTGTAGGTACAGAGTTTGTGGTGATTGGGATGGGGCTGTGGCTGAGCCCCATCCCCAGTGGGCACAGCTGTGAGCAGCAGGTGAGCAGCACCGACAGCAATGGGCCATGGAGTGCCCAGGGGCACTGACCAACCACCAAAGGGAACAGAGGGCACACAGGGGCAGTGCATGATCATGAGGGGGATAAAAGGTTGGGCTAAAGAACAAGAAGGGCAGATGCTTGCAGCCTTCTGATGTGATATGGCGTTACTCTTCATGGGTTGAAGCTTTCTGAAATTACATGGTGGTACTCTGTGTATCCTGGCCATCTCAACTGCAATACATGCTGCGACAAAGAATATCTGACATAACTCTTCTGCTACTTGAAACAGATTTATCTTCAGGACCTTTTCCTTGCCAATGAAGAACATTTCTTGGGCAGGTTGGGGATTTGTGTATTACAGTTTTGTAATGTGGATACCTTACAATTTAATAATAAGCTCTCATATGAAGAAGAAGAAACACAGACCCTTGAAAAACACAATAATTTCCATTGTTGTCCATGGATACTGATGGCCACTATTTTCATTCGATGTTTTGTGGTGAATCGGTGGAGCGATGATGGTGACAAAATCACCTTGCTCTTCACAGATACAAGTGGTCGGTTGAATACTCTTCCCTAACTTCGTTATTTCAGCATACCGACCTTCTACACTTGTTTTTTTCTGGCGTCTCTTCAATAAGCCCTTCAAGTGCATAGCAGGTGGCATCTTCCTCTTGACGTGTCCATCGCATGACTGCTGAGCATATGAATCCCCTAACACCCAGAATGTCATGGTCTGACGGATAAGGTTGCCACAAACTTGGCACTGATGCACTTCGACCCCAAAGATTTCTCAGTGGTTCTACCTAAGCTCTGCTGGTTCTCTGAAATTAAAATGTACAGCTGGTGCTACACTTCTTCAAAGGAGTTCATGCAAAGGGACTGTCACCTTGAAATACTTCTTTCTTTACCCTTCTCTATTTGACAGAAATCTTACTGATTTTATGAAAGGTGGATATATGAAGTTTTATTAGATCCTCTTTGGGAGTAGCAAAATCTCTTGGTGGATGTATTCTTGTTTTTTCTGTCTTGGGTTCTCTGCATAAGCAAAAAAAAAGCTATGTGGGAAGGACTTAGCCCTACTATTATTGCTGTTTAGCAAGTCTAAACTTCTCAGTTTTTTCCAAATTAAATTTCTATCAATAAGTTCTGGCATATTGAATGACAGTTTTTGCAGAGTTGCTGTTTGACGAAATTAAAAAAAAAAAACAAACCCCAAATCTCCGGAGGGTTGCCTTGATGTCCGAATGCTGTGGCTGAGCAAACACTTCAGCGCTGGTACACGGGAGGGCGCATCAATCCTACAATTGCAGCGCCTCAGCCGCACTCGGCTCCGCAGCAGTAACCCTTTCCTTCTGAGACACAAGAGCCGGCTTTAGCAATCACGTCTCCAGCCAGAACACGGGAATTGTAAAAATAGCCGTGGTCCAGGAGCTTATGCCAGACAGGGATAGTTACATTACAAGCCACGCTTCAGAAATTACTCTCTTCCCTTCAGTCAGACCAGTCAAAAGAAATTTGCTTAACCAGCCATGATGCTGCCTTTGGAACCAGGAAAATCATGTGTGTGTTTTCTGTGGCTTTTTGGGGGGCTGGTCAGATCTGACAGGATGCATCTTCAGGGGAATAATTCTAGCAAAATGTGACCTTTAGTGTAAGTCTTGCTATACTGTGGTATATAGGCTGAATCTATAGGAAAATAGCACACTGCAGACATGGACCATATGGTAAAATTAGTGAAATATCAGCAGCAGTAAGGCTGGAATGACATATCTCTCCATCCTGGTACTGTGTCTCATTAAAGTTTTATATTACAGGCTGTCCCAGTCAGAACTAGGGGCCTCTGTGTGAGGTATTCAACAATCACTTTGCCTTGAGCAAACAAAGCTGGGAAAACAACAAAGACTGGGATTTAAAAATCCCAGCCTAAAGCAACAAACAGCACAAAGCAGAGTCTCATAGCTCGTTGTAAATGCCTCTGATCACGGGATTTATCGCTCTCCCACCTGTGTTCTTTTAATCTAGCTACTTAGCCTCTGCAAGCTGATTCAGAAGATGACTATCTGAATGCTTCAGCTGTTCACCTTGAGTAATACCATGGGGCCAGAATTTGTCTCTGCAACTTGGTTCAATATTGAAATGGAAGGAGACAAAATGAGCACGTGCATCATGTAGGGATGAATCCCAGTTAAAGTGTCTATACTTTCTTTATTACAAGGACAGATATTGGCTCATGATATCATGAAGGAGAAAAGCAGAGTCATGATCCTGCCTCATTTTTTGCACAAGGCAACCTTCTTTTCCTGCTCCAATGGGGAGACCGTATCTTGAGACAAGACCCACCTCTGAAAGTTCAGCTACGGCACTTATTTCACCTTTTCCAGTTTGAACTCACTTGTCATTAGGCAACAAAATTATCCCCTGTGGAAAAATTTCCAAGCAGTTCTCTCCCTGCCTCTGAAGTCTGGGAAGCTCTGGAGCTGCTGCATTGGTAGTCAGCACAATGTGGTTGAGTACTTGGGCACTGGTCTTTGCATCTGGGCTTCTCCTAACAAACCAAAGCAATCAATTGAAACAGCAGCAAAGGCATGCAAAACCTCCTGAAGCAAGCTAACAGGTGAAGAAATGCAACCAGATACCAGTAAGGCCCCAGATAAATTAAAATCTGAAAATTGTTTCCCTAATGGGATAATTCTGAGGACTGCTGTTTGGAAATTCAATGGCCTGGAAAACGAGGTCAATAAAGCAACAAAGGACAACTAACATAGCTGAAAGGGGGAGCATTTGATGGAAATAATTTAATCATCAAACTAATTCCTTATCTGTTAAGTAGGGAATGCTGGGCTGGGAATGAAGTGGAGCATGCTAAGTCTAAACAGCTGAAGTCCTAACAATGTAGTTAGCTGCTCTTAGATGTAGCAACACATACCCTTTGGGATGGAGCAACTCCTCTTGTGCTGCTGTTCTCCAAAAAGTATTAAAATGCCTAGAGCCTGTAACAAGAGGTGTTTGGTTGTTGTTGAGACCAGGGTTATTATATATGCACAAAACTCTACCTTCATATTTTATTTCTTGCTATATTTTTCTTTCTTACCAAGTCACCCTGGATGCTGTGTACTTGATATCAGGTCTACCACAGTGACTCTGGTCTGACAGCTGGTGGCAGGCCCTTTGTGAAGTCCTGCACCATTTCCACTGAACTCCATTGCCCAACACGGGACACACTTTAAGGTGAAGTTTGGGACACACAGATGAAATGTCATCCCTTGCAAAAATTCCTCCAGGGTAACTTGTCACCAAGTCTTCTGTTGCAGTTTATCCTGGCCAGAAAGTGATATCAGAGTTTGCTGCCTCCTACCATCACCAGTGTGTGACATAATGTCATGTAATTCAGACCAGTTCTTCCAGAAAATCAGGAACCATTGCTGTATTAAGTGTTCAAATATAGTCTGCCTTAAGAGAAGATCAAGGAAATAATATAGCATCTAACACAATAAAAGGCAGTAGGACAATAAAATAGCAGAAATCTATGTTGTTGATTGACTGTCTGTAGGCAGACAATCTAATGTTACCTGAGATTTTTTGAGCCACAGCCCTTTCTAGTGTTAGTTCTGTGCTTTTTCATGTTTTACATAGATATGTTTTCAAAAGAGTCACTTTGAATTTGTATGTAGCACTTAATCTTTCAGAAATATGCAGTTAAAATTGAGCTAGGAAGTAGAGCTGCGTCTGTCCCTCCCAGATAAGGGGTAGGAGTATTCATCTTTTTGTTTGTGGCAGAGAAGGGCTGGAGACCAGCCAGTGTTAACCTATATCAACGCTGTAAGGTAGACTCTGAGGGTACCAAGCAGTATCACAAGTGTGGACAAAGTGGGTTAGCAAAATGACCTGCATGGATTAATCCTAGGAATTTCAGAAAGGAGGAAATGAAACCATCAAATATGTAGCTAATTGGGCTCGTGAGATATAAGGAGACCAAAGAGTCAAGAATAAATAGTCCATAAATAATAAGATGCCATGCTTCAGGGATAAGAATTTTGCTGATTTAATATGATGTGATTTAACTGCCTGTGTTTTATGTTAACAGACCCTTTCCAGCACAGTCTGATCATCGTTTAGGTTTTCATGTTCTTTGCCAAATGATGCAAATACTCTGCATATGGAGAAATGCACTGGAATGTGTAATACAAGAAGAAAGAAGATCCATACCAAAAGGTAAGCTCAATTACAAAAAAGCAAGATATAATCAAAGTTTCAGAGTTTTTTCCCTTTGCCTTATTAATATATTTTCTCAGCTTTGATGTAGCAAATCACCTTCAAACACAGGATGAATCTTGAAAGCTGTGCCTCTGTCAGAGCTGATGCTGTTCACTAATGATTTGCTGCTACTGTCTACTGGAGGGTACTCTCATTAAACCTACAAGCCCTCTTTCAATCAGGAAAGCAACCTGGGGTAGAGGAACCACAAAACATCTTAGTTTATAAGAAAACGTGTCTCTCTCTATTAGCCAAAGAGGCAGAATTTTATCTATGGAGTTGCAAAGAAACTTGTGATATTTTCTGAGAGGCATCAGGGCGTGCTTCCACAGCAGCTCAAGGCAATCTAGGACTAGGTAACTGTAACCTGCACATTCCCTGTGGACCAAGGCTGCACAGCTCTGTCCCCACTCTTGCATTAGCCCTGGCATCTCTCTGATTTTACGTGGATCCCATCCAGGGAACTTACCCTGCTGAAAGCTAATTATTTTATTTCATAAGCTTTCAGTTTTTTCCAGCTCTGTGAACCACCTCACTATGTACTCCAATAAGTGCTTGTGCTAAAGTCACAGAAAAAGGCATAAAAAGCTGGAAATGGGCAGGATAGTGGGCCCAGAGCTTGATCTAGATTAGCTTAAAACACACCCTGAGATGCTTTTCCTGAGGGCTCCAAGTGGGGCAGGCCATAAAAATCTCATCTTCTGCCAGCTGCTAGCTAACTTATACTCACATTTTGATACTGTGTTCAGACCTTTCTTTTTCCTCTACTGATTTATCTACACAGCTTAAAGAAAAGAATTATTCTAGTCAGGTTTGTGTATCTTTTTGGTGTTTGGCACTGGTCAGAAGAGAAGAAAAGCAGTGCTGCTGTTCTGTTGGACTCATGGAAAGGGCAAATTTGATATGTGAGCAATGATGGGCTTCCCTCTCCATGCAACAAAGATGGTCAATATTCCCAACATTTATTGTTCAGACTCTAATTTACAGAGAGCAATCTTCTCTCTAAGAATATAATCAGTTTTGCACAAGAGTACAGCAGAGAATATGTACAGGGCACTTTAAGGATGCTCATCTCCCTTCAGCCCTGCTCTTCCTCGTCATTAGAGTAATCTTCTTCTGACAGCAGCCTGCCCTCTTCCTTCCCCCTGCCCCACCCCATTCCTTTACTGTGCTTCCCTCTATTTCCTGCTTGTTGGCACTTTGCTTTTTCAGCTAGGCCAATGTTTGCTTACTTTTTGTTTTCACTTATACGTAAATTTTTTTTTCTTTAGACCTTCAAGAGTGTTCTAAACAAATTTTTTTAAAGCCCTGGCTTGTGTGCTCATTAAATCAGACTCTCTTACATAAAATGTTCCCCAGAAATCAGTCATCTCTCTTTGGTTTGCATATCTTGTATTAAAAATCTTGCTTATAAATTTACACTATAACTCTTACTCCTTGCTTCCAAAGCTAGTGGATAAATCCTGACACAGAGATAGACTCTGTTATATGACAGCAAATGCATTATGTATAATTACAAAGCACATGAGCTGTTATTCAGTGTTGTTAGCTTGGCTTCACTGGAAT
Organism: Geospiza fortis; assembly: GCF_000277835.1. Lineage (NCBI taxonomy): Eukaryota > Metazoa > Chordata > Aves > Passeriformes > Thraupidae > Geospiza > Geospiza fortis. Next base: position 88,855 of record NW_005054354.1, on the reverse strand, counting down.
TCTGGAACACATCTGTACACAATTTATAGTTGCTTATAACATATGCTAGCACACAGTGTGTGAACAGCTAGAATTTAAACTCAGATCCTGCATGAGGCTCTTTAGGAACCACAGCTGCTGCCAGTATTGCTCGGTCTTGGAAAACAGGAACAGTGGAATTCTACTCAAGGCAAAATGGAGATGAGGCATGAATACCAAGGCTCTAGGAGGGGGGCAGAGGTTTGGCTGACTCTAGAGTAACTTTCTTCAAATAGGGTTATGGAGAACTGTGGGTAGATTTTAGGAATTCTTTTCTGAAAATTCAGATTTGTTTTTAAAGATTAATGATACCTGACAAAACAGGAAATAAACTTTTGGAGTGCAAGAGAAGTTAGCAAGTTAAAATTGCAGCGCCTATATTGAACTGACATGGAGCCTCTCAGAATGTGTTTAGGTGTCTTGTATTAACATTAAACAGCTGTTGAGATCTTGTCTTTAATAATGCACAATGTTATTACTCTGAAGAGTACTAGCACTGACATCTCCAAGCTCATATTAGAAGGAAAGCAGACTACTTTAATTGTATTATTCACTATTTCATATGTCACCACTGCCACTTTAACTTTCAGGCTCTGAAGAGGGACTACATTTACTGCTGTGTCTTATAGTCTGCAGTAAAAACTTTCAGGCAACAGAGAATGCTATTTAAAAAGTAACATTTCAGCTTTTCTAAATTTCATGGATTAAAGTACATTATTTCATCTCAACAGACTGTAAATATAATTTTTCAGTGGCAAACAATGTAGGTGTTACTGTACCTTGTGAAAACCAAACACTGTAATTTCCCAGCCTGGATGACTGAAAGTTTTTCTTCTCTCAACTGCTTCAGACAGCTTGGCTACAGATTTGCTGTTTTGTGTGCCTTGAGTCTGCTGCATCTCTTACAGCCATGTGTGGTCTGACAGGTACTTCCAAGGAAACCCAGCCCATGAGTATCTGCTTTCAGAGTCCAGAAAATTTAACTGCCATCCTGCTATCCAGCTGACTATCTTCCAAGTGAACCTTTCAAGTCAAGCTTGTAGGAGAGAGGATGATGTGAGGATCCCAAATTCATTCCCTTCTCAGAGCTGGTTACCATTCTATCTAAACATTGCATGTATCTGTGCAGTTGTGACATCCTATTAAACATGATTAACAAGGTGGATGTATATGCAGAACTAAAATTTTACATGTGGAAAAGTTTATTCCTGCCCTTGCATAACATCCCTGCAAAAGTCATTATGATAAGCTAATACTCTGCTATGGTTTATCCTGGGTGTGGGTGCTTCTGGTCAGCAATGACCAGTTGAGAGTGGTATTGCCTGTGCAAAGTAGTTGTAACAGGCAAAGACTTTATGTGAGGGAGGTAGAGATGTTTCTGCTTGGGCTAATAAACAAATGAGCAGCGACTGTTCAGAATTTGACTTACACCCAGACGAGGAGCTGGGTTGTGAAAGAAACTAGGGTGCCCTCCAACCCCATCCTCTTCTAAGAGTACAAATGGAGGACACAAGGTTGGATAAAAGTGCCCTCAACAGAAGGGCTGACAGTGGCTGGCACCTGCTCAGCTGGACCATGCCAATGGAGCAGTCACGTGTGAGGCACGCTTCGTTTCCCTTCATTTCTGTCCAACTGTTTCCACAGACAGCAGAGCTGCTCTCCTTCTATTTGGTATACAGATTTGCTTTTGGCTTTTCCTACCCTTTCCTAAGGGCAGTTTCAGAGTAACTGGCAAAATTGCAAGGCTCCATCATTTTTCAGTGTTTATCCTGAGGACAGGAGAATGGACCTTTACTTAGCCAACCTGAACTCCTAGAGAAAGAATGGTCCTCAGTGGCCAGCAGGAGTCAGGAAGTGTCTGGCATGTAGCTGGAAAGGGGGAGGATGAAGGAACAGGCAGTGTCAGTGCCGCTAGGAACTGGCATTGCACTGAACTGACAGACTGTCCTGGGTGGCCCAGGTGTGCCCTGACACCAGAGCTGCTCCTCCAGGGATCCCCTTTATTCCCCCTTCCCCAGGCTGCAAGGCTCAAATGGAGCATGGGGACTGATGGCTGGGGTACAGCCTCAAGGAGTCTGTCCTGCTGGGGGCTGAGGATAAGCCCTTGAAAAGCACAAATATTCCAGCTGAATCCTGTCTGACAAGAGTCTGTGGGGTCTCTTCCTTCTGCTTAGTGGAAAGAATCATTGATATTGACTTTACTCCACAAGGAATTTTGCTTTCATTTTCAGACTGCTTTCTGACACAAACTTTGTGAAACGAAATATTATCAACAGGCTGTACAGAGTGCCAAAGTTATGCTCAGCCATTGATCTACTGTCCAATGTCATTATGGTCAGAGTGGATTGGTATGACTACCTGATTTAAACAGCTGCTTCTAGCCTTGCCTCAAAGGTTCTACAGCTTCCCTCCCCAGCTTCTGTTCCAGTCAGAAGTTGAAATTCAAATACTTCAAGTCATGGAAAGTTATATTTTTCTTTATGTCTTTTCCAAGGCTCTAACAATCAGAAATATGATTTAAATTTTTTTTATGGCCCTGTTTGTCATGCATTAAGAAGAACTTAGCCCATGGATCTCAGCATTGTGAAGTGAATTCATTTTTATAGCTGGTGTGTCTGAGAAAGAGCAATTTGGGTCATTTTGTTGGTAGTTATAGAAATCACTGAAATAGGGAACTCTTTTGTTAATGCACTGACCATTGCAAAATGCAATTACGTATTTTTATTCCCTCCACTTTAGGAAGTGGAACCACTGGTTTGTGATGATTGTCATCAATGAGTGCCCCAGAATTCAAATGTTAAACAAAGTGCCACTCATGGAAGGACAAAAGTAGAAACCTCCAGCTTCACAAAATCTCTCCCTGCTTTTTCCAGCTGTGCTGAAAAACCTTTTCCAATTTGAACTAGCACTTGAACTAGTGTTCACCACCAGCAGAGAAGGACTCATTTGGAGGTAACACAACTCTTTCTAAAAGATTTTCTAGCTTAATTTTGACAAGTACCATGCTTTTCTGGTTTCTCCTGATGATCATGTGGGCTGAATTTTTTTTCTGACACTGAGAGAACCAAAATGTCCTGAATGAAAGCACCTGTGTTGAATGACAGACTTACATCCAAATCCCATCAAAATCGGTGGCAGCCTTTCCACAGAACTCCAAGAGAGTTGGACTAGATGTGTTAGTGATCATATTTTATCTTCTCTCTATGGTTCCTTAGAGTACATATGTTTATTCATAGCCAAACTGATTACAGGTCAAGATGACTCCACATAAAACTTGACCCTGCATCTGAAAGGAATTAGTTTCTCCTTGGATAGTACTTAAGGTGAATTACAGGCTTTCTTCCTTTAGAGTGGACTTGCTTATCTTTAAAAAAAAAGTTTATTTTTTTTCTTATCTGATTATAGGACTTGCTTGTATCTCTTCCTTGAACTGTTGCAATAAATCTTAGCAGGATTATCAGAGTTTTACAGGCTTTTAGAAGCTTTGGATTTGCCTTCATGCTGTTAGGCAGTGCAGGCATGAGAGGATGAATCTGCATCACAACTAAACACCTGCCACTTCAAATCCTGCAGTGACAATCAGAGTGTCCCAGTAGGATCACCCAATTACTGCAGCCTACAGCACACACGGTTTTTCCTGCAGCCACAAAAAATTAGTTCATGTTTTGTCATAGGCTTACTGCACCATGCTATGGTGCAGACAAATATGAGAAGGCTGGAGCCTATGACAGAATAAAAATGAATTTTCTCTGAAATTAGGTAGTACTGTGATAGGAGGGATAAAGATAACTTCTTGTCCTAGAAAGTGGATTATGTATTCTTCCATTTGAGTAGAAATCCCCTTGACAGATGATATATTGGGCTGTGGAGAAGGGCTGTATTATTGCAGACATAAACACCTTTAATGGTAAAGACCAGGTAAAACAATAGTTTAGTAGAAAGATGTTATCAAGGAGCTGCAAATAGCAGTCATGCTACAAAGGAACTACTGATTTTGCTGTCCTGAAGGAGAATAGGTGGAGGAGTGCTGGGAGCCTGTAGTGACATCAGCAAAGAAGAATGAAATGTCATCTGCGCCTCTGCACTACTTTCCAGATCTATAACTATGTGGCAAGGAAGCACAGATGCAGCAATTCAGCGACAATTTGGGCTGTTATTTGTTTTGATGAATTTGTGCTCTTTTTTTTTTTATAAAAAGCTGTTATACATTTTAATTGAGGGATTTGTGAAAAGGTTCAATTATGTAAAAAAAACCACCCCACAGCAAGGCTCCAATTTCACGCAAATGTTCACAAGATTAAAAAAAGCTAAGTAAGTCTTTTAATTTTAAAGCTATTTGATTTATAATTGTAGCTTGATACATGTTATAAAAACAGTCTTAGAGAAATACTTTATACCAGGAACTAAGAATATCCTAATACTTAGTTCTAGCAGCAAAGCAGAAAGAATTTGTTTTTCAAAAGTGTGTCTAATTATTGCCAGGCAGTAGATAATTCCAGATTCTTGAAATCAAGACTCAAAGAATTTGACCAGAATTCAGTAATTCAGAATGATTACTGACTGCAGCATCATATCCCAATGAAAATAACTTGAGCACATCACCTGAAAACACCCTGAGTTTAGGTATCCAGTGAATGGCTTTATGAAACTTCATGGTTTAAATGTGATGGTATCCACCACTTCTGTGGTTCCTAGCAATGCACAGTTTACTTTGTGCAGGATCTAGCATTCAGAGACAAAGCTCTGACCCAGTTAAATGTTTCCAGGAGAAGATTGAACTGTAAAAATTACTAGATTAGTGAATTTAAAAGACCTCAAATAAAAGCAGAATTCAGGGAACACATAAAAAGTGACAAGGATGAGGGCAAATGGGGGGAAGCAAGATAGATGAGTGAAAATCTGCCTTTAGGAAAGTTGTGTTCAATCCCACATCTTCCGATATTGACTGGAAGGGGGCCATGGAGCCCAAGTGCTTTAGCCTTTTACAGCATTTTACATGGCTGCTTTGCTCTCTGTTCTTTTCACAAGGGTAGGTAGTGATAGGACAAGGGGGAATGGCCTTAAACTGAAAGAGGGCAGGTTTAGATTGGATATTAGGAGGAAATTCTTTACTGTGAGGGTGGTGAGGCCATGGAACAGGTTGCCCAGAGAGGCTGAGGATGCCCCATCCCTGTGGGTGTTCAAGACCAGATTGGTTGGGGCTCTGAATAAATTGGTTTAGTGTCAGGGGGGGTTGGAACTGCATGGTCTTTATGCTCCTTTCAACCCAAACCATTTTATGATTCTATGACTCTTGAGATAAAAAGCATGAAGTAACAACTGCAAGCTGCATCTGCCTTTTTGAGTGACTCCCTAATTTTATTTTTTTAAATGAACCTTTCTTTTCTCTCTGCAGTCTCAAATTCCTGTGTGCAAATGCTACACCATAGAAAAAACTTTGGAGCAACAGTTTCTATAAGTTAGGAAACTTAATAAAGATTCCTGCATGTGAACCAAAGGTTTCCCAAGTCCATCAGTATAGTGCTGGCATCTTCATTTGTACCATTGGGGCATCCTCCAGCAGCTTGTTATAGCAGAACAGGGTGGAAGAGAGATTTATGAGCTCTCCAGAAGCAAGGTCTCTGGGAACAGGACAACAATCATAAAGTGGTTTTTCAGGTTTCATGGTTCCATGCTGATTTTCTCTTGTGATGCAAAGCTTTCCACACACTGCCTGAAGCTGATCTCACAAATGCAATTGCCTGTTGCTCATGATCCAAACCATTTGTACAATAGGATCAAGGTAAATGAGTGGAAGTTGTTGTCCTTTTTTAAAATGATTTTTGTTTTTAAAAACACGGTCATTTGACTGTTCTGGTTTAGAACATTTTTCCAACAGATGCTTGCACAACTGGATGCAGAAAATTGCAGTGAAGGAGAATGGACAGAATGGGAACTTCTTATATTGCCTTTGCTGTAGAGAACTGGTGTCCAGGTACTGCCTATGACTGGATGAACCAGGTGACTGACCACAGCAATATCATTTCAGTTCTCTCCCTTTTCTACTTTGGGATCAAAAAAGTTGCAGTTGCAGGTCACACGTTTCCATGCAAAGAGAGAATTTTCCGTCAGTGTTGCTGCCATGGCACCTGCCATGGGCACTAGATGTGAAGAAGGGGCATTAAGCTAGAATTGACCTCTGAGGTGTACTGTGTATAGGTCTTTAAACTCTAGAGGAGTTTAATTGGCTGCAGCTGAAGAGGCTGCTCTGAGGGTTGCTTTTTTCTCTCTGGTGCATGTCCTGGCAGCGTAGTAGAGTGATACTGGGTGCTGGGTGTGGGTGGTGAGCTGCCTGTGTTTGGGCTGGTTCGAGTCCAGCAGCCTCACCACAGCACCGTGTCAGCTGCAGAGTGGGGCGTGCTGGGGAGGAGGTGTTGTTTAGGATGCCAGGCACAAAGAACACTGCTATTTATCCTTTCTTCAAAAATACACAGTAATTGAAAATTCTTCTGCAAAAATCTGTCGCAAGCATGTTGTGGCTGGCTCACTGTCTTGGTCTCAATGGAGTTACATTAGCACCTTGTTAAATACTCCATTGATTTTAGAATTGCTGTAATGGCCTATAAGTATTGCAGGGTTCTGAGTGTCTGTATTGATCTCAGTGGCTGGTCTTGCACTGAGCCTAGATGTTACACAGCAGGGCTTCTTTGGAAGTTGTACTGCAGGATATTTGAAAACACAGGCGCAGAACTGTGCCCTTTTGCTTGCTGAGCATGACTCTTTAGGCATCAATTTGCAACAGAAGTCTGAGACTCTGAGTCATATAAGATGCCATTTTTCTATTTCTTTAATAAGATTTCTATTATTCTGACAGCCTTTATAACATTTTGTCTACTGTTACAACCTAGAGAGGTATTCACTTGAAGAACTGTTTTATTTTATTAATTAAAATTTATTCATTTTCTTTAGAAGACAAAAGTCAACAAAATGATAAAACAAGATCTTGTCTCTCCCCTTTCTTTGTCAGGACTTTCAATTTCACTTCAATGAAATACAGCTGAATGCAGCAATCATTTGATGGCTGATGCTTTTATTGTTTGGGGAAGTAGCTACCAGTGAGTTATAGGGAGCCCAAAAGCTAAACTGATTCCTTTGTGTGCACTCTGTGAAGACACTCTAAATGCTCTCAACTTTGCACCACAGGTGCCTTAGTGTGCCTCAATAGGAAACACACATTTCAAAATGACCTTAGCTATCCAACAGCCACATCCCATGGCACTGATTCCCTGAGTAACAAGTTGACTGCCTTTGAATGCAGAGGGATGGAAAAAGACATTGCAAGGAATAAACTTCCTATATATATTTCTGTGGTTTTGGTTGTTAGATGCTGATGCCTAAGAAAGAGGCTTCTTCTTGTCTGAGAGGAGCACTGGGCTCAGATCTTTAGACTTCTGAGGTGACTTGGGGTTTTCAGTCCTTGAGCAAATGTTCCCCTCTTTCAGTGAAGAACCAGAGTTAAACAGCAAAAATTAGTTTATGGTTTCTGAGAGAGAGAGAATAAATATGAGGTATTCTTTTGGAGGTATGAATGTGTCTCTATTTAGCTGAGGAGGGGTTTCTCAGGTCCCTGCAGAACCTGTTCTGTCCCAGTCACTCTCAAGCACATCCGTCTGAAGCGCCAGCAGGGCTCGCTGGCACAGGCAGCGCACTCAGATTGCTGGTTATCACTGAGAACCAGGTAGCAGGTATGGACAGCAAGGGAATGACTGAAAAAGACATTCCTTGAATATTCCAGAACTTATTTACTGTCAAAGACAGAGGGAACATTGTAAAGTTCAGACTGGGAAATAATTGCGTGACACAGAGGCACAAATATTAGTAGTATTTACCAGCTCCTGAGAAAACAAACCAAAAAACCCACAAAAACTACAGAGACTTCTGTAAGGAAAACCACTGACATGGGGGTAAGATGATGAATAAAATGTGTATGTGTATTTCTGGTCATTCCTGGTCAAGAAAGGGGATTTCTGTGTTCACTAGCTGCAGGAAAAGGCTGGTAGGGTGGAGGAGTGGCAAGTTTGCTTTAGTAGTGGAAGTTCAGCTTCAATCTAGGAGAAGGGAAGCTGAGAAGGGGCTTTCTCTCTATAAATTCATCAAATACATGTGAACAGTCTTAGAGGAAAAAAATGAACAAACAACAAACACTGAACAAAATTCAACTGGCTGTCAAAAAAAACCTTCAAATATGATTAGAGGCTGGAAAATAAGTCTAATAATACCAAGTTTAAAGAGATTGCTATGGTTTAGTTAATCAAAAAGGAAAGAGAGATGATTTACTCTAATACATAAGTACTTCACAGCAAAAAAAAAAAAATGATATCTAGGAGTCATAGAATCATTAAGGCTGGGAAAGACCTCTGAGATCATTGAGTCCAATGTTTGAACCATCACCACCTTGTCAACTAGACCATGGCACTAAATGCCATGTCCAGTCATTTCATGAACACTTCCAGGGACAGGGACTTCATCACCTCCGTGGGCAGTCCATTCCAATGCTTACCCCTCCTTTCTGTGAAGGAATTCTTCCTGATGTCCAACATAAACCTCATCAGGTGCAATTTGAGGCTGGGTCCTCTCTTCCTGTCACCAGTTGCCTGCAAGAAGAGACTGACCCCACCTGGCTACAACCTCCTCTGAGACAGCTGCAGAGTGATGAGGTCCCCAGAGTCTCTTCTTCTCCAGACTAACTCAGCAACTCCTCATAAGACTTGTGCTCCAGACTCTTCAGCAGCTTTGTTGCCCTTCTCCAGTCTCACTCCAGCACCTCAATGTCTTTCTTTCATACAGAGGGGCATTAAAATGATCACAGGGTTTGAGGCATTGCCTCACCAATGCCAAGTACCAAGGGACAGTCACCTCCTTCTGCTCACATGGGTTCTGATACAAGCCAGGATTCCTTCTTGGCCTCAGGGCACACACAGGCTCGGCACCCCCAAGTCCAGCACCCCCAGATCCTGTTCTGCCAAGCAGCCACTCTGCCCTATAGCACTGCATGGGATAGTTGTGAGAGCTCTCTCAAGCAGAACAGGAACATGCTGAGCAACCACTGCCATGAACAAAGCTCTTTTCATGTTTCAGAGAGGAAACAGAGTTCACATCCTCCACATAAGGATTAACTGTTACAGTAAACTATGAGAGAGAGTGCTGAATGCTTCAGCTCCTAGTGTTCATCTACAAGATACGGTTTTAGACAAAAGCAGTTATTGCTCCAAGCAAATGTGTGTTAGGTGAACTTTCACAGACTGAAAGAGGTAAGGCCTGTTGTGACTTTGAGGTGTAAGAACATATCCTACAACAGAACACAGAACATATAGTTCTGCAGGAAATAAAACTCTGCTAAAACCCCCAAAATGAACAAGGAAACACATGGACTTTCTCCACCCTTTCTGAATAAGTTTGATTCATTGATTCTGGCTGTTTGCTTTAATTATAGACACTCTCCTGTTCTGAACTAAGTCATTGTCAGTCTCTTGCTACTCTTCTGCTTACAGAATTGTTCATGCCCAGCCTCTCTCTGGCAGCCATTTGGTTCAGTCGACCTGGTGGCACCAATGGCATTTTACAGCTTGAAGTCACCTTTGGCTCCTTCACAACTTTGTGCTACTGGAGTTTATAATCCCCTTTCTTCCTCACCTCCATAAACCAGCCTTGTGATTAATCTGGCTGTGTCCACAATGGACAGACCTGCAGGCAGCTAACTTTTATCTTGGATATCAGACATGCTAAACCTTACAGCTCACTGCGTGCAAAATCCTTCCAGATAGAGGGGATATTCCAGTGTTTACATTTCAAATCTACTCCCACTTTCTACCCCCAAAGTCAATTACCAACAGCATTTATTGATAACCTCTTAATTTCATAAATGTAGCAACTATACAAACACAAATGCATACAAAATATTTTACAGTAAACAGAAAAAGAGAGACCAGATCATTATTGCAGAACTTTGATGCAGCTGACTTGTCATTTGAAAACTGATCAACTTGCCAACTAATAACTGATAACTGTGACATGGCACAAGGGATAGATGCTGGGCTGGTTTTTGTGTGGAAAAAACACAGTTAGGACACAGTTTTGCTCAGAATTCATGTGCAGCTATCCCCTTTGTGCTATGTGGAAAAGAAAAATGGATGCTGCCCTGTTATTCTGACTAAGGTCAGGATTTGACATCTTTGTGGGGTGATGTCAGGTTTGCAGGGAGCTCTGGCCGTAAGCCCTGTGAGCAGAGGCTGCAGCAGCCAGCACGGCTTTAAGTGACAAAAGGCAGCTCAGTGGGCTCAGGCACTGCTCCTGCTGGGGTTCTACTAGAACACTCCCAAGGAGGCTCTAAGAAGCTCAGGGCACGATGAGAATCATAACTTGTTCTATATCATATTTCTCCCCACTCTTCCTAATTTTCCTGTGGCATGTAAACATTTACCTGTCATCTTCAGAAGCTGAAAATTGAGTGAGATCTCAGTAAATTCTCTCTGCAGCGTCATGAAGCATAGCTGCAGAAATGGGCACTTTTATTCCTTCATTATGAACCTACCTCCATGAGATCACCACAGGCTCTGATTTGCAATTTAATATCTCTTCTGCTAATATGAGATGAACTGAAGTAGCTACAAAGAAACTCAATTAGTATTGCAGCTAATAAAAATGATAGTTGTGATAGAAAAATGATTCATAACTGCAGAATGTGCTTCTGCATGTTTTTCATTACTTAGCCTGCACTAACTCTTGTAATATATTTCCCTGCACTTTCTGAACCACACATCTTTCCACTGAGTAGCATCTAAAATTTGTATTTACTCCAGAGTGGTTTTTACTGACACTGCCTTTTGCCAATATCATCCTCTTTCACTGAAGGCTGTAGTGTAAAACATGAATTAATATTTTAGGCAAAACTAAATTTTTAGTCGTAAAAAACTCCACAGAAGGAGCCACATAATTGTTGAATAAAATTTGTCTATGGACAAATATGCTTCCTTCACAGCTTACCTGGCAATGGCAGTAGTGAGCTTTTCAGTGATTAGACTTCACAAACCTCTGGATATCAACTGTGGCATATGTAGATTTGCCAGTGTTTTTCTAGTGTTTTATTTTGTAAACAGGTTATAACCTATCTTAGTGCTAGCAAGAGATGCTGAAATACATTAACAAGGGGATTTTTCACAGAAGCATTGATAGCATTCAGTGGCCATGGAGATTCCTGGAGAGGTTAGTGTATAATTGCCACTTGTGACTGTGAAAAGCTGTTCCTCTCCTGATGTCTTTTACAAATAATACTTTACTCTGGTGGTAATTATCTTCCACCTCTGGTGGCAGAAAGAATCATTCTGTGTTTCAAATTGCTTTTAATATTTTTGTTTCTGTAATTAAAAAGCCCAATTTATTATACAAGCTTAATAAAAGATAATTGGAAACAAACTCTGTATTTTTAACTATAGAGATGGAAAGGAAAAGGAGATGTGTAATATCAAAAAGGCAGATTCTTTTTTCACCTGAATTTTCCAGAAATTTTGTTACTGGACCTAAGTTAAGTCCTATGAGTTCAGTAAGTCGAGAGCTACAGTTTGGTCTTTCAGAGTGGGTTTTTATCTCCAAAATATGTTTCCCCAGTAATCACGGTAATACTTTTACTGACACAAATAGAAGGTCTGATTATTTAAGAGCAATAATATATGCCAGCATGAAAAGGTAACATTTGATGACACAAAATCTCTACTGTGAATATATGAACATTCTTCTTTTCCTCTATGTTGTAGAAGCACATACACTTTCAGAATAGCAAAACAGGAAAGAATCTGAAAGCTGATTCTGCCCTGGCAGTAATGAGTTAGAACAATCACTGAACACTAGGATGCAACTTCTGAAGTAATTTGATTAACAAGTTGCTTATGCATTTTGATTAGTACAAAGTAGACTGTAAAAAAACCTGCTTGTGGTACAGTTCATCTCTGGTGTAACTCCACTGATCAGGGCCCAGTGGGAGTGATAAAAAAGGAAAAAAAAGAGATCCATTCTTGCATTAATAATTTATATTCTTTTCTTTGTAAGTGACCTACTAAATGGAAATACAAGAATCATCTGGAAATGTCTCAAATACAAAACTAGGTGCAAGAGTCTTTCTATATCTCGCTCTCAAGATTTTCAGTCGCTCAAAAAAAGAAGCTTTTTCCAGTTTGGGGGGTACATGGCCAGGCATAGGAGGAAAACAGAGACATAAGGCAGCAGCTGTAGAAACAGCATGATCTTTTCCTTAGTCCTTTGTGATAAATCTCAGCCCATCTGAAGCAAGTTATGATTATGGTGTGGAAATGTGACGATATTCTTAAAAGGTACATATTTTTACTGATCACATGAATTCCAGTAATATTTTAATACCCACCAAATTATAGTTTCCATAGTAAAACTTCTCATTTCAGCACAACATGGAGATACTAACATAAATGTTTAAATGATGGGATTAAAAGTCCATCTCCATGCACATGTAAAGAACACAGGGGCACAAGGGAAGGCAAGAGGGTCAGCTCCAGTAGCCCAGGCAGGCAAAGAGCCCCCAGTCTGGGATGGGCACTGGAGAGCCCAGAGATTCTGAGATGGCTACTGGAGGGACTGGAAGCCTGGTGTAAATTGGTCTCTGGAGTCCCATGGATTCCCAGTAGGCAGCATGGACCTTTAGGTCCCTTTGGGATGGCCCTGGAACAGGGAGCAGTGGCAACCTCTCCTCTGCCAGGCTGCTGGATTTGACAACACCTAATAAGGTTCAACATTTGTTCCTGGCAGTTTCCCAAAGGAAACCATCTGAGGAGAGGAAGCACAACATCAGTGCAATCCCAACCCTCTAGAAACCTGAGGAGCACTAAAACTCCTCCTGTGGTGGGCAGGGCTCAGGAGAAGACAGAGCTGCAGTGTGATGGCTGGGGAGAAGAACCGCACAGCCACTGGGGAAGGCTGCCAAGCCTGTCCATGCTCCTTTGGACATGAGATGGGCTGACAGAGCCAGCCTGGGGTGTCCCAGCCCTGCAGCAGCATCACCTGCACACAGGGGAAGGCCCATGGCATCCTCCTCCCCAGAGCTTCCAGAGGGACAGCAAGAATGAGCTGGAGCCCTGGCTCTCTCCAGAGGACCCCATCTGTTTTTAAGTCCTGCTGCTCCCTGAATTGAGGAATGACAGTGCCTGTAATGGAAGAAGGAATCTGTTGTACAGGCTGGCTGGTCTGTATTTGCATAGTTGTTTTGTTTTCAAAGAAGCTTGGCAAAACATTCCCAAATGGGTCTCCACCATGGACAACTGAGTTCTCCTTCTTGTTTCTGAAGTTGGGTGCTGAGGAAGATACCTGGGGCCTGGGAGGTGTGCCAGGCAGGTGCTGCCAGGCAGGTGCCCACACATTGTGCCTTGCTGTGCTGTGGGTGTTACCAGCCCAGGAAAAGCTGGGCATGAGGGCAAGGGAACACCTGGGGGAGACTGAGTGCCCTTCTCTCCACAGCTGGTCTTTGTAAGCCTGAGCTGTCCCCTGAGGCACAGAGGGAGGATTTGTGGGGATGTCATGGGGGAAGTGGACAGGGGAGCAGATTTCTCACATGCTGTGCTGTGCTGCTCTGTTGTGTGACCCCAGAGGTTCTCTCCTCTTGCTTTACAAGTTAAAGCATGCGCTGTTCTCCTCCACAGCTGGCTTCATGCTAACAGGTATTTTTACTGAGATTGAAGGCAGCACTTATTTGCAGAATAATCATTTTTGGCTCTGTTTGAAGTGTTCCCTTTTTTTCCCTTACAACAATATTTTCTGCTTTGCTGGAAGCATTTCTTAACAAGCTTCTTCAGCTTGCCTTGCAATCTCTGCAGCCAGGCAGGTGCTGGGCCACCAGGGCAGTTTCATTGAACATCACAGCTCTTTCCAATGGATTGTTGCTGTCCTCAGGCCCATGGATGTCTCAGCATCTGTTTAGCTTTAAATTTGTGAGCCTGCTCACACCACATGTGTTTGGAGCATGTCCAGAAAATCCACAAAAGAGATTTTCAGGTCCTTATCTCTCCTAACTCAGTTGTGAGCTCTGTGCCCAAACTCTCAGTTGAATTTTAGGAAACTTCTAAAGCAGCTCACAGTCACTCTTGTTGCTGCTTGGGACTCAGCCAATGCAGGCTCTTGCAATACTGAAGTTGGTCCTTATTTTTCCGGAGTCAGATGCCCAAGTCAAGCTTCTAACTTCCTGATGTTATCTCCAAATGTTGGGATATTTCACTGATGGAAACCTGAGTAACTTCAGGGTAAACCAGAGCAACTGTGCATGGCTGTAGTGGTCATATCACTTGGGAGTTTCAGACACCAGTGGGAGTAATCCAGCCCCTTAACTAATCTGTGTCTTAATTATTCAAATCTGCAAAACATGTCTCACCTTCCATTCCTTTTAGAAATTTATAAAGGATTAAAAATAATGCCAGCCAAAACTGCTTTTCCAGAATATTTTTTAATCTAAATGTCTTATTTAATTTCCAGTTGTTCTGAAGGTGCTGTAAAACTGAACACATACTTCTGAAGGTGAGGTTCAGTATTTGGTACTTATTCTCTGTAAGACAATGGCTTTTTTAAAACAGAGAGAGAATTATTGGTTTTTTTGGTATGGTTTGCTTTTATATTTTGCATTTTCAGTAGTGGAACATACTTTAGAAAGTAAATTAATATCTTGACCCAGAGTGAAAATATTAATTCCTCATGAAATTTGCAGAAATGATCTAGATAGGAAAAACAACTACATAAGGCAAATGTGTAAAAAAGCCTGGGTTACAGTTTTCTTACTGAAACTCAATCACTCCCTGTCAAGTTTGCATGGGAAGTTGTTGATATTCAAGGGACACTGATTCAAGGCACACTAATCATCTGCTTTTGTAAGCAGAAAATGAGATAGCTTTGTAGGAGAGACACAATTAGTTTGTGTTAAAATTTTTTTAACCATTTAGCATATGCAGCACTACCACTTTTCATTTTGCTCAGATATTCACAAGTAAATTTGATCCCTGTACTGTACTGTTCTTTTAATATCCTCTCTCCTATAAGTTTTCAATTTATTCCACTTTCTCTGGTATGCTTTTCATAACTATAATATATTCCAGTATCAAGTTTTATAATTACTTGGACTCTATTCATTTCCAAATTTATATTTCAGGCTGTATTTCCTCCTGTGCTACAGGTAACAGATCATTGTGTTGAAAAGCAATCTAGGATGTATGTTAAAGTTATTGCAACAGTAGTGTAGGAAATCTAGTTTAATTTGGGGAGTGTCTGGGGTGGTGGTTGAAGAGCACGGGGGAATTACTCAACAGACAACTGGTAAAATGACTTGATACATCTATAGACAGCTGCTTGGTAATGTGGTGATTGGCAGGTGGGTGTGTCTGCCAGCATTATATTCGGTTTTACTGAAATTAAATGTCAGCACTGGAGGATGCAGAAGCCACAGAGTTCCCCCACATTAGTATTACAAAAAAAGTAGAGGTTTAGGTCTGACTCTGGAGAGCTCAGTGCTGCAAGGATGTGGTTCTGCACTGAGCAGCACCGCAGGATGTCAGAGAAAAACATGAGGCTCAGCTCTACAACTGACCCATGAACTCTGATCCACCTGAAGACTTAATTTCATACTTAAATTTAAATATGGGAGCAGGTGCTTCCAGCTGGGCAGATTGCATGTGTGCTGAACAGTAAGTCAATGCTTAAGTGGTCCAATGCACTGTTGGGCTTAGTACACTCAAAAGCTGGCTTGGGACAATGGTACAAAAATAAGTTATGGGTCAGAAAGATGCTGATTCTTCAGTTTAGAAAGTAAATATGCCAGAAATATAGGAAAATCACAACATGGGCATTTTTTAGACAGGGAAATCTGTAAACTGTTCAAAGATTAGTGGATGGTGAATGCAACTACTTGCAGGATCACTTGTTTCTGCAGAGCAAAAAATATGACTTTAATGAATCGGAATGGCAGGCATGAAACTAATTTCAGTGTACTAATGTTCAGAAGGTAAAATGTGCAGTTTGTCCAAAAATATGAAGGATTGCACTAACTGTGCTGTTTGTATCATGGGAACCTGTGTGAAATGAGCACTGAGGAGGAGAGAGGTAAGAAAAATACAACAATTCTTCAGGGATCACACTGAGGGAAATGGAGATCGAAAATGTGGTGGGAGTTGACAAAAGATATCGGCACTGATAAAAGAGTTCTCAAAAGGCACTGAAGTAGTCATTTTTGAATCAAAAAAAGGCATATACTTTCAAAAAAAAGGGCTTAACAATGACTTTTGTAGAAGAAATGGAATAAGAGGTAGTAGAATGAGCACTGGAAGTGGATCAAAAGAAAATGTGATCTTTTTTTTCCTAAACAGAACAGTTATATTCATTGAGTTCATAAACCAAATAGCATAAAGAGGAAGGAGCACAGGAAGGTGGGGAGGGGTGGCACAAACGGAGCCAGAGGGAGGAAGGGAGTGCTGAGAGTAGAGTCCTGAGTTCAGCATGTCACCAATGGCAACAAAAGGAAAAGAAGAAACCAGAAATGAAGGAAAATGCAAATTTTTCTTAGCTACCACTCTGAAAAGAACAAAGTTTTGTTGGGAAATAGGTCATGAGAGATGTGAAGAGGTGAGGAAAGAAGGCAGGACCTTTGTTTGCAAGTGCAGCATTAAAGTAGGGCTGTTCTGACAGAAACATTGTGATCAGAGAGGAGACTTCTGAGGCTGGAATGGACAGTCTGCTGCTTTTCAGTGTCTCATTGTATCTAAGATCAAAGGATGGCCAAAACATTCTAGTATCATTGCTTACAGATAAAAGTCAGACAGGTTTTGAGACAGGAATTTTCATTATGAAATGGGGAATTAACAACTGTATTAACATTTGCAGTGATTACCATGCTTAGGAGTGAAGAAAACGTAATTGTTTGTTTGCTTTAAACAGTTTTCCATCCCTGGGATATCTGAGTGACTTCCATGTAAAACTGAGAGCTGAAACTGAAATCCAGAGGGCAGCACAGGGTAGCCAGAAGTCCTGCTAGTTTGAGAGTGCGCAGGGAAATTTTGTATCAGGTGCCATCCCTGTGGCTCTTGCACCCATCTGACACTGAGGACCACAGCCTGATTTACAGCCCACCATGTTCCCCAGTCCCTGGGCTGCTCAGCCCTGGTTACACACTCTCCCTCTGCAGCTGCAGGGCAGTGCCTGACCCGCCACACCGCCCAGCTGGCCCAGCTGGGGACACCCAGCAGGAGCAGCAGTGTCACCCCTCTGGGGCCTGTCTGGGCTGGCAGCCACTGCTCCCCTTGCCAGGCTCTGGAGGCCCTGAGGTGCCACTGCATCCATCCACGGCTGTGGACCAGGCTTCACAAGTGCTGAGTGTGTCCTGCAGCCCCACACTCTCCAGACACCCGTGTCCATGCTCTGACACTGCAGGCTTCAGGAGCATCCCACCATTGTGCCCGAGCTGTTTGTCACTGCTCAGACTCTGCTGGTTTGAGTTGCACTCGCGCCTCAGGGCTACTTGGTGACTTGGGGACACTGAAGCATCTGCCTCCAGGAGGTACTAGATCAGGCTCCAGAACTTAGACTAGATGCCTAAAAAGTCTGTCTGACTATGGCTTTCCTACAGTAAGTAAGAGCTCTACCAGATATAGTAAAACAGAACTCAGAGCAACTCTGGAATTTTTTTTCTAATTCTTGCTTGTCCCTCCATTTCTATGACAAATACCCTTCCTGCAAGTCAGGGGCTGTGCACAGAAACAATTTACATGGAGTAGTTTGGTCAGTAGGCTGGTTTATGAATTTATAATTGGGGTTACACTGATTAAAAATAGGAGAAAATTTAATTGCATAGTCTTGCGGGTCCAGGAGCTCAACATTTCCTACCTCTTAATCTGATAGTTGACTAATGATCACCACCTTACTCTAAGTAATTTTCCCACATTCATAGAAGAGTAAACGTATAAAAAATTCAGCTGAATTTTAGGCATTTCAGGTATGTGTTTGTGGCATTAATTTACAATTCTGTCCTGTACAATATTTCACCTAAACATTAGCAATTCTATCCAGTAAGTTTTTCTTTCTTACCTGAAAGTATTAATACTGAATCATCTTCTCTAGAAAGAAAACAATCATTAATCTGCTGAAAGTGAATCTATGAGAGTAAACAGAGTCATTGTGAATCTTATATGGAATCAGAATACCTTTATCATCTGAATAGTGCCCCACTAAGGCCAAGAGAGACTATGGCCCTCCATTGTACAGGAAAAAAAGAAAAAAACTTCATAAAAGCTACTTGGTAAAGGCTTTGATTTTTCTCAGATGATTTCATTACCTGCACATACCACTGTACACTGAG
The DNA here is from genome assembly GCF_000277835.1 of Geospiza fortis. Classification (NCBI taxonomy): domain Eukaryota; kingdom Metazoa; phylum Chordata; class Aves; order Passeriformes; family Thraupidae; genus Geospiza; species Geospiza fortis. The sequence goes on along the minus strand of NW_005054354.1, from coordinate 70,452 downwards.
CTTAATTTTCATGTGAGAAAATCACAGTCAGTGGCAGGAACATTTCTATTTGGCTGCAGCTTCAAAAAGAGAATGAAAAATTTAGAATGTAAGATCAATAGCTGGAAAACGAAGTTCATCTTAACAAGGAAACTTAAGGCTTACAGCCATGCAAAACAGCTGGAGAAACTGGGACTTTAATCTCTCTGGATGAGAAATGATAAAGTTCAACTGAATGAAGCAGCTGTTAAGCTAAAACAAAGAAGTGCAAAAGAAAAAAACCTCACCTTTCTTCCTCCTTTCTCAAACAACTTGGAGAGAAAAATTTGGAACAGTGGCTCAATCCACCGGCCATCCTGAGCTGTAGGGGCCAGGTGTACCTGCAGAGCACACACCTCCCTATCCTAGAGCAGCAGGCATCTAGAAGCCTTAAGGAGCACAGAGCAGTGGCTTGGAAGCTGACTCCACAAAGGGAAGTAGGCACTGAAGAGGAGATTTCTATTTCCTGAGTATTTTTATCAACTGGTGGATGTGTTGTAGAAAAGAAAGGAAAAATTTTTAGTCCCCAGCCCCAGGCAGAGACTCATAACTCATAACCATGAATGAGTTCAGCTGAGGGCCACCATGATGGTGGGGAACTGGAGCACTTGGCCTGTGAGGAGAGGCAGAGGGAGCTGGGGCTGTCTGACCTGGAGCAGGAATAGCTTCTGATGGGCTAAAGAGCCACTCCAGGTGCCTGCAGGAAGTCACTGAGGAGGTGGAGCCAGGCCCTGCACAGCAGAAAATGGAAGGAGGATTAGAGACAGCAGGCATGCGCTGAAACAGGGATGTTCAGATGGGAAAGGAAAGGAAGAAAGGAAAAAAAGGAAGACCTTTTTATCTGTGGGGACAGTGAAGCTTTGTGCTTGGTTGCCCACAGAGTATATGCAGTCTTTATCCTTTTAGTTTTTCAAGACTCAGCTAGATAAAAAACCTCAGTAACCTGGTCTTATCTAAGAGCTGACACTGCTCTGAGGAGATTTGCCTAGAGACATCCTGAGGTCCCTTCCCACCTGAATTTATTGTATTAAATACAAACATGCACACAAACTGCCCCCCCACCCCCCAATAGATGAAAGGTCTGTATATCAATACTGATATGAGTACCTCACCCTAAGAAACATTTTCAGACTCCCTTTGCACAAAATATTTCAGACACAAGTTTCAGTTCAGCATTTCTTTTTTGTTGACCTCTCTCCACACTCTCAGTGCTCCTGCAGCAGTCCCAAGCAGACCAAGGTACCCATTTCCTCCTGTGTGCAGAAAAGGGAATCCATGCCAGGGACATAAAATGTGGCAGTACTGTGTGAGAGAATATACAAATGCATTTGAGACTTTGGTCTGGAGTGCATAATAAGCCAGATAATAAGATAATAGCTACTAATTCATGTCCCTATATTGCAATTAGTCTGCAGACTTGTCTGCTACTTTGGAAGCTGTACCACACCTACCCACTCCTCACAAAGCACAGCCCTGTAGACTGAGTTCTAATCCTGCAAATTAAATGAGCTTAATTCTTTTCCGGTGGCAGATTCCACATGTTGCAAATGGCTCATCCCAGAGGAAGCTGTAATGGCAGGCTCCAGATGGGCCAGTGACAAAGTATCAAACAATAATCCTACTCACGGGTTTGAAGATCAAATCCTATACTGCTCTGAAAGACGTAAATACTGTTTGATGACTAAATCCCAAAGCATTTTGCTCAGCTGCTGGATAACCCTATGTGCTATAGAAACATGGAGCTTTGCCTCTGTGCATGCTCACAGATGCCTTCTATTTGACAATATCGAGCATTTTGGCATCTGTGTTACACCTGAGTGCTTTCACGTTTCACAAAGTGGATGCTGTGCCATCTGTCTCAGCGTGGATATTTGGTGTATTAGACATGCTCTTAGCCTAGCTCTTGGATCAGAAATTTGGATCTTCACTTGAAAGAAGGGAAAGGAAAATCCTGAGTTGCAGTCCTTTTCTGAGGACTGTTGATATATTGTGCAGTATCTGAGTAAAATGCTAGCTAGGTTGTAAAATGCTTACACTGGGATCTGAAATGTCAGACATCCCCTCCCCAGCGTGTTCCCTTGTGGTGCAGCAGCAATCCAGTTTCATGGCTGGGAGCTTTCTTTGTGCCTTGGTTGGTTTTCCAGCCAGGACTGCGCCGTGATTTCAACAAGGGTGAGAGCTGGTGCTGAGAGGTGCCTCTGCCCAAAGTAAGGTGCAAATGAGACCATATGCCAAAGTCAGTAATATGGAGTTTATTCAATAGCGAGATAGAGAGATGGAAAGAAATAGAGAAGGGTGGCAGGGTGGGGAGAGAGAGATCAAGCAGAAGAGAGGCACCACCCATGGATCCAGTGGTGTCCTGTTGGTCTTTCTTCACCTGGGGCTTCTCAGTGCTGGGGGCCCTGGACTCGTTCTTCTGCAGGTACCACCCAACTTCTGGGTATCCATAGGGTGGTTGCAGATGCTGTCCCTATAACTAGGGTGATAGGGGTATGAGCAGTTGCCTCCTTCCTCACAGTTTGCCACAGCGTGAATTTTTGTCTGGATGCATTAACCAGGATGTGCAAAGCAGATCTCGCCTCGCCAGACTGGGAATTAGCACCTTCCTATTGCAAATTCCTCCCCTCTGTGCTTATTGCAAGTACCTGCTGTGGTGGCTTTTCTTATGGCAAGGTCCTTCTGTGGATCAGTGTTGTGAGATGAGCTACTTTGCTCTTTAAGTCCTTACAGCCTGTCCTCAGCCTGGCCAGCAGTTCAGTCTCCTCCAGGGAGGTAGTTCTGAAATTCCAGTTTCAAAATATGCAGAGATGAAGGGAATGAAACAGCCTGCATCTTGTGTGGGTTAAATACCATGCAACTGCATGAAAGCCTGCTAGTTTCAGGGAAGAAAGATTTACCCTTGGGCAGTTAGTATCTCAGACAGATTCCTCCAGATGGAAGGAGATGGAAAGGAAGGAGAACAGGAAAAAAAAAAAGGAAAAACCTGTTCTGTCTCCTCTGGGCTAGATAAGCAGCTTCCCCTTCAGCAGGTTTATTTTGTGATCCTTTCTTGAGGCATCTCTTCAGATAGGGAGCCAAGTTCCTAAAATGGGGCCATGAGACTGAGCACCTTGTCTCTTTGTAATCTGGGCTGAGGTGTTTGTAATTCAGAAACAGCACATAGCTCATTCCTCAGGAGTATTTCCCTTCACTTCAGGGTAGGCATAGATTACATCCAGTGTTTGATCAGGTTTTATTTTAAATTGAGCCTCAGAGTCTCTGATGTTCTATAAAGGGCCAAGCACTCTGACGAGCCTGTGTGAAGGACAGCCCTTATGCAAACATAAGTGTGCTGCCTGCAGCCAGCTCCCTTAATAGCTTTCCACCGCTATTTTATTTTCCTCACTTTTACCTCTTGGGCACTTTAAAGTGATTTTTACTTTATCCCACACCTTTCTGTTACTCAGTCAATCAAGAAAGGATGGACAAAAGGATGCTCAGTCCTTTACACCACTTCTAAGTTAGTTGTGCTTTTTCAAGTACTCATTCCTGCCATGAGTTATTTTTACTAAAGGTTACTTTTATGAAAGGCTTTAATCAGTGTAATGTCTTTTATGGCTAATTTATAAAATATAGAGCAGTTGCCTTATAGGAGGCAAAAGCTGAAAATAAGAGAATACCTAAAATTTGGAACAAAGACAACTTTAAATTGACTCTGTTAGTGTATAAACCACTGGGATTGTGTTTCCAGGCAACAAGTTACCTAACTATATGTGACCAGCCAAGACAACTACCATCTTTAACTGTCCTTAAAAGGCTCCCTGATGCCTGCAGTCTTTTTAAATAAGCCTGGAAGGGTGAGTAACCTTCTCCTTTGCATGTTTAGCCAGATGATTTGCTGGTACTAAGTGTCCTAGTCCATCAAACAGGATCACTGACCTGACATAATGAAATCATCATGCAGGTTTTCTATTTCACTGAATATTTTTCCCTTTCTCTCTTAGAGAAACAAAAGCTTTTCTCCTTAGGTAATATCTACTCCAAACCAGGCAGGCCATAACCTATCAGCTTTTGATGAGTATTTGCTCCCACTCCTATTTTATCTCATAGAAATATGAGATGTTCTTTTCTGAACTCATAGCCATTAAAAAAAGAAAATCATGTAAAATAGAGCACTTACTAAAATAGTTATTAGAAATTCTGCTTTACCTCCTTAGATATGCGATTCTCTAGCAGAGCTGTTCCTCTGCTGTGCTGGAATGCGAGAAAAAATGTGGAATATTGCCTGCAGAGAATTCACGTGATGCTTTTTCTGAACAGATTGTGATTCAGGATGTTTAATTACTTTCCATGTAGAAGCATAGGATACAACATACCTCATGCTTACACTGCACACATCTCTTAGATTGGACCAAAGTCGTATTATAATGTCACAATTACTCTTGCAGAAGAGCAATAAAGAAAGTCCTAGGACAGAGATAACATGAATCTAATACCAAATAACTGACATTTTGCTTTGACAACTCTAAAGAAAATAGACTTGTTTTCAGTGTGCAAAGGAAAACTGTAGGATGTAAATTACAGATTTTCTGTAGTTTTAGAAGTACCTATAACTGATTTAAGAAATGCTTGAGGCACACATTTACATGATTAGGGCTATGTCTAGCCTGCTCCTCTCAGCATTTGAAGATTTCTCAGTGAAGGGAAGGAGAAGGGTGCTGAGCGTCTCTGGCAAGAGCAGGATGATCACACACTGTAATTCCAGGAGCTGGCACTGGCGCTCAAAGTGCCAACCTTGCTGAACACCCTTCCCCAGCAGCTTCTGCCTGATCTTGTTAGCTCATTGCCTTCATCCTTGTGCTTAAATTTCTCATGCAAGAATGTAATGAGCATTTTGTCCCATCTCCCACTTCAAATTGAGCTTGCTTCAGCTCTTTGCCCCAGTCTGCCACTCAGCTTCACATATCTTTGTGCCAGGGTGGAGAAATGCAGCAGCAGGCAGGAGAAGTGGAGGAAGTCAGCAGGGCAATTTTCTTAGGGTCAGTGCTGGCAAATGCCAGCTTAAAGCACTTGTGAACTTCTGGCCTGAAATGGGTCATGAAAAATCATGCTTTTGAATTCAGCAATAATACACATTTTTGTGGCAGAAGGACAAGTAATGAACAAAGCTTTTCTCTATGTTTAAAGATTGTATCTTACATAATTAAAAAGCAAGGCACTACATGCAGCTGCTTGAAAGATTCTTAGCCCTTAATAGAGTAACACAATTTATTATAGCTTCTTTATTCCATTCTCCAGTTGCACAGGTCTTGGGTTCAAAGGTTGGTGTTTCCCTGAAAATTCAGACTGCAATAAAGGATTGAAACTATCTTTCATCCAGCCAACTGTGGCTGGATCAACCCAAACTCCATTTCAGGAAACACATTTCTTTAATTTTACCTTGAAATCATATAAAGGGTTGGATACAGCTTTCAAGAGGGAAAGATTATTATTATCAATAGATAACATAGCTTCAGGCTGCACCATTTGTCACTTCAATCTCAGTTAGGTCCATAATAATGTTTGTGCTCAAAAAATCCTCAAGAACATGAGAGTGCATTTGTATGGCCTGTTAGGCACAAAATTGCCTGGTTTATAGGTGCAATACAGGTTCACCTTTAAAAAATTTTACTCCCTTTGTTTATAACTGATCAACTAAAAAAAATCTCAAAGCAGGTGTGTCACATTGCCTGGTGATATGGAGATAGTGTCAGCTATAAGCAATGTACACATAATTTAATATGTCACTTTTCTTAACATATTAATGTGCTGCATTTCTTCAGCCTACTTATCAGAATTCTTTCCTAAACAACATCCACACCAAAACAGAGCCAGAGGCACTGAAGCAGTGGGATTGCACTATGATCTCATGAAATAGACATCAGCTTTCCTTCCTTAAATAGTTTTGTTACTGAACAGGTTGAACTCTATTGCAATGATATAGGTTAAGTGCCTGCACTGTGTTTCAGTACACAAAAGTACCTCTAGTGTTTCACCTATATGGTTAAATATAAATTTAAATTTAAATCACACCACAATATTTCAGCATCCTGTGTTTTTCTCGCCTCAGTAGCAGTTATCAGCTTAACTGTAAGTATCACTGCTGTGATGGTAAGCTCATGAATATAAACCTTGGGTTTTGAAAAAGTGCATTACTTTGTTGTAGTCTCACAAATGCAGCTCAGGTTTCACAGTGCAATCTATAAAAATGCAACCAAATCATGATTCATGTACCCTTTGCATTTGACCAGAGAAGCATTCTCACTGACAAGGTGTCTTCCATTGCTGCAGGTCCATTAGCCAGGATGTGCATGCTGCCAGTAGCTCTCATTAGGATAAGGAATTAACCCTTTTTTATCTGTTTCTGTTGAAGAGAATGGAGTCCTCAGATAACCTACAGCTCAGAGTCAAGCTCAGTGATCTTAGGCAGGAGCTTAAAGAAGGCAGCAGGTCTTCCTTTGGATTTTCAGAATGGAAGTACACAAGGTCTGGGTAAGCTCATGACAGATCCTGTTTTCTCCCTGTTTTCACTGCTGACAGTGTGTGCCTGCAGGAATCATCACTTCCAACTGGCAGAAGCAACAAAGCTACAGCCACTCCATCTCCAGGGCTCCCTCTCCCTTAAAATTTAACCTGTTCTCTGAGGCACTTCATTTTCCTATATAATCCTGTTTTGAACATACCTTCACTAGCACTAATATTGTATTATACCACACCTAAAACCTAGGGTATTTTTGTTGATGGAAAAGCTTTTGCAGAAATATCAAATGAGAGAAACTGGACAAATTCTTAAAGGACACACAAATAAAGTTTCTTTATACTTATATAGATATGTGCAATTTCCAGAATTAAGCAAGGGTTTATTGTCATACACTGACTATATATTGTCTACAGATCAGAAACCTTGGACTGAAGCAGAAACAAAAAGGATATTACACAAGATCCCCTAAAATGTCTGTGCTGCGACTAGAAACTGAGCTGAACATATCCTCACCCTGAAGTAAAGCCATAGACTGTCTCTGTTTCTTAAAGTGGCTACTGCAAAATGTATCAGAATACATTGAACTTCTAACATTATTTTGTAATTAGAACAGAACAATAAGTTTTTTTTTTTTTCAAGTGATAAACTCATAAGGGGCTGAAAACAAAAGACTACAAACCTTCATCTCCTGTACTGGGCTGGGCAGGACTTTCCTTCCAGCCCTGTTTTTAGTCTAGAACATTTAAATAGCCTGCTGCTTTGGATCAGCTTCTACCATCCCACCAAGTACCTCAGAAAATTCCCTTTCCTTTTGCTCTGGACTACATGTGTGTTTTCTGTTCTCCTCCACCTGTTTCTCCACCTTAGCATTTCCTTGCCTGCCAAGTCTGTCCCTTCCCAGATGCTGAGCTCTGCTCTCCTTCACCTTTTCCCTGCTGAGCAAGTTCAGTTGCTGTCAGAACAGAAGCAACTGCCCTGTCTGTAAAGGTTCCTCTACAGCCAAAGCCCAGTGACAAAGTAGCCAAGGCAAGGCAGACAAGCAGTCTTCTTGCCTGCTACCAGCCACTGATTTTTAAAAGGAACATAAAAAACACTAACTGCAAACCAGAAAATTAAACAGATGCTATTCATCACAGTCCCACCCTCAACATCTGGACTGCTACACCATCCTCTTTCTACCTCAGCTCTTCTCTCTCCTCTACACCTTCTTCCTGTATACCCATCTTTCACTGTCACCCCAAATCCCTTCATATTTCCTGTAATATATATCAAAAGAATTTAATTTTTATTGAACTTTCCCCCTCTTGTTCCAAAGACTTCATGTTCCTCAGATCATCTTATTTTTTTCTGCTCACTTGTAAATTGCTTTTCATTCAAGAAGACTTTCTTTTCTTTGCTTACCTGAAACCTGATATGCAGTTTCTGATTATTCTGAATCTACTCATCTCAGTCTTTCATTTCCTGACAAAGTCTGTGTCCTTGGCTTGCACACACTTTTGAACACCAATTGCAGTGTATCCAGACTAGATCCTCACAGGGAGAGTGCCATGTAAGTGGGCTGACATCAATTTTGATTTATTTGCAATTATGCTTGCTCAGAATTTCATTTCTTTTTTTTTTTCTCTCTTTCATTTAAATTTGGTCCAGTTTAAAAAAATCTCAACAATGATTGTATACCTCACCCTTCCTGGTTTGGTTTGCAACCAGGTAACAATGCTTACGTCTCCCTTCTTTCTTCCTATTGCTGACAAATAACTTCCTGCTGTGCTTTTCCAGGACTGAAGCTGTCTTTTTTTGCTTGTATTCCTACTATGCTCCCTAATATCTGTTCTCAAACTCCTTATTTACTTTTTCCCTTTATACCCCAGAAATTTTATCTGATCTGTCAAGCTTCCTTTATAATTGTGTTCATATTCTTGACCTTGTCATTCGTTATTTTCTTTATAAGAACATGGGAATTACCAAATCAGAAAACAAACAATGATTCATCAAGCCTACTAGCTTGTCAAAGAGGGCAGAAAAAGCTCACAGGATATCTAGACAGGAATAAAATATTATGTAAGAGGATATAAATCCTCTTTGGCTTCCAGCATTGATCAGTTTGAGCCCTCAGGCTTTAGTTTATATAGTTTACGTTCTTATTTCAGCTACTATGAACTACCTATGGCCTTTTTCTGTGCAGTTGTACTTTATGCTGGTAAAATTTTATCATTTTAACATTTTGGCTAAATACTGTGTTGGTTATTTGCATATTAAATGAGAAGACTTTTTCAATGCTAAGAAAACATCTGCTTACAAAATCTTTCTTTGTCTACCTACATATAAACAAAACAACCGAAGAAAAAGGTGTTTCACTTTATGCACCTTTTCTTGAGCAGGATCCTTCTTCTCTCAGCTTTTATGTTTACATATGACTCCTAAATTTTTCTTAAGAACATTAAATTGTGTCTTTTGCCCACTCTGTCTGGACTTGTGGTCCAAGACACAAGAAGAAAAAGGACAGCTTTCCAAATGTAAAGGAAGAGCACACAGGACAGGGTTGCAGGGTTATTTCTAGTAAAGCTCAATGGTGAGACGGGTAACTGACACAATCACTTTAACAAGATAGAATTGAGAAGACAGGTTTAGATAGAAAGTTTTGGGTAGCCTTTAGCTAGACAATAGTTTTGTTTCCTTAAAACCTCTGCCTTTGGGATGAGAGAATCACCAAGATGCCACTTGCTGAGGAACTTCTCTTAAATCAGTACCATGGATACAGTGTCACTTACTGGTTTTCGGGTACTTTACAGTCTTTACAGATTTTTCTTTCCCTCAGGTATGAAAAAGTGCTTGAGAATGGGATATGTAGGTGTCTTTTGTGGGAAAAACATATGAAGTATTCTTTTCAAACAGATGAGTGAAACTCCAGCAGGAAATCAGCCGTGTGCTGCAGTGCTGCTCCAGTTAGATGTGGTTGTCCTGTTTGGAGCCAGTGCTCTGATACTGTCCTCCATTCCACTTTGAAACTTCGCTCATGAGTTGAAACTGAGCATTATCTGCCTCAGCTGCAGAGAGAAGGCTCCCCAGTGCCTCCAGCCAGCAGGGCCATCACCTTCCCTCAGCCAAGGACAGCCCAGTCAGCACTGCAGGGTCCCACAAAACCAGCCAGCACAGCATGTCATGGGCCAGCTGGGAAACTTTGCAGAGTTCATCTCAAAGCCCCTTGAAATGCTCTTTCCCAAATGCCTGAGGGACCACAGTCAGTTCATAGTGACTGTTTACGAGTGTGTGCTTTGAGCAGTTCATGGAGCATTATCAGTTAAGTCAGCTGAGTCATTATTAGTTTTGAGTCCCATTAGTTGTAACTAGTTCAGAGTAATGTACTGCATTCTGCACCACACTTCATGTAAATAAGAACATCTGGGATTGAAATCATAGAGCAGAAATTAAGCTTTTCCCTCTCTAGCTTGTAGGGGGAGGTAGTTATCTCTTATTTTATCTCCACCTACTAGTACTAAGACTCAAATAATGTAACTACCATATAAATGAGCTTTACTAAAGCTAGTAAAATTTTCCAGTCATCTCAGTTCCCTCTGGTATTTTCAGCCCAAATAGGTGATGAATGAAGTATTTCCCTGGTTTAGTATCACAGGGTGATCTGATCTTTAAGTCTCCTGAATTATTTTCCCTCTTTTCCACTGAAAAGAGTGCCCAGCACTTCCTCTTTCTATAACTTATTGATATGACCTTTGGTAACTTTTAAGTACAAAAGATGTTGTCTAAACATTGCCCCTGATTTCCTCTTGTTTCCTACCAATCACAGCCCTGGAGGAGGCTTATTTCCATTTCACTGATTGCAGATGAGCAGGAACTTCAGCTGCCATGTGTTGTTTCCTAACATACCCTTGTTAATCAGAGAGGCACCCAGAGAGACCAGCTGTGTGCAACTCAACCTCAGCCATTTAACTGAGATAGAGCTACTGCCTTCCAGCTTGCTTGGATTCCTTTTTGAGCCCCTCTCTCTCTCCTAGCAGGAATTCAGGGAGGGCAGTACTTGTTCTCCCCAGTTGGTGAGGAGGAGGGTTCCATTGTGTATGTCCACACTCTGACTTTCTAGACTGGAAAGGTAAATTCTTTGTTTGAATTGTGTTTTCTATATCTAACTGAAAAACGTTTGGTCGTCATTTGGTATCATTATGCTCTTGATGTATAAGGACTTAAAAATGAAAGGAGAGCTGGATCTTAAGCAGAACAATTGCTCTGAAGGATAGCTCCTACTGACTTGTAATGGTTATGAGGCAGAAGAAACCATTTGCTCTTGAATACTTAGCAGCTGATTCAACACAGGCTGATTAGATAAAGAAAAGAGAGTAGAAGGATAATAAATAAAAAGAGTGCTGTGATGAGAGTTCTAAGGAAATGAAAAACACTTTATTGATAATCAATCTCTGGTTGATTTTGATAATGAACTCCTGTATAATAAGCAGGCTATGTGCTCACCCTGCCACTGGAATTCTAATGAGGAAGATAATAGATCCAAATTAGAATTTTGCCAGTGAGGCTGTTATTAAAACCATCAAACATTTTAAATGCAAGTAAACAGAAGTTGGATCCCTATTTTGCTATTAGGTTGTATACTATCTTCCTTTTTTCTTTATATATCCAAAGTTACCCTTTGGATATATGCCTTTAAGAGTTTTATGACCACCTTCTTGAAGCAGTTGAGACTATTGTGGATGAAATGAGATTAAACATTGACATAAGATCATGTAATTATGCTGTATGGGGCGGGTAAAAATAAGTTTTCATGTCAAGACACAGAAATAGGGATATTAAAATCCTTCTGCTGTTAAAGGTTATAAGCCCTATTGAGCTATGTTCTCTTGCAAGGCAGCAACTCCATACATGGCACAGTAGTTAAAAACATATCTATCCACCCAGGGGTTAATCAGACCCTTTCTTGCAACTGACAGCTTTGGTCATCCCCTTGCTGAGCTCTGCTGGAATAAGCATTGAGCAGAGCCATTCCCACATTTGAACAGCAGTGTTTTCCCACCTTCTGACAATGCCCCTATGCTTAATTACTTGCCATAATTCTGCCTCAGTGGCTGTAATATCCTCCATCAACTGCTTCTCACCAGCCTGTTGAGATTCTGCCTTTCCACCTTATTGAGCTACTGTTTAGCTTGTCCCTTGTTATTCTCATTTTCTTTTTCCGATGAACTTACTGCATGATTGATTCTTGTTAATTCTGCCAGACAGTCTCTAACTGTTGCCAAAGAGGCTTGTCACACCATTTTAGCAATTTTATACTTTGCTCTTCCCCTCCTCTTGTTCCCACTGCTGCCAGCACTGAAACCAGGGCCCAAGAGGTGTCCTGAAAGCTGAAATGGGTCACCATGGCTCCATGCACCATTTTGTGTCTCAGCACTGTCTCCTCTTCCCTTTTGCAAATGCAGGTTAAGCAGCTGAGCAATTGATCTGGAGGTGGAACTGGGTTTAATCTTTCCTGTTTCTTTGAATAATTCAAAGTGAATTTAATATTTCAGCTTCTACCACACTTGGCAGAATACTCCATGTTTGGGAGTTGCGTGTTGGGAGGAAAACAAGAACAAGGACATGAGAAAGGAAAAGAGAAGGACCAAGCTCTTCACAGAATGCCTTAGATAGCTTCATGAATTTCAGTTTTCCCAGGGAGTGACCCTTTTAGGGTGAAAGATGACTCAATACAGAGCAAGTTTCACATGTACATTTGTGGTAGATATTATGCTACTCCTGATTTGAGAAAAGCCTTTGAAATTGAGCCTTTGAAGCCTTGACCATCAGGGATCCTCAAGGAACCCCTGACCCCCCTCACCTCAGACCCTCCTGGAATGCCCTACCCAGGGCTCCAGGGTCTCAGCTCACCTCTAGACTGAGCACCTGGCCCATGCTACTCCTACAGTTACCCAGAAGGATATCTTAGTATATGCATATATATATATATATATATATATGTAAAATTAATTGCAGTTCAGAAGACTGCAGCATGACCATAGAGTATGGACAGTTCAGTTTCCTCTGGAATTATGAAAAAATATCTGTGCAACTGATAAGTGAATTGTTCACAAATCATGATCAAGGGAAAAGATTTAGCAACTTTTAGTGCAGAAGAGATTTAAGTATTAAAATAAAATATAAAACAGTAGCTGCTTCAGTATTTTTATATGCATCAGTCTTCCATTTTTACTGCTACCTCTTTTTGATGTGGACTCAAATTCATCTTGCAGTTTCTGTTGTTCAGAGCAGACAACTCACTTTTGAAGGAGACATGAAAGGTCTAAAGATGTGTGGTTGAATTGCTAGCAGTTTAATCTCAGACAAAGATTTCTAGTGATTAAATAATATAACTTTTACTTATGTAGGAAAAGAGGGGGGAAAACTACATTACTGAAAACAAATTGAGTAGCACAAGGCATTAGAGGGAGATTGATTTAATACTGTGTGAAAACAAGAGACTGACATTTTAGACATCATCTAATTGTTGCATTCAAGAGAATTTTGGGGCTGAGAGGGAGCAGAGTTCTTTAGGTTTTTTTATTAAATATGATTTACATCAAATATGGTTGCTCTACATATCAGACATATTTGAATAATAAAGATCTGTGCTAGCTCCACTCAGAACACAGTCTATGTAAAAACTGGTGCTACTCAATGGGATTTTATGGAAGTATGATAGTTGTGGTGGAATGTGAATCTCCCTGAGCACTCTGCAACAGCAAAGAGATTCCATGACACTAACTTCTTACGAAATATTAACTTTTTTTCATACAAAAACTAGAATTTTTGTGGTTTTGTTCTCTTTCACAGACGATGGTCGTGTAAGTATCAGACTGAACCTTAAACTGCAGTCAAGGTACATCACAGCTTATTCCTGTAGGGGTTTTATAGCTTCTCCTTCATAATTTTTCTTGCACATGTACCCCATTTTTGACAACAGCACCGATTTCCACTAGTCCAATCACTTCTACACACAATGTGCTCTTTGCTCCATATCATTAATCCCATAAAGAAGTTCCCAAAGATAGGTCATTTATTCATGGTCCTTTCCTCATTCCTTGTGTACATATAACAAATTCTTTAATGTTAATAGTCTACCATAAAAACTATGAGATTTTTTTCAGCCTTCTTACTCCATTCCTTCTCACTAGTTTTGTTCCAATTGAGCTGCAGTCCATGGGGGCCTCTCTCTATCAACAGTATTTAACAAAATGAGTGCTTAATAGGGTAAGATCTGGTCAAGGGGAAGGGAAAATTCTAGGTGTTATAATAAAATTGGCTATGCAAATTAAAATGTCTTCTTTAGAGTCTATTTTTCTCTCTGCAAAGAAGGCTGAAAAATACCTTTTATTTAGTCTTCTACACTCAGACTTACATTTCAATATGCCTGAGGTAAAACTCAGAGATTGAGCATTTCCCTTCTCGGGTCACTGCATTAAGATACTCTGCCATCAGGAAGGATACTGTTAATGGCACTCATGTAGGATGGTTTCCATTTAAGTGAATGATCATGACCAGTCTTCCTTTTTTGCCCAACTCATACAGTTGACCTTCATCAAAACAATTTGCTTTCTACAGAAGATGAAACCAACAAGTGACACTTGCATTGTGAAATGAAAAAATACTGATAAATCATAAATGACAAATGAAGTTCTAGAAAAGATTAGGGTTCTGTTTACTACTGTTCCCTGTGCTGAAGTAGATTCAATTTACTGTTCCCCTAGGAACAGATACTGTAGGTCATGCAGTAAGGTATTGATTTTGCCAATTACTGAGGATAATATCATATATTTTTGAGCTGTCACATTATTCTTGAAACTTGTTTCTTGGTTACTAAACAAAAAAGTTTTTCATGCATATGCTTGTCAGACTTGTCAATTTAAAAATAAAATGTGTTTTATATAATTCTCTAAAAATAGAATCATGATTACTGTATAATATTCTTTTTGCATATAATTGATGGAATTTAGGTTATATTCATATATATATATAAGAACTTTTTTCAGAATTGCATTGTAACTAATTGGTCCTTAATAATTGTCCAAGTTAATAGTTTGACTACAAGGAACTGAACTAATCATTTTTCCTGAGCTGAAATAACAAGTTCAGAATGGGTTGTTTACTCCTTAATTGAAGATACTTCTTAAAACATCATTAAAGAAGAAAGAATCACTGGAAAATCAGAGGAAGACTGTACTAAGAAGGAATTATTTATTCCTAGATGAAAAGATTAATTTACACCTATTCCCAGCTGGAAGATAGCTGACTTTGAGAAAGAGTCTGAGGTAAACCACTGTAGGAACCCTAAATGATTCATAACATTGCAGCACATTTTTTGCTTACTGCCTAAATATTACTAGCTGAAAGAGACAGTTGTGACTTAGAGTGTGTCTTCTGCAGATGAATTAACTACCATATGGTAAATTTGCACCCAAGCTTATGGTTAAGCAGTATGGACATAAGGGTCAAGTCATGATTTTGAACTGCTTTACTCTTCATATCATCTTTTCCAGAATTATGTTGAAATGTCCTTAGGGAACAGACCTTGAAAATAATTCATGTGCTAATTTTTAAATTTTCAGTAGAGTTGATCATAATTAGAGTTGGACTTTGAGAAAATGCTGAGCCTCTAGTGGACAACTTGTGGACTCACTTTATATTAAAACCTGGTCACTTCCTTTGGCGTCTTAGTGAGATCTGAATTTTTTGTAATCTTTTGTCCCAGCTATTGAAGTTTAGTTATTCTGAAAACTGTAGCAGGAATTGCTGTCTTGATACTCCCCCTGAATTGCAAACAGGCATATTTTGTCTCTCAAATGTTTTTATAGTTGCCTATAACTTGCAATCTTCTGTCATTGCAGAGTTTGCCTCCTAAACTTTCAGAGGAAGTTGGACTTGCTTGTACCAAATCTATGTGTGAATTTTTGACACAGAGAGAAGTACAGCAGTAAAAAAGATTTATACTCAGAGTTTATTACTGATGAATAGAATCATGCTAGAGTAAGGCTGGAAAAGACATGTTTACTGATAGTAAGTCTTCTGTTTAAAGTGGCAAGTCCCAAGTTTGATGGGATATGTGATATGCAAGCAGAAGACAAAATTTTACTGAGGTCATGAAGTGAATATATTTTTCAGAAGGATTTTTGAAGGAATGCAGGAAAGTTAGTAATTTACCTTCAGCTGATGTTCAGCAAAGTTTCTTAAGCTCTCCTTTACATTTTGTGCTGCAACTCTACTGGACTTTTCTTAGACTTTTTTATCACCACAAGGAGAGGTTCAGCCTTTTTTCTTCCAATCTCCTTTACACTAGATGGGAAAAATTGTCAGTGTGCTTAGTTAAAGAGGGTGGGTGTTGTTCATGTTTGAGATGCTTTGTTTTGTTCACATTAAGAAAATGATAATGTCCCTGTTCTATTGTCTGTGGGCTCCTTACTGAAAGTGTGCAGGGCCACACTGGTTTTCAGCATGAGAGAAGATTATTTGCTTGGAGATCATCCCTGTGTCAGGAACACAATTTATAGGTAGTTTTGGAACTATAATTTCTTTTTCTCGATTTCAGAATATTTTTACATTAAGATTTGCAGATCCAACTGACTTGCCTCCCCCTTCAAGCTCTAACTCCATGCAGGTGGGTCTCTGTAGCCATTACACCTGCAAGCACTTCTGGTGCTCTTTTAGCATGCAGACTGGGATGGTTCAGTGGTGCAAGAGGCACATTGGAGGGGAGCTGTGCAACAGGGCTTTGGTGCATCTAAATAATATCAATAAATAATAATTTGGTGCTTCTGAAAAATATCCCTAAAATAGTGCTTCAATGAATATATACAGACCTGGAATATCTTCAGGGCTGTGGTGGAGTCAGCCTGCTAGAGTTCTTGGGGGGCATCAAATAGGGGGCATCTTCTACTTCCCAAGTGGACCCCAGGCCTGATTTATCTGCAGGATGTCTGGCCCTGACTCTCTTTGCAGTCACTGGCTGCCCCAAAAGCTCTTACTATGAGATAAGGGGTGTACATCTGCAGAGCAGGGGGAATAACCTGAATAACCCATTACTTTTCCTTTCAAGACCTAAGACAGCTCTGGGGATATCCATCCTGTGGTAGTGAGGAGTTGTAGGAAATCTAAACACAGGCTGAATGCTGGTTGCCTTAAAGGAAAAAAAAATGGATGATCTACTGTATCCCAGGAGTGCTCAGGGCTCCATGGTGTGCAGTGTCCAGCTCACACTACAGCCTCCTTGGCCAGTATGGACATTTGTGCATGTCTTCACGGGAACCAAGGTCCCTGGGCCAAAGCACCATGAAAAGCTGGGAAGCAGCCTCAGCTGCACTGTGCAATAGCATGACACTCTTTGATTATGTGCTCACTGTACTGTGGTGGAGCACATGCATGTGTTATGTTGCTCTCATTGGGGAAGATCCCATTTCTGTCCTTGCAAAACTTCATCCTATACACAAGTTCAGATTTGATTCTCTCTGCAGTTCTTAACAAAATACTCCTGGTATAGTCTTTCTTTCTTTTTTTTCCCATTACCATGAAGCACTTCTAAGGTTCACTGGCCATGTTTTAAGTAATTTCAGTATATGTTAAAAGAGAACCCTAAGAGCAGGGCAGGAAATCAGCCTATTATGGAGGATTTTAGTTGATTTTTCAAATTAATGTTTCAGATCACCATGCAGCAGTAGCTATAATTAAGTGTCAGAGAGTGAGGGCTAAATGCATGAATAAAATATCTCATTGTATCATTACACTTTTATAATAAGATTTACTTGTCAACTTTTAATATAATAATGTAACTAACAAGATAATTTATTTCTCAATGTAATGAAGATGTACAGAAGGCAGAGGCAGGACCTTGTGAGATGCCAGCTTCACTCTGTGTCTGAGCCTGCTGGGTAGTGTGCACATATAATGAAGGAAAAACCCTCCTGTGCTGAAGGAGGGGGCGTAGGATGGATGGCGGATGAGGAAAGAGCAGGAGTAGGCATGAAGTTTGCATTTGGTACAGGAGTGAAAGATGAGAGAAAAACTGTGATAACAGAAGGCATAAGAGTCTGCTGGGGAAGATGATACTAAGTGTATTTCTCCAATTGGTAGAGCAAGACATTTCCATAATGTAAACTTTCAGAGAAAGAAGGTTAAAATAGCTAATTGCCTTGGTGTGGGCTGAGGAGATATGCATGGAAAGTTATCCCAGACTGTATGACACATGCTAAGTTGTCTGGCTGTGTAAGTTTAATGATGCCTTCCTTAGGAAAAAAGAGGTCTACTGGATGTCAACCAGGAAGACTCTTCACGAGTTTCCCCCAGTTTAGCTACATCTGATAGAGTCTGTGATTTATAAAAATATGAGAGCTGCTGAAAGAGGTTGTGAGGAATAATTTGCTACCATCTCATTTCTAAGACTATGTACGCACCAAGTCCTCGGAAGATCCCTCCTGTCACTGTTTCTAGGCCATGAGCGATGCCCCTTACTTGCCCTTTCTAAATTTCTGTCAGTGGAGCTCTGTAGGGACGGACATGTGTTTGCAAAGAAATAGAAGACTGTGTTGCCATTCTGGCTGGCTTCAAAAATGACATAGGGAGTAGCAAAAATGAGACCTTGTAAAGTCTGTGACTGCATCCTTCCTGGGTCCCTCCTTCAGATACTGGTGCTTCCAGTGACCACCATAACCAAGTAAGGCAAATGGAGAAACATGTCTCACCATGCCTGGAGTGGAGAAAAATATAGGTGCAGGTATGCTGGGGCTATGTTCAGCATCACTGAAGGAGATGAATGGATGCAGGGTTCTCTCAGAGAGAGAATGGCGCATCCTAAATGAATCTGTTAATTCTTATTAGCCCCAGGGTTTGGCCAAGTGCTGTGGGAGCTGGCTGTTGATGTCTGTGCAGTTCTGCAGGGATACAGTGGGAACAGTTGCTTGATAGGTTTCAGGCTGTGGGAGTGCTGGAGCAGGCTGTGAGGTGGTGGCAGGGTCCCTGTATCAGCATGGTGGAAGAAGGAGCTGCTGTGATTATCATCCTTGGTGCAGTGCAAGCCTGTGTTGTGGAAAGTATGTCACTTCTGTACAAAGCACTGTCTCTCAGTAATCTACACAGCCAGGCAACACAGGAATAGCAATGCCACACCATGTAAGTGCATTCCTGAACTATGTTGCATAAATATGAATGAGAGGGAGCATACTGCACTTTAAATATTTTGTACATTGTGCTGGGTGTTATGACAATGAGTGCACTGTGATACATTATTAAAAATGTGAGAAGTACCGTAACCTGCAAATGATGGTTTGTTTTTCCCTTTATAGCTGCCAGATGGTGTGGAACCATTTACACAACATCTGAGTGTTAGTGCATTTTAACCAGGGAATGAAGGATCCTGCTCAGTGAATTGCTTTTTTTTTCCCTTTCAATTCTTTACTACCTAGCCAGCATATTTGTGCTGGAGAAAATTAAGCCTATGTAGTGTTAATTTGTTTTGTATTTCCAAGTCACTTCAGGAGCTTTTGTTTAAGCAGAGAAAGAACAGTTTCTCATTGTAGCTTTTATGACAGTGGAAAAAATAATGAAAGCTTTATTTACTATGATTATTTTGTTTCCTCACAGAGTATGATAAGATAGTGCTTGGAGATCCAACCAGACCACTTGTTTCAGGACTATTTTAAGGGATCTCCTAGACATGAAGGAACATATGTACCACGTAGACCTAATGACATAAGGCAACATTATATTGTTCTTCTGTTTAAAACAGAGGACTTACAAAAGAGATCTTCCACTTGTATGCAATTTGATAAGCATGCTATTCCTAAACAAAGTAGGTTATTAGTTTGTTTGTATTTTCTTGGCTGAGATGGTGCCACAAAGCAGGCCACAAATGTGAGGTCAGTATACTCAGACTGGGTCCAAGTCAGCTCTTCAAAGAGACTAGGAAGTCTTCAAAATCAGTAATGTTTTATTTGAATGGAATGTTACTTAAAAAAAAAAAATAAAGCTCTAAGCAAGTAGGGATCACAGACTGGAAGTTAAAATGAAAGAAAAATAATAATATTATATGCAGTACTTATTTTTCCCACTGTGTCCCAGCCAACGAGTTCCTGCTTCTGAGCTTTACTGGAGTTAACATTGTAATGGTAGCTTAGGAAAAACTGCTGTGTCCCCTTTGGTCTCAGGATATTCCTTTTCACTGTCTCTGAGGTCTCTCTGTGGTGTAATTCTTACATACATCATAGCATACATCTTGATTCTTTTCTTACTGAAGAAAATGTGAAATCTTGTCTTCTTCTAGAAGTTTTGTCAGAATTAGTACAAAGCCATTTTTCTTCTTAAAGAAAACATTTAAAACAAGTCAAATATACACCCAAACACACCACGGATATTATGATGATGGAGATTTCAATTTTGCCTTCTGTAGTGAAGGCCAAGGCCACAACAATACTGTGACATGTTTAGAAAAAACACAGCTATTGCAAAATTGCCTTTCTTGGGTACTGCTGGCAGTGCTGCCACGATAGCACATTCTTGTAGTGGGCTCCAGGGAAGCTGGGAAAAACTTCAGATACAAAGAACCACTAACACAGCTATTCCACTGGTGCTGACCTACATAAAAATTAGCAAAAATATGTATATGTGGGCTACAGATGTTGCTGTTTGAGCTTAACCCTAGTGAACAGTAAATCTTTTATGTTGCTGAAGTCATAGATTTGATTAATTAACTGGCATTTTCCAGTCACCCTTTTCTAGGTTTGAGTTGTTTTTGCTTTCTGATACCAGTTCCAGTCATGTCAATATATTGCTTTCTGTATATAAATCCTTTATATATGTTCTGTATATAAATCTGTATATATGTTCAATCCTGTCAATGTATTTGGTTACCTTTCCTGCTTAAATGAAAAGAATCAATACACCTTGATGAACAACTTAGAGAAATTACAATTTTTCTTACTTTTTGTGGGAAAATGAAAAAAGGAAAAAGTTTTGGTAGATTACTGGAGCTGGCACAGTCTTCCTTTGAAAGTGTGGATTAAAGTAGTGACCTCTGCTGCATGTACAAGGAAGAAGGGAAGGAGAACTGTTGCTCATCTTTGGTTTCCAGCATTCTCCCACCTGTTCACGCTGTAGGAAGTCACCAACATTCAAAGTCAAATTCCTAAAGTATTTGAGCATTTGAAGTCTGCATTATAATATTGGCTGGTGTAAGTGACTTCTATCCAGTCTTGGAGAAGGGGAGGATGAGAGGAAAGGAGGAGATATTGTATTACATTGGGAGTCGATTAGGGTCATTCAACCTTACAGAATACATGCATTTGATATAAATTGATACAGTACATCTTCCAGAAATACAGTTTTCACAGTGGGGAGAAGCTTGTGGGCAGGTAGTAAAATCCCTGCACTGACCAGAAACTGTTGTGAACATCTGTTCCCTGACTACTTAAATTATACTTCGACAGTTTGATGCATCTCTGGCATCCATCCCATGTGCTACCAGAATGAAAGTAGAAGAGAAGAAGAATGTAAAATCAGGAATCCTGTTGGGCTGTAATATTTCTGCTCTTTCTATTTTCTTCTCCGTCCAGCAAATGTCACATCTTTGTTTAGCAATATATGACATCCTTTCTTTCCCTCTATTGTATTTGCAGCTGCCTGCTTACTTATTTTGTGTACGTTACTTTGAGCCATGCAAGATTTAAACTTAATTAAAAGGTATGAAAAAAGAAAGAGAGAGATTTCTGTAGAAATATCTTCTTGTGGAATGTCCTGTCAAGTTAAATCTGCCCTACCAAACTATAATTACAGAAATAAATGATTCTTCCATGAATCTGATCTTTCAGTACTAACTTCACTTGAATTCTGCTGCATAACTTGTGTCATGCTCAGGGGTTTTATATAGCCTTGGAAATGAGGCTAGAAGGATGATTAGTTTGGGTGAAACTATTGTGGTGGCACACGGAAATGTGAATTGCCTTCAGCTTCCTCAGATATTACAGCAAAAGAACAATTAATTCCCATCCTCATGTTAAAGCTACACTTGCTCAATTTTTAGACTGTAGTTATGCACTTGAAGTGTTACTGCAGTGTGACAGATTTTCCATTCTAGCCAAAACAGCGCTTGATTTAACAAACAGTGAAAATCAAAGCCACTGCACAAATTCTAAACTCCATTTTAAAAGAGCAATAATCATTGATTAAGTCAAAATTATTAGTGTTTTTAAGGGCCTTTTTAATCACAGTTTGGCTCAAAGATATAATCTCATTTTGGCATGCTTGCATGACAATGGATTGCTGCCTGAGAGTTGGCTTTCCACAACAGTAATTTGGAATGTGACTCATCTATCATTAGTTTAAGCACACATGAAAATATAGACCTTGTGTTTTATAGCAGTGGAGAAAGACTATAGCATGTAATAACAGGTGTACCTCAACTGAGGGCCTTAGGAGATGCTCCAGATGATATTCTTCCCTGCCAATGGCAGAGAAAGCCTTTTCTGCATACACTGGTATAAATCTGCTCCATACATAAAGAGGAACATATTGTGATTTCAGTAATCGTACTGGGCACAAAACACAACTGCTATCTTGTATTCAAATAAAATTCTGTAATCCTTTCCACAAGCTCAGAGCTGCATTCAGCTGGGAAATCTGAGGATAGATTATGTGCCTTATGAGAAATGGAGCACAGTGAAAGACAGAATTATGTGCCTAATTCAACAAATATGTTAATACTGAAGATTTTCTCCTCCCTGTGGGTAAAAAAATCCTGGCCACAAAAGGCAACCGAAGTTTCTATGCTAAGATACACATGCTAGTTCTGTCAGGTATCCTATCTGTCTTCCCAAACATTTAGGATTTGCCAAAATACTTTTTTTGCCATTCCTCTCCCTGCTTCCACTGAATCACTTCAATGCAATTCTTTGGTCTTATTTGCCATCAACTCATATATTGGTACAGGTATGAAAAATGAGTTTAAATGCAAAATTCTTCCACATTAACCCTTCACAGTATCATTAATTTATAAAGCCAAAGCTTGCTTCAATAAAAGGAAAAACTTGCAATATATAGAAAAATATTTAAATACTATATTAAAAACCTAGAATCCTCTTTCCTTCTCTTCTAACCTGAATTTTTCTACTTCTCTCATATATCTGAGTGCCACACCTCCATAAATTAAGCAATCATACAGTTAAAAATGGAAATAATAGCAAAAGTCATCGTTTTCCTTTCCTCAATTTTCAAGACCAGTAACTAGGACCAATTAATGTAGGAAGATGTGTGTATAGGTGTTTTTCTTAGAAAAACTAAAGCAGTTGTATTTTGTACTTTGTCTCTTCTGGGTGAAAGAAAACAGCTCCTTGTCTCTTCTGGAACGAGTTCTGTACCTGAGAATGGCAAAACAGGTTCACTTTATGGATTAGTACCCTCCAGTGAATGCTAATGATCCTGGACTAAAAAGAAAAACAATAGCACAAATAGGAAAAAAAAAAAAACCATAAGAGAAATCAAAGTAAAACAGCAAAGCTAAAAGCAAAGTATAAAGAATTTGCTATGATTATTGAAATCAGTATGTGCTCCTTTATCTGTCAATGGAAAATGTATAGATATACTAAAAAGATCTCAGAATAACATTAGGATAGTATATAATAGGAAGCACATAGAAAAAAGAATTCCCTAAAACTCCTCAGAAAAAAACAGAGGCAGAGAATGATTTCAATGTTAGAAGATAAAAATAACCTAGCACTTTTGATCTTGGAAAAGAGACACCTGAGAAGGGATCTAGTAAATGACGCTTTGTATAGATTATTAGGCTGGCAGTGGTCATTACAAAGTTGTGCAAAGTTAGTCACATCTCTGACCACCTCTAAGCATTTTGTTTCTCTGGAGGATTGAAACAGAAGCCAAGTGCCTGTTCATCTACATACAAGTTCCTAATTAGATAACACACTCATTTTTGCTAAAAAGGCACTTCTGAGCATGCACAACTGATAGGAAATAGAGAAGGATCTAACAAGAGTGAAGGCCTGGGTGGGGCTAGGGAGGTTGGTAATTAGGTTTGCTGTCTGGCTCTTAGCAGGATAGAAGATGCTTGGTAGGACTGAGGCAGGCTGCAGAGCACCTCAGGCTTATGCACAAAGCAGTGGTGTACAATCTCCTATGTGCAGGATGGAAAGGCATTTTTACAGCTGTGCATGTCACACAGTCCATGGCTCTGTGTGTGATGAAGACATTTCCTGGGGACGGATGCCCTTCACATATGGTATTGCTGTCAAGGAGGTAACTTCTTTAGGGTATTTTCTCAGTTCTTTTATTTCTGCATCTTTACTCAGGCACTGCTAGCAGGCTGCTGCTGGGAGAGCTCACTGAAGGAGCTGTACATGGCTCACTCTCACCTGTGTGGTGCTATCAATTCTGTGTACATTATCCTGTCATCTCTCCCTAAAACTTCTGCAGGTATGGAGTAAAATGGAGAAAGGGGCAGAGCTAATGTGGAAAACAGGTCATTGTAATCAGCCCTTGAATTCAGCTAGAGAGGAGAAACCTGAGCCACCTCAGGGCAGTTCTATTCAATGTGTTTTTAAGCTGCTCCAGGCAGTTTACACATGAAATATATTTATTAAATGTGCTGTAAAAATTGTTCTTCAATTTTTTATTAGTCTAATTAAGTATTAATACCCAATTTACTTTATGTCTCAAACTTCAAAATCTAAGTTTTTGCTCACTGCAATTTATTACAAAGAGTATTTTCATAATTATTTTGTTATGTTGAACGGGTATGCATAATTTAAAATGTAAATAGTTTTACCCAGAATAAAAACCAAAGATAAGATTGGTGCATATGCAAGTTATGATCCTATCTTCAGAAGAATCCACAAACTTCCCATTGTATATGTCAGGTGCACATATACACAACTGCACTTGTACAGGGGTACCTGTTGTCATTATAGTGCAAGGGTTCCATATTGCTAGAGTTTCATACCCCCTTGATGTTTTTTGTAGGCAGCTCCTCCAATCACTGACTTCTTTGTCCTCACAGTAGCTAACTGACTCCTGTTCCCACCAATCCACTCTTTTATAACAGTCTTCTTACTGGCTACAGGTGTGGCCTGCTAACATCAGGCCTACTCCTGATCTTTAGTAATTGGTTCAGCTGCAACTCTTTAGGGGGTAAGATTACTTTCTATACCACCTTTATTTACTTGTGTTCTATCCCCCTACAGTACCTGTACACTGTAATATGTGTGCTTACAGCTTGATTGCCACCTGAAAGCCTGTGCTAGCTTTGGTGCAGGTACATGCTACAGGTCTCATGTCTCTGTACCAGGCATGGCAGCAAAGGATACAAAACGTGTCTTTTAAAGGCTGAGGTAATTATTTTGCAATCAACTCCCTGTTACTGCAGCTACACAGCTAATGTTGCCCATGGTAGTTTGGTTAGAAATAGCTGAAGAAATTCCATGAGCTGAAATCACTGCTGACAGCAGTTTATAGATCAATAGGAATAAGAAGGTGATATTGCTCTTATTTTTCTGAAGGGAAGAAAAAAGGAACACTGGAATTAACTAGCTAGGGAGAAACTGGAAGGCTCATGGACTGCACATAGAATGGCCACTCAATAAATCTGAAGTCTAATGTAGGTTCTAGTGCACTCTTGCATGATGATTGTGTCACTTAACTCCTCTGAATGTGAGTTTTCGTGTTCTGAGATAGAAGTAATTATATGCAGCTACCATATAATATCTGCAGAGAGATGTGCAGTTGAAAAGTATTACTGAGCCTATCAACAGAAAAAATGGGAGGTACTTAATAAATTTTAAGGCCAGAAGGGAACATCATGATCGTTTAACCTGTCTGACTGTGTTACTGAGGCCATAAAATTTCCTCTGTGTGATGTTTGAATTACTTCTGAAACTTGTAGTTTCAGAAAGGCATTCAGACATTTTCTGCTCTCAATGAGAATACTTTTAGAATCTGTACCAGTAAGTTTTTCTAAAGGCAATAAATAGCAGCATATCTTTAGTATCCTAGGAAATACTGTGCTTCAAAACAGGAGGAAAAACCCATTTAAAACAGTGTGAAGATATTCTTTAAAGCCAAAATCCACAGTTTGTTTGAGTCAGTTGAAATATCCTCCTTGAATAAAATTGAAAATGTTAATTCTGTTCCCTCATCCTACTTCCCTGTCTGTCTGAGCAGGGTGGAGGTGTGCTGGTGGAGATGGATGTGTCCATATGTACAGTGGGGTCTCTCTGGGCCCTTACACCCAACAGCTGTCCCTGGGGCCCAGGCTCCCCTGTTTCTGGCACTTGGACATATGAGCTCCCAGAGCTGTAGCTTCATTCCAGCTGCTGGGACAGATGCTCTTGCACCCCTGCACTGGCACAGACACACAGCAGAGCCACTGGGCCTCCCTCCTGGAGCTGGGCTTGGCCACACAGCACATGCAGAGGCTGCCCTTCCTCCCACCCCCTCCCAGAGACACGCACACACCAATGCCCACCCACCCCAGAGAGTCCCTCACCCAGGAAGAGAGCTAGAGAGAGGTTTAGCAAGAGGACAGGACACATTTCACTAATGGGGTGCAGGGCACAGCCAGATGAGTGTGCTGACCAGCCGCTGCTCATACATAACCCATCCCTTTAATCCTCTTACTCTTCTATCTTTCTGGGTGTGTTCCTTCCCAAATCACCTTGATCCTTCTCTTTCTCCACCTCTGGTTCCCATCCTAAACATCCCATAATCAGTCCTATGCAATCCTGGAATGCTCTTCCTCTGCGTCCCACAGTGCATCCCCTGCCCTAGGCAGTGGCCCCCTCTGTGGTGGGTGAGCTGGAGCATCTCCCACGGCCTCGTGGGGATGGATGTCCCCAGTCCATCCTGCTGAGGCACTCCTGTGGCAGTCCTGGGAGGGGGGCTGTTTCTCTGAATGGGATTTTGGGGTTTCTCCTCCTGCCTTGAGCCCTTGTCCTCCTTCATGGATGTGAATATGGGCCTGCTGAATGGGGCTGGCATGAGAAGGGCTGGGATGTAATTTGAACTCCCTCTCCTACCTTTGTGCCTCTATGTTCCTCTGTGTGTGCAGACAAGCTTTTTATCCCATTACTTAACAATTGTATTATTGGAATGCATGGCAAAATCACTTTTTTCCCTCCTCATGTTTCTTTTCAAACAAGCAGTTTTCAAATTACTTAAGTGACGGTGAAACATTTCCTCTTGGGGAAATCCATATTAAAATATTAAGTGGGAATGTTTCCAGCTGGCCTCTTTTAATAGTTTTTGTGGTGAAGATTTGTACCTTATGAAAATACTTAAGCAGCATATAAATCCTACTACCTCCTACTTGTGCACTCCTAATAGGGAAAATCAGCTCACTCTGCACTAGTCATCTTTGCCAATTATTTTAGGATGGAGAATATCTGTCTGGAGCTTCCTCAGTCCTTCTGTAGTTTATAGGATGAATCTATACCTTAAGTAAAGTAAATGCCTAGATTTGAGATGGCTAAAACCAGGTAAGATGGTTCCCATTCTGCATATCATTTTGGAGGAAAAAAGTTAATAATTTTTTCCTACAATCACTGCTATGTGAAAATGTGGAGTGCTTTCCCACATAATTTCCAGAAATGTTTAGACTAAAAATGTCTGATCAAGCAGCTGCATGTCAGGAGGTCCAATAGCCCATAAAAATAAACACTGGAAAATTATGCACCAATTTTTGTACCTTTTATGATTTACAGGTGTAAAAGTCCACCCAAACCCTCTGTCCTGCAAGGTGTTTACCAATAAACAGGTGCTGACACTGCTATGGAATGCACTGCAAATATGGCATGAGAGACAAAAAATCCTAGTAAACCTCGTACCACAAGTCTAAAATTTCTGCATCACCCCTTTGTCAGCCATTGGTCCTAGGAACAGCTGATTGGGACTGAAAGTGTTTCTTCTCCAGGCAATGTCCTTTCATAGTGCTGCATCTCCAGGTGCACTCTTCTCCACAGACAGCTGACCTTACTGTGAGTGCCTGTGCCACAGGGATGTGTTTTATTAGGTGGAATGGTAGATGGGAAATAGTGCAGTGACAGTAACTGAGTTTTTCTGTCAGTCATAACTAATATTTTCTTTCTTAGATACCCTACCCCATTCCTTAGACTTGCCACCTTGACAAGGTTCAGAATGAGCAGGCTAACAAAAACTTTCTCAATTCTCTCTGCATCTTCCTGTTCAAGATTGACAGATATAATAACATCAAATAAAACTAGAGTGGGTGAGAAACACTGTTGTAAAGTTTAACTGTGGTTTAAAGCCAGCTGACTAAATAGCAGTGAAGAGAATTTTGCCAATTATCTCAGTCCCTAGCTGATTGAAAGATTTAATGGGAGTATCATCTTTGCTATAAATACAGCGTTACTCTTCTGACATATAGAGAGAAGTTGCAGGAAGTATAATGTATTTTTAGCAAGTTTAATTTACTGTTGAAAAATGTTACTTCTTGAAACATTAGGTATTTTATATACAGCTGTATAATTGAGGACCGTGATTATCACAGCAAACATAATCTGATTATGAAGGTTCTTTTTTGGTCTATTATAGACACAAATCTAATGTATGCCTTTTAGAACCTGTGTCAAAATGAGCATGGCTGTATGAGGCATTTGACTTCTGCCAGGAAAAACAAACTAGAAGGGTACCAAGATTAGTGATGGTGGTGACAGGATCTGTGCCCTGTGGAAAATCATAACCTCTTCTTGCTGCAGTGCTTCCTCTGGCTTGTACAAAGCCCGGTCCTGGCACACCCTGCCTGCTCCCCTGCCAGAATTTGGAGTGGCTGGAGTCCACCACAGCTGCCAGATGAGTGCATTGCACTGAGACAGGGAAGGCATTGCCCCCACCACCTCCATTTTCTGCCAGCACAATGCAGAGGAAGGCATGAGTCACCCTGCACACGCTTCCTGTTTGAGTTTGATTAGCTAAGATTTTTTTTATGTAATTAAATTTTTAGGGAAGATGTGAAATGGCCTGTATTTTCCAGAGTAATAGGTTAGTTTGCCTATTCTCAGCTTTGCTGAAGTTGGTAAAACTGAGTGTTCAGATCCCTTCTAAAAACAGACACACTTTAAGGATGAAGTCAGGCACGTGCCTTGGTTTAAAAAATGCTGGTTGTTCTATCTTTTGGAGGGTATGAGAAGTATGCATATATTTATAGCAAAATCCTCACCTTTTGTAGTCTTTACTGCTTTTTCTAATTTAAAAAATATGCTCTACTCAGAATATTTCCCAAAATCATTACATCTCAAGATTGCTATTAAAATCAGTACACGCTTCTTTCTAAAATGTCCTCTATTTTTAAAATCCATATTCCTGATGGCTGAAATTCCTCTTGCCTTGTAAAATAGCAGATGATCTTATGGGACATGATGCAATGCAGACTGCAGGCAGCCCAGTCCCTTCAGAGTAATGAGGAAATGAAAAGTGTGGGCTGATGATCTTTGGCCCTGATTGTGCTGGGTCCTGGTCTCTCTCAGCATAATGTGTAAAAATTATTGGGTTTTTTCCTTTTGTTTGGGGGTTTTTGTTTGTTGGTTTGGGGTTTTTGTTTTGTTGGTTTTGGTTTTGGTTTTTGGTTTTTTCCCCTTTAGAATATTTTGATGTTTTCTGAATGAGATTGCTATACAGCTCTGAAAACTGGCTACTCCACATGTCATGCAGCTACTTTGATTTGCATTCACATTGCAAATTCTACCCATTTTAGAAATATTTGGTGTACTTATGCTGCCATGTAATTAAACCATGATGGTTCCAGTGGAAGTGTTGTGCTCTATCCAGCTCATAACATCGCTTGAAAAGAATTTTTTGAAGAAGATGTACATGACACAGTGTGGAGAATATGATATATTTTCACGATTTATTGAACTTCACTTACATAATTAACTTTTTTGAAGTCCATAAATATTTATTTGCAAATGCCTGACATCATGATGTGACTATATCACTTCTCATGTAGCCTAATGAGCATAAAAGAAATTAAAATTAGGGTGTTAACCAAGAAAAGGCAAAAGAATCCTATAAAATAACCAGGAAAATATGATATGAGAAAAGAAAATTAGACACATTTAAAATGAAATCTGACATGCTATTCTCAGTCCACCCCACTGGGTCTAGGAGATATTGAATGGTGGGAGTTTTGTGATTGTTTTTCCAGAGTGAATCTCATTCTCAGGAAAGGTTCTGAGCTGATACTACCAGTATGCAAAAGGTATCTTCTTTTTTAAAATGTTCCACACATGAACTGCAAGAAAATCAAGAAAAGTATGAGCAGCTGAGCTTCCTTTTCTTCTGGGAACTGAATGGAGAGAAGGACTTCCAGCATTCCACAGGATGGACTCCTCTTTGTTTCCTTTCAATTCACTTTTAGCTTTGTCATTGAATCAAGTTCTAGATAAGAAAGTGATGAGGTTTCCTTGCCTCTCTTGCTCTTAATTTTTGGATTTTGGGGAATTTCTGTGCCTCACATCTCCAACATAGGAACAGAAAGGGTTCTTAACACGAAATCTCTCAACTAAACATACCTTTTGTGAAGTGACACATTTTGTCTAGAAAACATGTCATTACAGGCCAAGGAAAATCAAACAAACTTGGGGTGCTGCTCCCTTCCATGAAAAATTACAGGGACGCCAACATCCTGGAAATGCATTTATTCACTTTTGTTTCTCAATGCAAAAGAGCCAGTTCTCTAAAATAAAGGAGCAGAAGATTTAGTAATCCCCCTCTGAAAGAGGTTTTTGTCTTTGCTACAAGAACATTTTTGCACTGATCTCTTTGTAAGACCAGGGTCTACTACTGAATGAATTCTGATCAAAATCAATGTTAAACCTTTGCACACTGGTGTTTGTGAAGTAGTTCAAGAAATAAAGATCTATTTTCCTAGCAGAGAAATAGAAAACATGGAAAACAGTCCAAAATAAGATTGTAGAGATTGTCATTTGAAATTTAACAGAAAAAAAATTAGATTACTCCAACTGCCCAATGTAGATGCTTACTTGAGATATGAGGGCAGTATTTTCTTCTAGCTGGATTTGAGATCTCTTTCCAAAACCACTTTATCCTCTGCAGTAGGCATGAACAACAGTGTGAGCACAAGTGTAGCATTGCGTTCTACAGCTGGAAAAATCAAACAAAAAGCCACTCTGTAACTGGATGCATACATTAATGCAATGGAGGGAGACCCTCTTGGCAGTGTCTCTGTGGCAGTGAAACAATATTACAGCCAGGAGCAGCTCTCTTCTGTTCCCCTCCATCTTATTGATACAAGCCTGTGTAATCAAGTTGTATATGAAGTGGATGCATCAATTTAAGTTGCAAACATAATTTAAAATACTCAGTTAGTTGCATATTTCACATATTGGTGTACTGTAATTATGCAGCTGTATTATGCTGCTTGTCCAGGAATTCCTGGAAACCTGAAATTGCTTGTTCCTTATTGTGGCCACAGGCTGTTGAAATTCAAATGAGGTTTTTGCTCAGCTGCAATTGTATTAAGTCTGCAGGACAGGCTGTGATGCCTGGATTGGAGGCAGGAGACAGCTCTTGTTAGGAAATGTGTGTTTGAGTGTATTGGTAGTACTGAATGATAGCTAATCATCTGAAAGGAAGGCTCTTTAAGGGAGCGATGCCTCGCCAAGAGAGTAGGAACAATTCTGGGCCACATCCTTAGAAGTAATGAATTCTCATTTCTTTTCAATCTAGCAAATACCCTCTTTAAAGGTTAATTCTTAAATAGTCGCTTGGGAACAGACATCTCCTTCAGTCTGATCTCTGTGAGTCAAGCAGACTGCTAAGAAACTTCAGTTTGTCTCTTTCGTTGCCTGATGCCCCCTTGCTTCCGATTAAAACTGCTGATAATTTCAGCTGCCTCATCTCCTGCATATTCTGTAATTGCTGAATAAAGGAATGAGCTGAAGTAAATAAACAATAAGAAACTGGTATCTAGGCAAGTTACAACGGCTTTTCCCAAATTTCTCACTGTTATGCGAGGTAGTGATGCTTTTTTTTTCTATGTCATTCTAGTGGCACAATTGCCTTGGCTGAGCAAAGGACCATAAAGGCTGTTGGGGTGATACAGTAAATTATCATTTTCTCTTATTCAGTGATCTGACTGAAGGCTGAGTATCAACTAAAGTATGTCTGTGACAATCAGAAAGGATGCTGTCCTTGTTCCATGGCCCTCACAGACCTAGATAATTACCCCTCTCTCCCATCTACAGCTCTGAAATTCTTGCAAAGACAAAACAGAATGAAATTATTTTGACACTGTTCATTCATCTGTATGAGCATAGAACAGGAAGGTTTGACAGGAAAATACATCAGAGACATATGATAAACTAATACTATCCAGATGAATGCAAGTGCTGCCTGGAATATAGAGATGGTGGGTAAATTGCTTGAAATGAGCCTTATTGATTTCACTCTATGTTGATGGGACATATCTGGAAGATGAAGTTTCATTTAAACACTTGGTCACTGCAGCAATTAATTGAGCCCTGGGACAGTTTATGTAAAGGACTGGCTCTGATTCTTTAGGAGCTGGTGTCTATCTCTCTTAAATATGAAGCACGTTAATAGCAGAACAGCTAATTTATTATAATGGGATGGAAAAATACCATTGCACCCTCGTGGCCCAGATAATGTAGCAGCAGGTTACTGCTCTGATGAATAGGGATGTTGATCAGTAGATGTAGGGCTTTCTAGTCTTAGAAGAGATCAATTTCTTCTTTATGAAGAATGATTCCTTTGCAGTGCTGCTGAGAGCTGTGGACATTTACACCTGAGTTAATCACCCCCCAGAACAATCCAACCAAGTATTCTTAGCTGTTAATTTTCTTGCTATATAAACAAGCGATTAATTTGTAAAACAGGAAATGCAAGAGAAATTTGATTTCTGTTTCTGTGCCTTGGTGGTATTTTTGTGTGCTTCTACTGCTCACATTGCATTTAAGGAAGAGCAGAGAGGGGAGAGACTGTTTCTAGTGAGCTGAGGGGGCTGCAGATGGGAACAAGAGGGACTTCTAGGCTGAATGAGCTGTATTTGGGTGGGCAGCCCAGAGAAAGGCTGGGGTTCAGTAGATGGCACTCTTCCCTCAGAGTCTGCTTCATCCATGCCTAGGTTGAGCTGGTGTGGAGCTGGGAAAGGGACATGAGCTCAGTGCCCTCCCCATTATTGCAAGCACACTTTTCCAAACTCTTTGCACACCTCTGGGAGCTGCTGGTTGTAGGCCTGGTGCTCTGTCAGCATTGTTTAGAGATGCCAGTTACAAACCCCTTTTTTCCCGGCATTCTGGCCTCACAGCTCCCTGTTCGCCTTTACTGGATTTTTAGAGGTGACCTGTGTCTGAGCACACAGAAGAGCACAGGAATGGAGCACACATAGCTGATCCAGCTTTGGTAGCAACTCTCTCCCAGTTTGTCTCTCAACTAATATCTGAGATTTCTTTCAGTCAGGTTTCATAGTAGACCAAAAAATGACATAGAGACAGTGTTGATGAATGCCCTGAACAACTTTTTCTTGGCCATCACCAAGGAATAGAATTATAATAGTATTACTGAATGAGTGACATTTAAGATGATACATTATGCTTTGCATAAAGACGACTCCTAACATAAAAATCAATGTCTGGATTTTATTATGTCATTTAACTTAACTCTTGATTTTCATTAATTTGGGAAACGCTGCACTCCCAGCAGATACTCAGAAAGGAAAAGGCATCTTTGTCCTATATTGCAAGCACATAAATAGCAAATCTCCCCATGCCAAGATTCAGGTCTATTTGCAGAGAGTTCCCTGCTGTTCTCACTGCCCCTACTTTCGCTATGGTAATAAGATCTTCATGAATTAAGAACACCTCAATAATTTTCTGTTACAGTCTTTTCTCGTGGTCCCTCCTGACCTTGCTTCCATGCTCAGCCTGGGTCATACTTAATAGCTTACCCAGACTTTCTTCAGCTGAAAAAAAGATGAAGCAGCACCCTATTGTCTCTCCTTACATTTGCAGATGTGCACTGAGGTAGTCCTGTACATTTAATCATGAAGAGAAACACAGCTGAAAATGAGGGTGACTATTCTGCAGTAAATTCTGATTATCCCTTAATGTCAAACTGACATCTGACTGTGATCCAGCTTTTGAAAACCATTCTGAAAATTTGTTGACGGAATAGAAAAATGACCTTTTTAATAAATGTCTTGTTTCAACAAGACCAAATGCTTTGATGACATTTTCTCTAGAATAGTTTCAAAATTATGAGGTAAATTTATATTAGATATTAGGAATAGCTTCTTGACTGGTAAACTCACAAATGGAGTTTCATCCTCACAAAAGGATGAAACTCACAAAAAAGAAAATCTTGTGAGGCTAGATTAGACAAAGCTCTGCCAGGGATGCTCTATTTAAGTTGATTGTACCTAAAAAGCAGAGGAATGGACAGTCAGTTGCTATCTTCAGGCAACTCCCAGCCTGTCAGTTCTGAGAGACTCTGCAATAAAACACATTATCACTAGCAGTGAAAGAAAATGCTCTGAATTTCTCAAAATGAAATGTTTCAGCTATATCGAAAAGGAATGAGTAGACTATTTTTGTAAAACCTACAGATAGAACCATTCCTGCAAAAGTGCTTTGATTTAAGTAGGACACAATCTTCCATCAGGAATTTTTTTAACCAGTTTTCCTCTTGGTCTCTTTGGGGAGTGCTCTGTTACACAACTGTAACTTTCACCAGAAGTTCTTCCCATGGCCTGTTCCTTGGGTGTTTGCTGGAGAAGTGGTTTCTCAGTTTGTGTGTTTCTTGGTCCAATGTGTCTGGATTGTAGCTCTGCAGGGCCTTTTGCTGGTCTGGCTTGTCTGGCTCACAGCAGTGTGCAGCACCCTGATCTGAGGGGAGAGGTCCTCACAGCAGCACAAACATTGCAAGAGAGAGGGACGTCATGTTGCTGGGCTCCAGATCATTGGCAGAATCCAACCCGGCAAAGGCTGTGTCTGTATTTGCAAAACCTTTTTTGTGTCCTGAAAACTTCAGCCAAGAAACTGTCAGTGTGGATCTAATTGCAAGTCAAATTGACAAACAACAGTATGTGCTTGACTCTCACCATTAATCTAATTTTATATTGTCTGTAACCACAAGCCATGTCTCTTTATCAGAGAGTTTCACAGGCTATGTCTATAATAGTAAATAAAACAGGCAGGGGCAGGTCTCCAGTCCTGTGACCAGTTGGTGCTGCTTGGTGTGTGTCCAGCCAGCAGGAACTCTGCTCCCCTTCTCCCATAAATCAGGACTGCCACATCCAGGCTACCACTGCAGAGACCTCTGCCCTTGCTACCCCTGAGCCCTTCCTGGGCAATGTTTGAGACAGCAAAGCCAAAACCAGTGTTAGGGACTCTGGGTACCTGTTACCTTGGGGTAACAGCTGGGGAATGTTACTGTTGGATGGAGACATGCAGACCAGCCCTTGGCCTGTACCCTGACCTTTAGTTCGTTTCTGGAGCTGTAACCACATGTGAAGCTGTACCTTCATATTTTCTCCTTTCAGCATTTTGGTAAGGTAAGGAAGGGCTATATTGACCTTCCATGACTCCCTGCCCTCACAGATAACACACAAAGAGGTGGTGTGGTTTGCCCAGGTTTATGCAAAAATCTCGTAGAAAAACTAGAATGCCTATGCCAGGCTCCACGTCATACCAGACCACTACTGTTTAAAAATGTGCACAAACAGAACTCTGTTTTGTCTGTTGTGGCAATGGGTAGGGACTTCAAAGTATGTGTGCTTTAAAGCATTCTCAACCATATTTATAAAACCAAAAGAAACCTCAGAATAGAGGGGAAACAATGAATTTTTAAAAACACTTCTCCCCTTAAAAATTTGATAAGATACAGTGTTATTTTTGCCTCCTGTTTGTTTAGAGTGGAAAATTTATTTCAATAAGAGTGGCAGCTCCTCACCCCCAAAATGTTCCATAATTATCAGTTAAAAGTGCAGAATCAACAGAAAAATCTGTTTTATTAATTGATCACAAACATAAATCGTTTAGACGGTACAACTCTACTTCCTGCTTGGGCACTTATCCAGGCAGAGCTCCAGCTGAGATTTATTTCCTTTTCTTTAACTTTAATTGAATGTACTGCCACAGATACCGTGCACAAATACGAAGCGCAGCAACTGACTTACATTGCATATTTTTTCCTTGGAAAGCACGACTTTACACATCCCCTTAATACCACCACGGGTCCTGTGTAATCTCGCTGCGTTTCTCACTTGGGTTTTTGGCAGATGGGAGACCCGGGAGCCGCGTCCGTGCCGAGAGCAGGTACGCTCGTGTCTCATGCCTCTGCCTCGGGAAGGCTGGCTCTGCAGAGAAAGGGGGGTGGACAGATGGGGTGATAATGCCCTCAGCCACACTTACTGGTCTGCCAGAGCCCCCGGCTTCCTCTAACAGCATCCCAGCGCTGCCTCCACACTTACAAATTTTCTGTTGCGGTAATATCAGTGCAAATTTCCCTGTGGCAAACTCCGAGCCACTTGTCTACCATGTGCACACCCAAATGTTCAAAAGCCCTAGCTGGACTCCCCCAGCCATGCTGTGATAAAGCAAATTGAACTCTACAGTTTTGCCTTATGATATTCAAACTGTACAAGAATAAAAGATAGCAAATTAAGTTTTTTGTACATTTGGCAGGGTTTTTTTTTTTTTGTTATGATAAAGCCGAATTTTCATGTACCTGCATGAATTCTTAGAGACACAGTGAACTTGTTCTTCTGAGACCCTGGAGCGGAACGAGGCACTGCCAGACCAGTGCATGTTCAAGCTGTGGTCCCAAATCAGTGCCACTGCCAGGCTCTGCATGGAGGACAAGGAGAGGGTTTTATCAGTAGATTAAGGGGCTGTGATTGCCCCCTGGAGCAGAGGTGATATCTCTTCTTTCCTGCAGGAAAGAGAGGGCAAAGAAGAGCAGCATGGGGCTGGGGCAGAGGGAAGCTGCTGCCAGGGAGCTGTGTGGTCTCTGGTGGTGAGGGAGCTCATCATCCTGCTCCATGTTAGCCCAGTCCTGTGGAAGCAGAGTGATGGCCACTGTCATCTCAAGGGACTAGCCTGCCCAGAAATTCTGCTCTTTGCCACAGTCAGCATCTACTCTTTATAAATCAGATCCTACATGACTCAGTGCCTCTTCAGACTTGGAGCTCAGTCTGTTGGTTTTGATCATTAGAGCCTCTCACTGTCTTTGTGCATTACTCCCTTCAGCTGGGAATTGTTTTCAGTGAGAGTCATCTGCTCTGGAGCTGATCCCAATCTCAGCCACAGATAGCATCAGTGAAATGGGAGGTCTAGACATAGAATCATGATCAAGAAATAATGATTTAGAGGACTCTTTGACAGATCGATATATGTAAAGATATTTAAGAATGTGTTAATGCAACTTCAATAGACAGATTTTCTGAATGTTAATGGCAAATCATATTTTGTTCTGTGTAAAAATTTAACTTTCTTATGTGTGTTGTATTTACTTGTGCAATAAGTGTTAACAAACTAGCAGATATATTTATTTCATTCTATAGTGTGTATCAAAGAGCTATTTATTCACTGAACAGTGATCATAAATTTGGTTTCCTTAGTGATTTCCCCTGTGTGCATGAACTCTGGTTTATGTTCAAATTATTTTCCCTGTTATATCAAATTATTTGTCTTCAGGGAGGATGGGTGGACTGAAGAGACACAGTAATATTTGTGATGGAAATCTGAAAAATGACTGCTTTTGTGATTATTTACAAGGCAGATATTGGAGAACTGTGTGTTCATTATGTTGTGCTAAAATTATAGGCTCAAAAATCTGGCTTTTATCCATAGAGATGGAATGGAGCATGTATTAATTCCAACACTTATAGTTGCCTATCAGGAAGATAGATGGAGGAAGAAATTCACAAAAATAAGGGTTTTTTTTTTAATTTCCCCTCTTCATATGGATTTTCTGCTCCTTAGTATTGTGGCTCTGGAGACATACCTTAGATCACTTCATTGTAATATCTTGTGTTGAACTGAGCAGTGTTCATGTGAGTAAATGAGAGAAGGAACAGCCCCTTGGGGTTTCAGTATCTGGTGTCAGGTTGTTTGAGGAGAAAAATCTTCTCTTCTTGCACACTTTATTCCTTCACATCCTTCATTTCTACCCTGAAGAAGGATTTTCGAAAGTATAGTAAGCATCTGGGATTTTCAGACTAAGAAATATAGAAATGGGGGAAGAAAATTTTATACCTCTAAGCATTAAAATCTTTCCTTGTTTTTTAAGAGCAAAGAAATCTGAATTATAAAGACACAGGTTTATATGAGGTTGCAACCATATTTGAGGCTGTACAAGTAGGATCTAAATGATTTTGTTAAAGATGTTAGCAAATCCACAGACCCAGTAATGTGTAATGCTCCTTGCTCTGCAACCTGTTGGGAGCTGTGCTGTGCTGACTCTCTTTGGGAAGGGATGGCTGACAGTACTGTCTTTTCTCCTTTTCTGTAACTCTCTTGTTATTTTCTGTTAATACTGGAGTACAAATGTGAGATAAATTACAGTATTGTCTTGGCTGTGTGTTCTTCCTAGGATGCAGTTCTAATTCCATGGATGTGTTATGTTTGCTGTTTTAGTGGCCTTTGGGGGCTGTGATCAGTACCTGCCCAGTTGTCCCAGGTGCTACTGCACTTGCAGTGTTCATAATAGTTGTAGAAGTGAGTCTTGAGGAGGGACTTGCAGGTTTGAAGCTAAAGCTCTCTTCCCTACTGAGCAAAGAAAGGGTGAAAATCTTCTGGAGGTAAAGTGGAGCATTAAGTAGCCCATGGCAAAAGCAGTGAAGTGCAGGACATGGGCAAGGGGACTTGAGTTGAGGATAGAAACAGAGGATACTCCTGTTCCTTTCCACACTTGTAGCAAAATGACGGTGTTCAGTTACCAAAAGTGTGACTGCCTTAGAAAATTCAGCAACTAAAAGAGCAAAGCAGCATTTTCTGCACTTTCACCTTCATTTTGTTGCTGTTCTGTGCCTTCATCCTTGATTGCTCATACTCTGAGTGACTGCAGAAAACCAACCAAACAAGCCCTAGCAGATCCAGTAATTTCTCTTTTTGCTTGCTTGCTTTTTTTTAATCCTGCTTTACCAACATAAAAAAGCGAAAGGCATACAACAGGGGAACATGACAGCTCAGGAGAGGAACAGTGAAGGTTTTCATGTAAAACAGCTTGTTTTGGATTGACACGGGAATTGATTGTTTTAATGATGAAAAAGTAAAGGATGCTTAAAGGCAAATTATGTGTTTTTTGATACATATAATTTCTGCAACTCATGTCTTGTAGTAGTGTTAGGATCTGATTCTATGGGAAAACTCATGATGGACAGTGAAGCTTATCTCAGATTTTCAAAACCCTATTGACTGTTTTGCTCTAGTATATTATGACAACATAGTGACAATCATTTTGGCAGCCACCTAGCCCCTAGATTTTCTAAAGTGGTCAGTGGTTTATTAATGTTCCCATAATGGTGCCATTATGTAGCTTGTTTCTGTGCTGATTTCCTAAGTAGGACACAGCAACTTTTGTGGCGGCAATTCTTGTGGCAAGGGCTGAATGAAGTGTGTCACACCATGTGAGTTAATTTAACAGCAGTTTATTCCCCAGACAAATAAGAAAAGGCACTGGTGTATGTGAAAAAGAGTCTTGAGCTATGGTCCCTTAATGTTCTTATAACAGTGCGGTAGTGTTTTAAAAAGGGGAAAGAAATTAAAATTCATAAACTTAGGACTTACATGGCAAACCTGGCATAAGAATTAAAACAGTTGCTTAGTGCACTTGTTTTAAAATTACTAAGGAAGCTTAAAGGATACTAGCTGTTAGCAAATTATTTACTCAAGGTATCTCAAAATGCATGGTCATGATAACTTTTGCCTTAGCTGCTTCCTAATGACCAGAAAGATCTTTGTTTTCTTATTTAAAGTTTCTCTGACTAGTTCACCATAATATCAAATAATTGTTGCTGAAGGGCAGTTAATGATCCAATATATAGCTATTGTAGCAAAACGATGTCCGTTAAGGAAGCAGTCTTTAAAAGAATAATTAACCAGTTTTCATGGAGCTCTGGCTGGTGGAAGTGCAGCTCCTTAGCATGATACTTATTTAAGCACATTTTAGGAGCAGTTTGAGTCAGACATTTGTTTTTCTCTAATGGACACTGGAAGTTTTCCGCCACTGAACAAACAGATTTTCACAGTTCTAGCTGTTGTGTTCCTGAGCAGTGTTTCTCCTGAAAGGGTTTCCTACCAGCTGTGGACTTACAATTTATTATGTGATGCTGAAGCTCTAATGTCTTAGTTAACAGGCTGTTAATTATGTTAATGGTGCTTAGGAAAAGATTATTATGAAATTTAGTTAATAGTCCTTTGCAGTGCAAAAACATTGTAATATAGAGATATGAAGATATCACCATGGTGTCTCTTAGTGAATGAGAAGACGAAGAGATGAAAAGGATGCATTGCTTACTGCTGAAACCTTAAAAAAGAAAAAGTGAAATTTCAAAACAGATAATTTAATTGGAGTAATGATACAGGTCTCGCTACAGCCCATCCAGCCTCTGGTGCTGTTATGTTTTGTCCCATTGTCACTGATAGTCTTCCGAACATGATGGCATTCAAGGTGTAAAAACTGGGTAAGTATCAAGTAGCAAGAATGAAAATCTCTGAAGTAAAGCCATGTCATGACATATTTCACTACAATGAATAGCATAGGCAGATATTTCTGTGATGAATAATGTGCTAATAAAGTAGTGTGTTTGTAAAACTAGATTGAATGGAGCAAATTAGGGAGGGTTTAACAAGACATATGATATTATTATGGAGTTTATTTGTGCTTATTTGCAAGTCCTTGATAAATTTGCACTCGGAAATTTGGTACATAATGGCAATTCTGGAGTCACTTGGAAGAAGTGAAAGAGCCACGTGAAGATGCCCATGAGAAAACAGTTAGTTCTACAAAGTATAAATCCACAGTGTTCATTGGAATCTTATATATACAATGCACATCTTTATGTAGGGTGGTAAACCAGATGATTTTAATCCAGATTTATTAATCTTTTAAGTTATTCAAACTTGGCACATATACTCTCTGTCAAATAGAAAAATGTGTTGTTCTAAAAACATACTTTAAAAAGAATTTTCTTTAAACTACTAGTTTCAGGATTTCCCAGAAAAAAAAAGGCAAATTATTTTCCCTGTCTTTCTGCCCTCAAATCCTCCACCATACCTTCAGGTTTCAAGCAACAAATCAGTATTTAT
This sequence comes from Geospiza fortis, assembly GCF_000277835.1. Classification (NCBI taxonomy): domain Eukaryota; kingdom Metazoa; phylum Chordata; class Aves; order Passeriformes; family Thraupidae; genus Geospiza; species Geospiza fortis. The sequence continues at coordinate 29,592 of NW_005054354.1, read as the reverse complement.
TAGGAGTCAGTAATTTAGTGGGTATTATGCTTAGCATGCTATAAACTAGAAATTTATAGAATGAGCCTCTGGATATAGAATCACAGAATGGTTTGGGTTGGAAGGGACTTTAAGGATCATCTGGTTTCAACCTCTTGTCATGGTCAGGGACACCTTCCCAGGGACCAGGTTGCTCAAACCATCCAACCTGTCCTTGAACACTTCCAGGGATGGGGCATCCACAGCTTCTCTGGGCATCTGTGGCAGTGCCTCACCATCCTCACAGTGAAGAATTTCTTCCTAATAGACTAAATCTACCCTCTTTCAGGTTAAAAACATCCCCCCTTGTCCTGCCCCTATGTGCCCCATCTCTCTCAGCCTGTCCTCACAGGAGAGGTGCTCCAGCCCTCTGACCCTCTGTGTGGCACTCCCCTGTGCTTACAGCAGGATTAGCTACAGAAAGTTTCTCACAGTCACGATCAGACCTCTTTTGAATATCTACGGGTGGGGAGATTCCAAAACATCTCTGGGCAGCCTGCTCTGATGTTTGACCACTCTCGTATCAAAAAGTCTCTTACTTGTGTTTAGATAGAATTTTCTATATTTTTGTGTCCATTTCCTGTGGCCCACTGGATACAACTAAGAACTTTACACCCTCCTGTCAGGTGTATTACTGATAAGATTCCTTTGATGCTTCTCTTCTCCAGGCTGAACAGTCCCCATTCTTTGAGCCTTGTCTTGTGTGAAAGACGATTCCAACTCCTTAATCACCTTTGTGTTCTTTGCTGAATGCCCTTCAGTACCTGCGCGCCTGCCTTGCACTGGAGCCCAGCAGTGGGCACAGTGCTTGGCTGTGTCTCACTGGGGCAGAGCAGAGGGGAAGGATCACCTCCCCTGACCTGCTGACAATATCCTTAGTGCAGCCTGGGAGGCTGCTGGCCTGGTTCACTGCAGTGCACATTGCTGGTCTGTGTTCAACCTCGTGTCCACAAGGACCTGATGACCCTTTTATGGCAAGCCACTTTCCATCCAGTTAGCCCCATGCTGGTGCTTTAAGTTATACTTAAAATGAAATTTATTAAAAAAAAAAAGCAAAAAAAAAAAAATAAAAAAGCTGCAAGCAAGTATTTCAGGCTTCCTCTTCAAAACAACATTTCTGCTTTTTCGTTTTTTTTCCTCCATTAAAGAGCCAGAACAGTAGCTGAGCTTCAGCAATATGGTAGGTAAATCACCACTGAGAACACCAAAGCAGCATTATGTATAACATTACAAATGTCATAAGGAAGCTTAGAATCAAAATATGTAGAAGTAGAGTAGGATTGTAATAAATGGTTGAAACTTCTAATGAGAAAAAAAAGACATGAATGATTTTATACTATAGCCAGTTCAAGTTATATCTCTTACTTTTATGTGGGGTTTTTGTTGTAGGTTTTGGTTTCTTTAAGAATTACTTAAATAGCACAGCAAAAGTTGCTCAGTTTTCAGTATTAGACATTGTCTTTCAGGTTCAGCTGAAGAAATGCAAAGGAATCAGTGATATAGTCCTAAGGCCAGTTCTGGCATATTTGGAAGCAGAGATGGAGCTGCTCCTAGGCATTTTTGAGGGCCAAAAGGGCAGCTGACAACAGCTGGAAATGCACTCACTGCAGCCGTCGTAATTGAGACTGTGAACAAGAAGTGAGGGAGGCATAATTCTCTTGTTTGGATTTGCTGCTAACTTTGTTATGAGAAAACTTGGGCAAGTAAAGGCACTACAGCAATACACCAGACATTTCATGCTTTGTTGACACACTGTTAGAAAGCAAAAGGCTGTCAGGAATCTCAAGCAAGATAACATTAATTATGAAAAACTATCTGACGAGCATCCATCATATCCCTGCTCAAACATTCCATGGCAATACAAAAGATTTTAAGAGCTGAATTAATTAGTATACACTGGCAGTGGCATATGCCAAAGAGGATATCTAGTAGGAAATTGAAGTTATGAACTGGTAAAACAGCACTTGCACTTATAGCTCATGCTAGAGAGAGATTTGGTTGGTCTAACATTTAAATCTACCATTTGGTTGGTTTACCATTTTAATCTACCATATAAAGACCCAACTGCAAATCTTCAACAGAAACGTTATTTCAATTTTCCTTTATGATGTGAAAGCTGAAGTGTTGCTTATACAGGCAGAGCCATTATCTGTCCAAGGTGTGCTTCTGGGCACCTGGAAGAGTATGATAGAGAGTGTAAAGAATAATTACATTGAACAGAAACAACTTGGAACTAGCAAGACAAAAGCAAGGAAAACAAGAATTAACATAGAGGATGGACTGGAGGCTTTTTTACTTGATTAGGTTTTGCTCCTACAAGATTTGATGAAGGAAAGGATCCACAGTCAGGACTTTTTTTTTTTTGTCCTTGATGCCTTATTGTGATTTGTATATGTGGAGTATAGAGTGAATATGTGCATCCAGATTGTAGACAGTTTTTATGATGTATTTTCTCTTTTGGCCTCAAAAGCAATAAGAGTATTTCCAATGTGAATTTTCAGGACTTGATGAGTTTTAAAAGCATTCTTCCCATGTGACAGCATCAAATGAAGAATGGAATTACCAAGCTACAGCAACAAAGATTTTGTTTGCCAGATGAAACAAAAGGAATATTAGCCTCTGCAACAACATACTTAAAAGTTTAATTTATATGCAACATCATTGATCTGAATCATTACAAAACAGAATAAATACCTTGGAGACTTCAAAGAAAATGTTAGTATTATTACTTGATTCAAATACCAAGTGATGGTAATATAAAAATATTTATTTTTCACAACATGTTGCAAACATGACAGCTTGATAATATTCTTGATGATTATAGCTGACATTTTCTTTGAAAAATAATAAACAATATGATCTCCTAGAGCAATTACACAAATGATTATTGGTAATGTGCCCTGAGATATTCATAGAGAATAGCTCTCAGAATGGGGCCAGGGTTCCTCCAAGGCTGCTGTCGTGGGTTGACAAGTGCCTCCCATCTCTCGCTGAGCAAGTAAGAACCTGAGCCTGAGAAGTGAGAAAATAAGAACTTTCAGAAAAGACATAATGATTTTTGAAAAAGGCTGAGAATTACTGTGCTTCAAGTAAAACACAGAAAGCCACAATGCCATTTTATGTTCAAATAAAGCTGATCCATTATATTACACAGAACTCACAGAAATGTATTAAGCACTTAAGGATTCCACGGGATAAAGAGGTATACTGCATATCTCATCAGTTAAATACTTATTTCGGAGGAAAGCTAAGGACAATACTTTTGTGTGCAGATGTGATAACGCTGTAAATGCAGACAAATGATGGTAAAATCCCCATAGGATGGTAAAGCTTCAAGGACAACAGTGTTTCACAGGAAATCTTGAAAATCTTGAATGCCTCATGTCTTGAGCAATGAGGGGAAGTCAATATAGATACATTTTAACATACTGTACAGTGCTTTGCATGTCACCAAATGTGGATGAATGAATGCCTGTGCACAACAGCTGTAATATATGGCACAAATCTTAGAACTGTGAGCTGTAACAAAAATAACTATGAGTAACTAAGCCACTATGCAGCATATCCTAAGTTCAGAATGCTTACTCTTATGGGAGTTAGGGACTTAGCAACCTATTCACAAAACTTTGTAGAAAATAATTTAGTAAATTTTATTAATTCACATACTTTTATTAATTTATTTTATTTAATTAATCATTAAGTAATCACATAATTTATTTATTCATATTAATTTTTGTCTAAATGAGTAGGTTTTTTTATAAATAAGAAGTCTATGAGTAGTTTCATTTACGAACAAAACATGATTATTAAAACCATGCATTTATGTTTGTGAATCTGCAGTTTGATGTTTTATGACTGAAAATACGGTGTTGCAGTAGAGAAGTAGTAATGGCTAAAACTGTCTATTTAAAGTTTTGTTGTAAGTACAGTACTACATGGGCAATCCATGTGCTGAAATGCATGTTAGACAGTCTATTATTGAAGAGAAACTATGGAACGTATAAGCTGAAAACTCAGCTAATGCCAGAGCAAATCCTGACCATTATGATGTTATTCACTAACCATTTCACCACTTGGAGTAGGGTATTGATATCTTCTTTGCTAGAGGATCACGTGGGTTAAAGGACTAGTATTTTGTTCTTTATATTAAACTCTTCCTTTTGGAAACACACTTTTTTCCCCCTCCATGACTGTTTCTGGCACTAAAAGGTGGCAAGGCCCAATTTTTGTGTATGGTTTATGATCTAGTAGTAGTTCTGCATAGGAAGAAATTGCCTGCTTGACACAGTGAAAATAACTGCATCATACTGATGCAGAAAGTCAAATCTTGCATATGGAGGAGATCATGCCTTTCACCAGCAGTCAAAAGTATCACAAGTGTCTCTTCCTCAGACCTGCTACAGATCACAAGTCTGTAAAGAGAATGCTTTTGGGCCAAGCTAATGTCAGGACAAGAGAAAATGGGCACAAACTGAAAGACAGGAAACATTTTTTAATGTGAGAGTGACTAAGGATATTGTGGATTCTCCAACCTTAGGGATGTTAAAAAGCAGTCTGGATTTTGTCCTGGACAGCCTGCATTTGGTGGCCCTGCTCGAGCAGGGGCTTGGACCTGGTGACTGACAGAGGCTTTTTCTAACCTTGACCACACTGATTCTGCAAAGACATCCTAGAGGTCATCTATGTTGATGAAGGAACTTTGTTGTCCCAATAAGCATGTGGTTCTGCTCTCAGTGCAAGGAACAATATTACAGACAAAGGCTGTGGTGTGGTCAGAATTTCTTGGCAATGCATATTTCTGTTTTGACTCTAGACCAAACATTTGCCTTAAGGACATGATATTTGTAAGAAAATCCTAAACCTTTTTTGTCAATTCATACTCTTAGAAAATCCAGGTTTTCCAGTCTTCTGAGTCAGAGGAACAGAAGTTTTTACCAGACTGTTTTACTGGTATTATTCATATACACTATTATAGGCAAATTTGATAATACATGTATATAAAAAAACACAGGTCAAATATCTGATGTACAGGTAATACAAAATATTTCAGTGTAGGTTTAGTAGACACAGGAAAGCATAAAGGAGAAGGTTAGTAGTTTGTGCTGAGTATTCAGTCTAGTGAACATAATAGCATTGACAGGTTCAGGTGGACTTATTAATTGCCCAGTCCAGATTTCAATTTCTCTTCTGACTGGGTGCAAAATGCATGTACCTTTGAGTAACTAATTTGTACAGACAACTGTGATAATTATTACCTGAAAGAGTGATTGCAGAAATAGGTAGTCATTTACATAAGCTACTGAACTTTCTGAACATGTATTTTCTCATCTTTTATTTGCAGACACATATATGTAAATTATTCTCTAAAAATCTAGGCTTACTACTAAAATTTCTTCATTTGTGAAACTGAACTGTGTAGAAAGAAAAGACAAAAAGAATATAAATGAGTCCAGATAGATTTGCATAATGTGGGACTATCACTACATTTTAATATCTATTATAATGTTTCTGATACTTAATAAAATCAGGCTAGTGCCAGATTTTAGTAAAGGTCATCATAGTGCATTTTCATTTTATAGCTACAACATTTCCCCATTTATAAGGATTATTTTAAACTGAATGAATTAAATGAATGAATGACATACTACAGAGGTAAATATTAAGGAAGGAGTATTATTATTTAAGTTAAAGGATGTTTGGCAAAAGATCAAATGACTGTAAATTTGCCATGAATAAATTTAGAGGGGAAATTGGAAGAAGGCTCCTTATCCATCCAAGAAGTAGGTTTCTGGAACTGTCTGAGAAAGAGGGAAGGGACTGAGTAATTTAAACTGGCTTTTAAGTAATGTATATGATATACTTTGGAAAGGGATCACATAACTAAGTAGGAGATTTCATGAAGTGAGATTTGTCATAGGACCCTGAAAAGTCATTTTGTCCCAGGGCACAAGTTTGCCATGACAGTTTTCACATATGTGGTGTGTTACTATTCCCAAAGAAATGCTATTGCCAGAAAATCATTTAATCATGTCCATGTTGCTGAGTTTCTATTCAGCACTGGTTAGAAAGAAGCCATCCGTTTCCTATCTTGATCTGTATTTGTCTTTCTTACAGTCTGCACTCACTGTCCTCTGAAGCCTTGGAGGTGAGCAAGTGGATGTAGATGGGGTGAAATTGTACCTTTAATGGCTTTACATCCTTAGGGGTCTGGTTGCTGTGCTCTGATCACACAGTCAGTGTAAAGCTGGCAGTTGCCAGGTATGAGCTTAAGAGAAAATTCTTTCCTGAATTTAAATTAGCAGCAGTCCTGCAGTCTGTGTCTATCTTAGGACTCTCTCTGAGTTTTATTTAGCAACTAAAGCACAGAGACCTGCAGTATTAGCAAGATTCTCTCTTTTACCTAGGGCATCGTTCAGGCTCGGCTTTCTGAAGGAGCAATGGGAAGATTTTTCATCCTTTGCGGCATGGTATACATGTTTTCAGACTTCTTTCATACCAGACAGGTGTGGCATGGCTGCCTGAAATTTGGAAAACTGTACTCTGCGAAATGGCTAATTTCTCCCGTCCTTTGTTCTCGAATGAGGTCATCATCTTACTTATTTTAAATAGAAAGTTTGAATTCCATTTCTTAGCAAGTAAAACACATTCCTTAATTTTATAACTCTGTAACCATTTTCTTACAGAAGTTTTTCTTCTTGATCATCTTTCTTTGCATTTGTACTCTCTACTTCACTATATCATTACATAGGTGAAAGGAGACACCTGAGATGGAAGCTTTGCCTTTGATTCTGATGCAAGAGGGAAGAAAAGAGGGTACACTGGAGTCAGTATTTATCAGTGGTTAAACCTTTACTCTTAAGAAAAAGGATCCCATGGAAGCCAGCTTGTGAAGTCTAATGACAAAACCGAAAAGACAGAATTGCATAGTACTTGCTTATGACACCTGCCTTTAGCAGTGTTTTGAGCTTCAAACCTAAAACCCAACAAAATGCCCTCCTGAATAAAGTCAGTTCTCCCCCTGTTGTGAAATACTGCAGGCAGTGTATTAAATACCACCCACTGTCCATCTGAGGCCCACAGCTGGTCAGCAACACTGGCAATACCAATATCACAGTTTCCAGTTCTCATCTCTGTGTGTTATGTATTGAGTGTGGTTATATCATGATAAAATTATAATTCATAGTGTTCCTGTTGTTTTTCATAATGTTCACCCATTAAAATCCATGAAATTGTGAATGCAATATGAAATAATTCTGACCTTTTTTCTTCAGATTTGTCAAAGGACTCCAAAATGGCAGGCAAAGATTATCAACTTATGCATATTCTTTATTAAGAGAATCTGCTATGATTACCTCTGCCTTTCCCCCTCTAGATTTTCTTAAATCTGATCTTCTTCATTGTTCTGGCTTAAGATTTTCTTCTTCAGGGCGACGGAAAACAACTCCTCCTATTCCCTGTTGCAGAAATGAACTTTACAGTGCAAAGGCTGTCTAAACCCACATTCCAGCTGTCACTGAAAATTTTAGCATATTACAGCAAATAAACCAGTCTGCTGCTGAAAAATAAATTAGAATTAGAAGTGGTCAGAAATGCTTTGCCCTGCTCAGCTTGCCTGTGATATATGTGATGAATTTCAGTAAAAGAGGTTTTGATCACAATTCCCATCAAAATTTCACTTTCCAACAACAACATTTGAGTAGTTTGCCAGACCTATATAGCTTCTTGATTAGGAAACAATCTAGTTTGAACAGAGGATTGAAATATGTAGTTCTTTTAATTTGTTTTCAAGGACATGAACTGGATTGTAAGGGATATAATGGAGAAAAGTAAAAAAAGACCTGAGGGCTCCAGTACAGTAAAAAGAGTTTCAGATGGCAGAAATGAGAATTAAAGCATGCAGGAGAAAATAAACTGGAAAACATATACTAAGTGGGATGGAAAGAGCAGTAAAGCTAAAAGAGACCTTAGGGAAGAGAGAGGACAGCAAATTAGACATGAATTTGTAATCTGATATTGAAGCAAAACAAGGCAATGAAATCTGAGCTATTTATACAAAAGAAGTGCATCATAAAAATACTCCAAGTAAATGGAGTAAATATTTTTGCATTTATCTTTCTCTATAGAGGGTTTTAAATCCCATTTTAAAAAATAGAATTGCAAACACAGAGGGCAAAAAGGGCAAAAGGCTGGATCTGATAAAATACAGGCCTGATTTTACATGTCTAGAAGTTAATTGACAACAAAAGAGCTGCCTGACTCAAGAGGAGACACATTACCCTTTAGATATATCTCTTTCTACAGATCGACTTAGTGGTGACCAATGTGGACAGCTGAACTTTTCCATAGCTAAATTTTATAGAGGTGAATCATGAATTTTTGTTCCTAAAAGATCTTAGAGAACTGAGATGAAAATGACACAAAAGGTCTAGAGTATCTAGAGATGCTTGCAAGGTTTGAAAAACTATTGAGAGAAGACTGAAGATCTCATAACAGTTAATAAGTACAGAAAAAAAATGAAAGCTTTGAGAAACGTGAAAAAATGTTTGAGATATAAATGTGCATAATGAATAAAAGGGGATTGAAGGGGATTTAGTAGTTAGCAGCTTGTACACAAAACACACAGTCCAGCTCAGGGGAAGGAAACAAAGAAGCTGCAGGGAGAAAATTGATCCTTCCATAAGGTGCTTCTTTTTTTTTTCTACCTTCTCAGAGCTGTGACAGCATTACAGCACTGTCAGAGAATTTATATCAGTTTAAAGGATATCCAAGTTGTTCCACCTCTGAGAGACATTTAATAGTTGCCCTCCTTAAATTGCCTCACTGTCTGAGGATGTGGCAGCTGGGTGCTGTGGTCAAACTCAGATGAGCTGCAACACTTTGCACACAACACCAAGTTTCTCAGAAAAACACTGCTTTTGTGGGTAACCATTTCCTATGCCAAAATTGTTGATTTCCTGCTCTTTTACCTTCTATTTATTGCAGATGCAAAGAAGATATGTTAACCCTCAGGGTTTCATGATAACTAACATTTCATAGAAAAAAATCTGTGTGTATTTTGTAAAAATCGTTACTTCATTTGTTAGAAAATTAGAAATCTATTATTTTCACAGTAGTTTTGAGAAGATGAGGTACTTTGTTTTGGTTTGGTTTTATTTTGAAGTGTACATTTCCTAGTATAAATGATTTTATTGCTATCAATTTCATTTAGCCAGCATCTTTTAAAGCAATTCATTGCTTTTGCTTACTGAAAGATCAGTTTTGTCAACTTTAAACGTGTTAACTTACACTTATGGTGATGAAACTCAAATTAAGGCTGACATAATTAATCTCTGAGGATGTCACCCCCCTTATCCTTCCATAACCCTGTGAAGCTGAACCATCCTGTCTTGTTACATGCAGCCTTTTATACAGAATGAACAAAGCTGAGGTTGACACAAAATATGTCCTGGAGTCAGACTAACAGAGCTCTTAAAATTACTCACCCAGACTCCAAATCTAATTATCTTTCAGCTTTCTTCCTTTTACCATGAGAATGGTCAATAAAGTGGGTGCAAAGCCAGCACACAAATGACATTCCAGATGCTGATGGCAGGAGAGGGAAAGGAGAGAGAATTTTCCAAACCTGAAAATCACCCTTGTCTCCAAAGTCACAGGTAAGCTTAGGCACCATCAAGTTTGGTACAGTTCATGTTACACTGTTTAGTATGCACTGAGTGCACGGAGGGAAGAGCATGAGAGAAAAATAAATGGACTCAGTACAAAATAAATGGGTAACATACGGCTTTTGAGACTAAGACAACATTTCACTGCCTCTTACTGTTTATTTTATTTTAGGTTGAAGTACTTTATCCTTTATATTTCCAAGTTTCTATATTTGTCTGTGGAGCAGCTGGTGCTATTTGTTCTGGGTGATTTAATTTATTTATTGCTATGTATTCTAAAGACATGTAGCTCTATCTTCTAATGGTTTTACTGTGTGCTCTTTAAATTGAAACTGTTGATCAGGATTTTGTTTTGGTTTTTTTTTTTTTTTTTTTGCTACACCATCTCTTGAATTCCTTAAAAGAACAGTTGTATTTCAATGCATTTTTCTTAAAAAGGGAATTTAATCAAAGTGAAGGATAGATTTGAATAATGCTGTTATATTCATTAAACATGAATATCAGGATGCTCAGGATTGCATAATTAGATTTTGTTCTTTGGTTAAGATGTTCACAAAGTCTGCAAATATAGTTGCAAAGTGATGTATGAGCCAGAAAGATCCCAAATAAAGCTACTTCTCAATTGAATGTATTTGCTTTCAACAGTTTTCTCTATTTTAGTACTAGATAACATTTTCTTTTTGCTCATGTTCTGTTGTGAGATGCAAACAAGAATGTAGGAGCTTTGTAAAAATAAATTTTTGCACTGCTAGTAGAAATGTGCCTGTCCAGAAGTATTTTTATCTTTAAAATGAAAATATCAGTAGATACAACCTATCCTGACATCCATTCTGATCTGATTAGACTGAAACCACAGATCTGTTGATTGGGGAAAATTAGTTTGGTAACCATGGTAGAAGGGAGATTTTTACACTATAAAGCAGTTCAAGAAAGAAGAGAATGGTGGATCTATAATACTTTTTCTTTCTTTTTCTGTGCTGCTTCAGGAATGAACAGAAAGCTGCAAGAAAGTTGTTATTGCTTGCAGACTCTATCTTTGATGCCTTTGGGAGGTAAATCAGCAGTAGTTCCTTATGTTCCTTATGCAAGACTCCGAATAGCAGGAGCATTGCCACAGCTGACTCACACTTGCCCTGCTGATGCCATTGTTTAGCTCTTTGCCAGGGCCGAAACAATCAGCAGAGCCATTTACATTTGCTCCAGGGCAGATAAAAGAAACTGCCAGCTGAAAAGAAAATCACATTAAGGTCGGAGAAAATAAAGATGCATGAGCATTCAGTTGAAGATGGAATGTGTTTTACACATTCACTTCGAATTTTTTTTGACATTCATTTTCAATTCATATGGGGGATTTTTCATGCGCAAACCTAGGCATTTTAAAAATTTTTTTGTAGTTTTGGTGATTCTTTTTTCCTACACAAAATTTTAAAAATGCATGAAAATTCGGGGGAGAATTATGCATTAAAAACACACAAATTTAAGATTTTTTCTATCCTATATAATCAGGGAGTACGTTTGAGGGAAAGTTTACAGGTGCTTAATGCACCACCTCTTCAGAAGTTCAGAGGTTTTTTGGTTGTTTTTTTTTAAGGCAAAGCAATTTGCCATTGACCTTTGACTTTTCCTTTTTATAACAAAGAATAGGGGCTTAAAATCAATTTATCATTCTTATCTAGGGCTGGACTTTCAAAGCAGATCAGTTTGCTAAATAAGTCATCTGAAAATTCGACTGTAAGAGACACATCAGGAGCAGCTGTACACTCTAATCACTACTGAGAAATCTGGCCTTTGTGTGCATCCAAGAGAGCACCACATGTCTGATATATCTTAGACCAATGCTCTGAGAACAAACCTTGTGTTGTGGAGTCATTATCTGAAACCAGAAGCTGCTTTTTACGATTTATTTTGAACAACTTTGTGGCTTGTGCATGTCGATGCATTGACAGATATCAGTCCAGCTGTGTTTCAGATATTTTATGTTTTTGAACAGAGGTTGTTAGTGAGTAGCAATTCTCTGTTGAACAAACACAGGGAAATCTGAAGAAGCACAAAGTATTGTGCTTTGAACTGTCATATCTGTAGGCAGAACAATACAGTAAATGATTCTCTCTACTGTGTCAGAGCATCAACCCCTCTGAGGCATCAAATAAGGATAGAGCAAATGTTTAATGTTTGTTGGAGTGTGGGGAAGGATACCTGGCATTCAGTCCTGACTCAGGAGCTGATGATCTGAACTCCAAACTGGCCTGTAGAGAAGGGAAAATAGCTACACAAGCAGAAAAGTTTCTCTTCTCTTCCAGCTGCAGTATGAAGTTTTCTTTGGTGGTGTCTTTTAATCATTTCACAGTCCTAGAAAAAAAGCACCCTATAGAAATTCAAAGTATAAGCTGCCATATTAAAAAGAGTAACAGAGTAACAGAGAAGCACAAGTACTCATGTATCTGAAAAAGCCATTTTTTTATGAGTATATGAAAAAATTCCTTAAGATGCAGCCCCTGAATGACATGCTCATGCCTTTCTTACACACTGCCCTTTGAGAAGCAGCAAAGCAGAGAGAAAGATGAATCCAACTGGCCAGCTTAGAAGAGGAACTGCATCAGGCTTCAGTGGTCTGGCTCCCACTGATGGGTGAAAACAGCCCAGTTGTTGGTCACAGGATGCTCTTACCATCAGCAGCACTGTACCTATCACAAATACTCTCAGCCTGTTACAAATATGCTGCTCTATGACTCAATGCCATTTGCTTTTTATTGCTGCACTGATGAGTCCCTGGAGGAAAGGGAGTTTAGGAGACCCTCATGAGATTTGTGTCTGATGGCCTCTTGATAGCTCTGGGGCTCATATCACTTTGATCCCTCCAATTCAAATAGAGTAGGATGTGTTTTCCCCTGCTCTAGGCCTGCCTATATTCCAGCTGAATAAATATATCCTTGTTAATGTTCATTTGTGCATAGACTTGCATTTCTGCTTGTGACTGGATCTTGACTGGCAGCCCACTGGTGTAAATTCAGCCCCACTCCAAGCTCCAACCAGGCAAGCTTGCCAGTATCTAAAGGTATCATGTCTTTAGGGGGAGGATATAGTTCATAATCCATTACTATTTAATTGTATCCTCCCTGTTGATACTGCTGTTGAGGGCACCAATTAGTTTCAATTGTGCAGGTGGTTTTAGCAGAGCAGACAGTTGGGCTAATGGGAAATGGACTGTGATCATCTACCTCATTTCACAGAGCTAAGGAGCAACACTCTAATTTGAGCTGAGTTCAATTATTCTTGACTGGAACTTGCTTTAAACAAGCAACTTCGGTGCAAAAAGGCTGTCGGGGCCATTCAGTCTCTTCATTTCTGTTTTGAAGTCATAGGTCTCTTCATCAAAAGCACTTGACAGTAGCTGGCTTTGAAGCAGCCAATGAAACATCCCTGTTTGGCAATATCTAATGGGTGGTTCCTTCCCTGCACAATCATTTTAACATTTAATTCTTGACAACTGTAGGGAATCCTCTTCCTGTAAACATCCATACAGACAAATAATTTAATAAGAGCAATAGCACTAGAAAAATTATCAAATGACCTCTTACAGTGTTTTAGTCAGCTCATAGATTTATGTTTTCTTGTGTGCCCGTGAGTCTGCACGGGTGATTAACAGTGTTTATCACTGTTTCCTGTCTTCTATTCTGGTTCTGAAAGGTGGCAAAACTTGAAAGTGACAAAAGGCAGAGGGAATAAAAACAGAATAGAAGGTAGAAAAAATTAAGGTGTAAATGTAAAATGTAACTACACAGATATGGTCACTGACAGCTGGTCATTTCCCCAGGAAAAGCCAGGGAGCTTGTGAGGGCACTCGAGAAGTCAATGTCCTTTTGGTCTTAGAAGGCAGTTCTTCTTGCCACACACAAGTACTTGGCTTAAAGGTCATGTAACTGCCAGTCTCTCTGATTTTCTCTTTCTGAAGCCTTTTGAAATAAGGCTGGCTCATCCTCACTGTCATCTTGTTTTTCTTTCTATTTCTCTGCGGGGCTCTGGTGCTGGATGTCCACACTACAGACTTACTAGTTCGATCTCTGTTTATTCTTGAGCTATTCAAGTAGATATTATTGGAAAATTCAGGAAATTGTGGTTAGGGTAGAGAGAATTACTCCTTTCGCAGGGTGCACCATGTCTCACTCTTCCTACCTGAGAAAGCCCTTCAGCAATAACACCTCAATAGGCCATGAAAAGGAGCTCATGACACTTCCCTGAAGGACAGAGATCATGTAAGGGAACAGCCTTTAATAAACACATGATAAGCACTGCAAGAGCACAGCACTAAGAAGTTGAGACAAGCTCTGGAGTCACTTTATCTTAATTCTATTACACCTCACCACCCATGCTCAAGGGACACAGAGCTGGGACAGTCACTCACCACTCAGCAACAGCCCCTTAGTCCCAGGTCCCCTCCCTGGTGACTGGGTGTGGGATGCATCATCAGTGCAGCCTCTGGACCCTGAGTGTCACTCAGTGATACTGTACTGCTCTCCTGACTGTCCTGAACCCAGTGGGACTCACACATATGGGAACTGCTCCTCTGGCCCTCAGGAAAAAGGAAAGGGGAACTTCTCAGGGCTGTGGTGATGAGATGCTTGGAAACAACCCCAGCAAAGATGTCCTTCATTTTCTGCTGCTGATACAGAGTTGATTTCTCCAGAGTGTAACACCTTCTGTATGAATATGAACTAAATAAATATAGATTCTTCTAGATGGGAAAAAGATGAGTGAGGAAGATTAGTTAGAAGGCTGTATGATGAAGAGTGACATTGAAAAGGTGGTTACTCACTGACCAAAGTTTCTTTTGGTACAAGGGCTTGGGGGGAATGAAATTAAGTTGGAAAATAGTAGGCCCAAAGTAAATAAAAGTCAGGCATTCTTCAAATAGCAAGTAAGTAGCCTGTGAAATGCCTCGCTACAACATCTTGTGAAAGTTAATGTCTTTCAAGAGCAACTGGACACATTGGCAAAAAAACCTGTCAAAAGTTATTAGATATAATCACCTTTGCCTTATAATGTTCCTTTTGTTGGAGGTGAGAAAAACATTTTTTTGAGAAGTGCTGCTGGCTTTTAATTTCTCACATTCTCTGGTTATATCTATTTGTGGTCACTGTCAGAGCCAGCATCCTGGGGTTTTGCTGTATGCTGACAAAGCCTTTCCATTTCACTTGAACCCTTTTCCAAAGGATGAGCCATTCACATCATGCCAAGGCTCTCTGAACCTTAGATACTCTAAAAGGGCAGCAGGCAATATGCTCCAGTGATACCTGATAAACATTGTCCAAAGACCTGCATGAGAGGGTGGTCATCACACAGGGTGTGTTAAGCAGATGAGAAGATATGGTCCTTATCAGAGGGGCATCTTCTGATGAGGTGTTAAATATTCTGAGCTAAAAAATTCTGGGCAGCTGTGTGTGCCACTTGATGTCCTGGACATAGAGGGTCCATGCCAGCAGAATAATATGTAGTCTGTAAATGTGAATATAAGCTGATCCCTAGCAATTGAGCATGGATAGATATTTGTTCCTTTAAATTGATTTTGAAGTCTGCATGGACAAAAATCAAGAAAGCAAGTGACCAAAAGAGTTTTCTGATGGACTAAATACCAAAATGGTATTGTTTGAGGATCATTTCTTCCTACAATAATAGAAATGTTATCCAAGTAGGAAAAAAAATTTTTTTTAATTAATTGTTTTTCTCTTTTGAGTTCAAAAGTAAAAAAGGCATTGAGAAAACAAGGGGACTGTGTTGAAATTATTTCTGTTGTTATTAAAAACAACTCTTTTGAGCCTGTGGCTATGTTGGAGGGAGTAATATACATTTCAAAAATCAAGGGCTGATTTACAAGTGTTGAACAACTGTGGTAAAAATTTCAAAGGAGCTCATGTTCTATCCAAACTATGATTAATCTACCTTTTGTTCTTAAATTTAAATGCTATCAATTTTACTTTTAGGCAATGTTACTGTAGAAAGAAGTGTAGCTAAGACAATAGTATTTTCCCTGTACGATATCTCTTCATGTGGTCAGGTTGGACATAGGGAAAGGGTGATTACGTTTTTTTTATCTAATATAGAATTTTAGGAAAATGCCAACACAGAGCTTTTAACTATTCAGTAGTTTCCACTCTGAATAGAATGTAAATATTCTGTCTGATTTATTAAAGATGCCAACACAGCATTCATAATCTGACAGTTTAAAGGATTTGTTCATGGTTAACATTCATTTTGGTTTTTCCTTAATCCCAGATCATAATTGAATTGAACTAACTTTTATCTGACATCATGAAGACTGAGACTGTTCTAAGCATGTTCACTCTGTCATTGAGAGAAAGGGATATCCTGAACATTGAAGGCCACTGTGAAGAGAAATAATCTTCAACCATGGCATTTGATAAACAGTATTTATATCACCCCCAAAAGTAAGTGGATTTGGAGATTAAGTGGTGATTGTTAGAACAAACTAGCTTAGAGTTTATTCTTCAAATGTGGTTATTATCTTGAGCCATCTGCATTCAAGCTGTCTCAGAATATAGAGAACATGGGGTAAAATTATCCTTATGCCAATGAAAAAATTTGTTTATGTATGGCATAGCCTTTAATTGTGTGAAACAATCAGGGGAATATTATTTGTCTTCTTGATGAAGAGACCAGCAGTTCAGTTACTTTTAGAAAATAGTAAAAAGTACCTTCCCGATTCAGCATAGAGTTCATTCAAGCTTGTGAAAATTTGTATTAATTCGATATATCATTGTTGTAAAAACTGTACTGTACTAAGCTAACTAGCTTATGCAATAAAGTGTAATTTAGCACTTTTATTCTCAAAGTTTGTGTGTGGATTCATTCTCACATTGCAGTGCCTTCCCTTTTTTATGGTCACAATTAATATAAAACAATGTTTTTCTCTCCAAGAAAAAACAATTTAATATTATGGACACATCTGAAAGGAGATAATTGTGAAAAATAGTCTTATTGTTGTTTGGAGAGCTCTTGAACCGTGCAGGTCCCAAACTGAATGTTTTTGCTGAATCTGTTTTTCTCCTGGAGAAGTTAATGGAGATAGACTTTAATCTCAAGCACTGGAGGTTGCTCATCCCAAAGCAGAAACACTTACAGATATCAGGAGAGACAGAGACCTCAGATCATTGAGACAAAATGAATATTTTCCTGCATTGCCTGCACCATTGCCTGCACCTGTGCTTGCGCAGTGAGGCAGCTGCAAATCTGCATGCCTGCATTAATCATGCCTTGATGCACAGGGGATCGAGACCCTAAATTCTCTTTACCTTGGCTTTTTCAGCTTGCTGGAAAGGCATGGAACTCCTCCTTCACATGTAGTCGCACACTAATAAAACATGCAGAATCACAAAGACAGCAATTTTCCAGCAGGGGCATTGAACTGGCCAGAACTTTGAAGAATATCCACTTGGTTATTTCCTTCCAGTGAGTTCCCAAACAAAAGCCTTTAAGCCACCAAAGCTTGGTTGTACTAGAAATACAAATTTAAGTAGCTTTTTAAGTAACACAATCTCAAAGCGACTGGCAATAAAAGTGTCTTATGAAAAATTTCCTTTTCTTGCTGCAAGCCTTTGCATTTACATTTACATTCAGCCGACTCAGAAACTTTCTGTGTTGCCTCAAATCTGCTCTGTGCCTTCTGGTCCTGGTGAGGACTCTTGCCACTGCCTCTGAGGGCTGATGGCTGGCTTCTCCATGCGTTCTGCATCTGAACACATGCACTGCACCTCAGAAAAAGAGCAGTCTCCCATTCCTTTTAGAAATGTAATTTGACATCTGTTTTATGGAAGAATATAACATGCAGCTGAGGACAAGCAAATCAAACATATGTAAATATTTATCTGGTAGAGGTTTGAAATTGTGCACAGGTCAATGCTCAATGTGAGCTGGCACTGCAGGGGAGGGCTTCCCTCTGATACTGTAACAGAGTGCTCTCTGCATATCTAAAAAATATTTCTCCCACCTTAAATCACTGGAGGGTTTTGTGGGTGAGAAAGATGTTTTCATGTATCAAAAATGATCAGGAGCATGAGCAATTCTTCTGCTTCCCAATGGAGTCCAGGCAGAAGATTTAAACTTTTTTATGTTTTTACCATTCCAAAATTCATCCATATCTTTAAAATTCTGAGAGAGAAAAACATTATTTTGCATTATTTATATTTTATTTGTATTTC
Source organism: Geospiza fortis (assembly GCF_000277835.1). Lineage (NCBI taxonomy): Eukaryota > Metazoa > Chordata > Aves > Passeriformes > Thraupidae > Geospiza > Geospiza fortis. Next base: position 11,699 of record NW_005054354.1, on the reverse strand, counting down.
TAGAAAGTCCAAAAGAGATTTTGCATTCATTTTTGTATTTTAATGGGATGGTTCTCCTTTTTCATAGGCTAACTTGCAAAAAGATATGGTTCCTCATGCACCGAAAGTAAGACACCACATAATTCAAAACAGATATAGATAAACACAGATATAGATTATATAGATAAAATTTAGATATAGATACAGATATAGATATAGATATAGATGATATAGATATAGATAGATATAGATATGACAGTGGAGAGAACATATTCTGTGCAGTGGAACATATTTTAACTTAGTTTGTGGACGGAAGGTCAAACTCATCTCTGAAAGATGCCTACAGATTTCCACTGAAGATACCTGAAGTTACAGGTATTTCTCTGAGTTCAAAATATAGCCCTAAGATATTATCAGCCTTTCTCAAGAAGCTGAGCATGATAAAAGTCTGGGACAACTTAAAGTAGTAAGTCAAAAGTCAGTGTGAATTCTCTGTGGTGGAACTAGTGAGGGGAAAATAGAAATATGTTCTGCAATAATTTATAGGTTTGGAAGATTAATGGAGAAAAAGGTGCAGACATACAACAGAGATAAAAAGCAGTATTATCCAGGCCAACCCACACACAGAGATCAAAGTTAATTTGAAAACATAAGTGTTTAAAGAAAAAGAAAAGAACAGCTGAAGTAAAGAGAGGGTAACACTGAGGAAAAGAAACAACATGCTAGAAGAGATACTAGCAATTGCAGAAAAGAAGAACAGAAAAGTAAAAAGGAGAAAATGTCTCAGGAAGTTGCTGGTATCATTAAAAAGTATCTTGATGTGAGAGATATTTCAGAAAACCAGATTATTTGTTTGGATGAAATTATGCACCAGTAGAAGGGAAACAAAATTACTACTGGAAGCATTACATCTGATGCAATTGCATGAAAGTGTGGAAAAGGGAATGTTCCAAGTAATCCAGATGCAAAAAGTATATGACCATTGGAGAGGAACATAAACCCCTCTTGATCATGACACTGAGTTACAGTCTTGCATTACAAAAGCTCCTGCCATTTTCCAAATTGCACTTAGGACACTTTTCCAAATGTTTTAGAGATTATAGGGTTTGAAAAGGATGGCTACGAAATGGGGAAACAGAGGACATTAGCACACAGTATCAGAAAAAGCAACACATGTCAGCTCCTCCTACTCTTGATCTTGTGTCTTCCTATATACCTTCTGTAAAAATCCTGCTTTGTCTTTGGATAATGAATTCTCAGCATGCCACAGCAGTTAAAAATGCTCATGGCCTTTCAATTACAAAGCAGGGAAAATCTTGTAGGATATAAGAAGGTGTCATGCCCACCTTTCTGGCATAAATGAAACCCAAAAAACACTGAAACACTTCAAAGGGAAATTGAGATCTTGGATAGAATTAGGAAAAACCTATAAGAACAGTATCAGTCTGAGAAAACCTGCTCTCAAGAAGAGCTTAGATGAATTTTATTTTATCTGTGCCAAGGTCAAGAAGTACTTGTACAAAGAGGAGAACTCAGGCTCAATATATCCATTGAAAAAAAGAATAGTAGGGTGCCATAGCTAATCAGAAACAGGAGAGTAAGTATAAATAATACTAAGGAATTTTGTTCCTGTTTTTTTTTAATTCTAGCTTGAAGTCTCTCAGGTAGCTACACTGCATGTTGGGAAGTCGTGGACTTTATGACTGGGTCAGGTTTGTTTGTATTTGGTATATGAGAAGTCAGATTATATGATCATAACAATGCATCATTATGTTTTATAATGTACTTATTTAATTCTTATCTTAAAAAAAAGACGTCTTTTTTTAAAGACTTACTATTGCAAAACTCTTTCTCTGTCACACTGTATTATATCTGACATATTTTCTTCTTTGATGAGATAGATTATTAACTTTGAATACATACGGGTTCTAGTTTTATTTAATGGACTTTCTCTGGCACCTGTTGCTGCATTTTTGACTGCTTGAAGAAGCATTGTGAACATCTAGATTAAAATAAGTTAGCAGGGATAGTTATGCTTTCAGAGCTTTGTAGTTTGGTCATGATGACACAGTAAGAGACATTTAACTAACTGCCCAGAAGATTTTGGGCTACTTAGAATTTAATCTGTATCCAGTCAGGCTCATATTTTCACCATGCTGAAAGGAAAGAGGCTCTCTTCCAGCTTGTGCTCCTGTGCATAGACACAGATACACACATAAACTTGCCATGTCAACATATTTACATACATGAAACACTTCTAAAAACAGTAACTGTGTCCATGAATGCTGAACCTAGTCATGCCCTCCTTTTCATTGAGTGGGTAGGAAGAAATTTTGTAGAATCACAAAATATTCTGAGTTGAAAAGGACTCACAAGGATCATCAAGTCCAGCTCCTGGCCCTGTGCAGGACAGCCCCAAGAATCCAATCCGTTTGCCTTCTTGAACTCAGTCAGGCTTGGTGCTGTGCCCACCTCCCTGGAAAAGTGCCGTAGGCTGCTTCGCATGAAGTCATTAGGCAAACTGTAAGAATCCAAGAGACTTTCTTGCACTTTGGAGATATTTCTCTGTGTTATTGATTTTTATGCTTCCTCTGAGGCTGTAACTCCTTGTGCTCAGTGTGATGAAGTCTACATCTTTTGTAACAAGTATTCAGCAGTCCAATGTTTACATTGAACAGCAAGCAGCAATCCCTAAAACACCTTATTCCTTTTCTTCTCTGCATTCAGAGTATTGTTAGGGCCTTCCTTTAGCCCACTGTTATTCTGCATGTTTATTCTGTCACTTACAGATGTAATCTGTTGAATGTCATACCAGTTTGGACACTTAATATTTGCAGATGACTTGTGCATCTTTACTATTTCATTGAATTGCATTATATGTAGAGATTTAGGGGGAGAAAGTTATGTCTTTAGTCCTTAATCAGATGACCTGTTAAATATGCAGTGGACTCTCAGGCATTTCTGGAAGCAATTTACAATCTTTATATGTATTTTTACCCAGCCTGATTGACAACCTTAACTATAAATGCAGCCATATATAGCTTATCTTTCAGTCTTCTAGTTATCTGCAGGAACACAACATCCCAGTTCCCACTTAAAATTCCAGCCCACCCAGGTGTTATTGTTACATTGAACTGTGAGAACTTCAGAGATTCTTATTGTTTTTAGCAATATCCCTCATTCAGCTGTGCGCTGCATTTTTTATTGTAGGCTAAAATCACCCCCTTTTTATACATTATCATTCACCTGGATGGTCCTAAAGTGATGTCAGAAATACTTGTGCTTCCTCATTTTCTTTTTCCCCCAGGACATGCTCATATGTTGCCCATGAAATAATCTCAGAAAGTGTTGCACACTGAATGCCCTGGCCTCTGGGGTACAGTCTGTCAGTGCTTTGGGCACAGCACATGTTCCGAAGCTGATAACATACCTTTGTTTTTGTGAGAACCATTTCATGACATTTTGAATTGACTGGGAATCCTGATGGTTATTGAAAGTGCTACTTTTCTCCTTCTGGGATTTCTTGACTATCTCATCCAAAGCTTTTAATCTCCCACAAATGTTTATTCTTTCATTTGAACTATCTCATGAGGAACTGAGAAGAGTACACAGATAGTGTCATGCAGACCTTGTTCTCTGGAGCAAACAGCCTGCTCTACTCCAAGGCCAGATCAATAAGGATGCTGATTTTTAGCTCTGGATTGGCAGTGAAGCTGTGCAGGAAGAAATTTTCCTAAGGCTGAATGGTAGAGTAGCAATTCTTTGGGTTATAGGTGGCCTTGGGACCTCATGGTCCCACTTTGGCACCACTATGTTGGATTTGGTATGAGAACTTTATTGCAGTCTCCTGAACCTTAACAGACTCTCAAGTTCCTCTATCTCCTGTGTTTGTTGGTGTATCTTATTTTCTCCTGCTAAATCTGTTCAGTTTCATAGGAATAGGACTTGTTAGGGAAGAGTCATTAGAACTGGAAAGAGGCACTTGGCCCTGAAGAGGCGAAGTTGAGTGCTAGGTTTTACACCTCTTTGGGTTCTGGGATGTTTGATGCCCTGTCTTGAGCCAGTGCCTTCCTTTCCAGGCTCTGGGATACTCTCTGCTGGTTCTGCAGCTGGGGTATCTGGAAGAAAACAACCTGATTCTAACTTAATAATGGCTAAGGAACTAAGCTGGGATAGGGCTTATGTTAGAGCACCCACCTTCAGACCTCTTCTTTTCAGTGAATTATCAACCATCTTTATTAGGTATTAGCACGAAGTGTCCTGGTAGGAGTTGTGTTTCAACTGAGTGCCAGCAAAGATAACAGTATGGTCAACACACAGCAGAAGGTGGAGACTGCAACTCCAACCGGATCCCATGACTTATAGAGGCTCAAGCTCTTCCATCATATGCTCCTTCAAAGGATTTTGGCCTTTGACACACACTGTTAAAATCAGTTCTTACTGCAGAATTTAAGACAGTGTTGAAGGAGTCTTCATTCTTATATGGATTCTGCCAGGGTGTTTTGTTAGTGTCTTTGACAAACTAAACAGAATTTCAGCAAATAAATCCAACTCACAGACTGCTCTGCAGAAGTGATGAGAGGGGTCAGTGGTTTATTCTCTCTTGTGCATTTCTGCTTCTTTATCTGCTTTTATAAGTGTCAGGGCTTAACCCCAGTCAGGAACTAAGCCTCATACAGCCATTCATTGACTCCCCCATAGTGTGATGGGGGAGAGAATTAAAAGGGTAAAAATGAGGAAACTCATGGGTTGAGATAAAGACAGTTTAATAGGGAAAGCAAAAGCCATGCACAGAGGCAAAGCAAAACAAGGAATTCATTCACCACTTCCCTTGGGCAGGCAGGTGTTCAGCCATCCCTCAGAAAGCAGGGTTTCATCACATGTAATTGTGACTTGGGAAGACAAAACCCATCACTCCTTCCTCCTTCTTTTATATGCTGAGAGTGATGCCATATGGTCTGGAATATCCCTTGAGTCAGTTGGGGTTGGCTGTTTTGGCTGTGTCCCCCCCAACTTCTTGTCCAAAAGACAGCCTCATACTAATTACTGTGAGGAAAATTAACTACCCCAGCCAAAACCAACACTTTTAGCCCTAGGACTTGAATGCACAAGGGATTTGTGCAGCAGCTATACTGTTGTTCAGAGAAGGAAAAGAGAAAAGACTGAATCTGTCTTTGAAGTTAGAATCTGCAGAGGGGCTGTGAGAGCATTCATAGATTCATTCATTAGCAGTAATAGATCATGGGCCATATTATCTCCTTTTTCCTCATGTTTCTACTGTGTGCTTCATATAGATATGTATGTGATGAAAGTGCTGGTACAGAGATCTTGTTAAATTATATATTTGCAGTAATTTATCTAAAACTGTGATACACTCTGCACCACAAGACTTAAAAGCTGTTACTGAGAAGATAGAACAATATAAATAAGATTCCAGTGATTTTGTAGTATTCAGGCTTGGTGGTGTCTAATTCAGCCTCAAATTCAGAGTAAAAATCTTAGTAGCTGCATTTTAGATACCCTGAAAACAAAAAATAAGATGAAAAGAAAGAAAAGCAGTGAATAGGAAAAGTCAGCAACTTGTAAGGCAATTTGTAGATATCAGGGGGAGTCAGAAAGATGCATGTCTATCCTACAAAATAGGCTTCCTTCTTCAGGCAGGAAAGCAGCATTACTCCCTTTTTGCCCTCCTTCATCTCTTCTTCCTTTGATACTATACAGCTCGATTGCACTCATTATTATAATTTTTCTGTTTTCCTACATTTTTTATTTGATTTCTTACAAAACATGTGATAATGAGGATAGATATACCTGTCCTACATGAAGCCATATCCATCCTAAGCATTCAGTTAGACCTAAAATCTGAAACTCTTTCTGCACCATTTCCTGCTGCCATTCAGGCTTTTAAATTTTGTTTGTTTGGTTTTTTTCTGATGAGTCAAAATACAGAACACATGTAAGGTGAAATAAATTACTTTTGATGTCCTGAGCTAATAAGTCCTCTAGCATTGTGGAAAGATATGAAATGTTATGCATAGACTGTGAAGCATGAATTTAATATGTCTTTTTAGTTATTTTCCTGATGGCAACCGGCAGCATTTGAAACACTCTGGCAACTCCCCCACCCCAAATGAAGCTGTCAGAATACATTACTACTGTTCCAGTTATTTCCACAACTCCTCAGCCTGCAATGTATGTCCAATCCACTGTGTAGCATACGTATTATGCCTGTCATCAATTAGAACTGGATCACGTGAGCATATTTTCACAGATACTGTGGGAACAACATGGCCTGCAGTTGTCTAGAGGAAAAATCAATCCACAGCCTTAGGAGTGCAGCTTCTAGCATCAGGGACCTGGATTCTGCACAGATCTTTTCTTTTCTAGCCCCATAGGACTTGCACTGATGAAGACCACAGGGGCATTTGCTCCATCCTGATTTACAGCAGTTTAACTGAGATGAGATTTGAGGGCCAGGAAATGAAGCAAGTATTTGGTAACCAACTGGGAATGCAATATCTTTGAACAAATGTGCTTACACTTTAGGCAGTTTCTGTTACATATATTGGCATTTCTAATCTACTAACAGAGAACATTTTAATTGTACTTGTCTTATCAAACCTGCATAAAACAGAAAATTTGCTGAGTTCTTCAAGATACTCCTTTGTTTTAAGCACAGAGACATTTATTGCAGTCTTCCTAGCTTTATTAATAATGCTATTAATATTCTTTTTGCACAGAGCAGTAGTGGAAAAGTGCCTGGTACTCATGGGTGTTTCATTATTTAAAATGTAAATAAGAAAGGCTGAAAGAAATTAACCATCTCAGCAGGAAAAAAGGAACAAACCTTTAGTCTGACAGATATGGGCTTATCACTGTTTCCCTCATTACAGCATATGAAATACTTTATAGTCCTATATTTGTAACATCAACAAGAATATTTTTTCTTTGTTCATCCACAGAATTATCCTGCCTGTTTCTTTAGGAAAGGAATCTAGATGCAAATTTTCTGAATAGCCTGTAAATTGGTTTTATTTTTGCAGAGTTATGAAAAAAACTTTCCTTGATTCACCTTTACTTTCTCCACAATTGAGCTGACTGGGTAGGGCAAAGAAAAGGCAAAGGTAAATGTATTTCACCTGTCACCGTTGAGGCCTTGGGGAGCTCTGCATGTGGAGCTCTCTGTGACATATATAAAATATAAAAAGGAGGGACATGAAGCTTTTTTTTTGGGCCTGTACACCTCAGAGGCTCTTGCTGGATAGGTCCATGTCAAACTGAGCTGAGAACTGGCTGGGATTTGACAGCTTTCATATCCTGGTTGCAGCCCTGCACTCGGTGTGAATATCAAGCTGATAATTGGTATCCACATTATAAAAGATGTTTCTCTGCAGATTCTTCAGCTGAGCAGCACTATTCTCCCAGCTAGTCCATGTTTGTTTTCAGGTGAAAGTGGTCTGAGAGCAGGTCCGAGTGACTTGGGTCACCCTTCCCTGCTGGATAGTTTTGGACATTGGATACTGGTGTATCACATATAGGATCCACAGCTGCTTTCCTGTGGTTCTGAGGTTCTTGTTACTGGTACCTGCCCCAGGGTAGGCAAGGACTAGGTGGAAGGCAGGTGTGCACCTCCCAAGTCTGCAGTTGGTGATTTTGTATGGCAGTAAAGAACTTGGTCTAGTTACGTATGTCACAACTGCTGGAGGTTTGAAAATTGCACCACACCACTGCCTAGTCTTTCACACAATCATGTAATCTGTTAGGTTAGAAAAGACTGGTAAGATGATTGAGTTCAACTATTAACACAGCACTGCCAAGTCCACCACTAAATGCCTCTTAGCCACATCTAAATATCTTTTAAATAACTTCAGGAATGGTTAATCTACCATTTCCTGGAGCACCCTCTTCCAGAGCTTGACACCCCTTTTAGTGAAAAAATGTACACTAATATCCTAACTTGAGGCCATTTGCTCTTGTCCTACTGTTTGTTACTTAGGAGAAAATATCACACCCACTTGGCTACAAATTCCTTTCAGACAGTTAAAGAGATCAATAAGGTCTCTCCTGAGCCTTCTTTTCTCCAGGCTGAACAACCCCAACTCCATCAGTCTCTCCTCATAAGACTTGAGCTCCAGACCCTTCAGCAGCTCTGTTGCCCTTCTCTCCAGCACCTCAACATCTGTCTTGTCATGAGATTCCCAAAACTGAACACAGGATTTGGGATGTGTCCTCACCAGTGCAGAGTACCGAGGGCTGTACCTCCCTAGTCCCGCTGCTCACACTTCTTCTGTCACAGCCCAGGAAGCAATTGGCCTTCTTGGACGTTTGGGCACACTCTGGCTTTTGTTCATCTGCTGTTGACCCCCAGGTCCTTTTCTCCTGGGTCGCTTTCTCCTTTTCTCCTGGGTCGCTTTTCACTGTGACCCAGCCTGTAGTGCTGCAGGGGATTATGATAGAAGTGCAGGACCAGGCACTTGGCCTCGTTGAACCCCAGACTGTTGGTCTCCACCCATCAATCCAGCCTGTCCAGATCCCTCTGCAGAGTCTTCCTACCTTCCAGCAGATCAACATTCCCACCCAGCTTGTTGTCATCTGCAAACTGACTGAGGTATGCTTGATCCCCTTGTCCAGATCATTGCTCCTATGCTGGATATTCATCATGACCAAAAAGTGAAAATTAAAACAAGGCAGATTACATACAATTACTGCAGATTTCAAGTGTGAGCTGCATTTCTTAATCCCATAACAGAAACTATATACCGAATCACGGCTCCAGAACCTGAGGAGTGAATATAGTTGAGCAGGATATGGATTTTACTGAGACTCTGCCTATTTCTTAAGTATTTAACAGCCATACGAGATGCATCTTAAGAGTAGTATAAATAATCAGTGTAGCACAGAAGGCAGGGTAATTTTTGAGTCAAAAGTGTGAGACAAGAGAAGCAGTCATTTAATATTCTCTCTCGAATTCAGTTTGAATAATCCCAGTCTTGAGTACTACATATGTATGGAATGATGGTGGATTTTGAGGTCTTGTGCATAGGACTAGAACAAAATTAAGAAATTATTACTGTGGCAGATTTCAAGACATGAGAGAGTGTTTGAACTGAAAGATTATTTTACAATGGGTAAGTACAGCAAGGATACTTGTCTGAGTTTACCTTTGCTTCTCAAAGGTTCAGCATCTTTTTAAAATGATGGGCAAGAAAATGGTTGCCCTCTATTCACATCAACTGCATTAGTTTACTGGTTTTCTCCATATGTTATGGAACAACCTAAACTGTCCTCATGACAGACCTACATACTTTTTCAGCTGTGGAAACTATAGAAGAAATAATTCTCATCCTTTTATACCTCTCTTTTATTCTCTTTTTATAACTACCTTCAAAGACACTTTGTCATATAAAATTCTGACTAAAAAGGGAAATATTGGCTCATACTTTTCTGATCTTCTGGAGCTTCTGCTATTGTTGGAACTTTGAAGGAATGACTACTTTTGAATGTTTTCTTTCTCTGCCTCTTTTACTACCTGAATTGGGAGTGGTCATGTTATTATTTTTTACATGTTATTCTGTTGGTGTTCAGTCCTCAGAATCACTGAGGGAGTAAGGTGGGGAGAAGAGAAACAAAGAAAGTAAATGCTGTTAAACTGGAATTATGGAGAAATTATTATATGACAATAAAATAGTAAGAATACCAGTTCTGAAGGTTACAAAATACAAAGATAAAGCCACCTCTTCAGAAAGTTCCCTGAAATATTTGATAGCTTTACATAATGAACTAGATATTGCTGACACATCACTTGCCATCTTAAAATTTATCTGCCATATTGTCTATAAGGTATGCGATCCCTCTTCCAATTTATTGTCCAACACATGCAGTTAACTATTAATGAAAGGACAAAACTATATGGATTATTAAACAAATGATATATGGAGCTGTCTACTTAAGTGCATGATAGCTGAAAGGTAGATTAATTTAGTATATGTCAATATATGGTAATCACTTGAATTATGCCACCACAGCAAAAAGATCAAAATGATTCCACTCGAGTACCTCAGGTTAGGGACCAAAATCTGTGCTTGGGCAACTGCTTTTCAGGGCTGTCAGGTGTTAAACATGCAGCTCACAATCTTCACTGACCTCAGCAAAGGCTGTCATTGCTAAGCATTCCTGAAAATAAGATCATCTGAATTTTGTGCTACTCTGCCTAACTCTTGGCTTCAGTTTGAAAACTTTGTCCAGAGGTATCTCAGGAAGTGAGGGTTAAACATCTCTTCTGTCAGCTTGACTGAGATTTATTGTGTAATGCACTTCCTCCAAAGAAAGATGTTTAATGCTATTGATTGCAAGGTTGCCTACTTAAAATAGCATAATGTGACAGATGATGGATACCACATAGAGCAAAATTGTAAGGTAATTCAATATATGGGCATGTATGGTATGTATATCAGAGTAGCAGCTTCATTCTTCATGAGGGTTAGTTAGAAGGTCATCTATTTCACTTAAAGGCATTGAACGTTTTTGTTAGTTTGACAGCCATTATGGGCTTGATCCTGTTATCCAAGGCAGTCATTAAACTCCTATTGACCTAAAGCGGGTAGGAGTGGGGCCAAGCTTTAGAATATGCAAAGCAGACACTACAAGAAGAAAAAAAACTGATGGATAATACTGCAGAGTGAAAAAAGCATTATGGCAGCTGCTATATATAAACAATAAAAATCCTAAGAAATCCCTGATGATTTCAAATGTTTTGTACCACAGTATTACTTGTGTTAAAAATTTTCCTGCTAAACTTAGGATTTTCTCAATCTTTATAAAATTTATGCAACTTTGTACAGTTGCTTTTTTTGCATCATAGAGCATATTAACTGCTTACACTTTTTAACTCTGTGTTTATTCTTAGATAGGGATAGTTGGATGGTCTGTAGGCCTCATAAAAAAATCAGTGTTTTTAAGGGCATTTAGATTAATTCTTAAATCTGTATTAGAAAAAGCAGGTAGGAAGAATGCAAAGAAAACTTTTTCTGGAAACAAGTATGTTTATTAATGAAGGAGTGAGTAAAAGAGACAAATTTAGGAGAAAAAGAATACATCTATCATTGCAATTCATTTTATGCTCCAGCACAAAACCAAACTCAAGCCATTTCTTCTTTTTTCAATCTGTCATGTGTCATCAGTCTCTTTCCTTCTTATTTGCATCTTCCTGTGAAACTTTGGGGTATTTGCTGCACGTGCTTAGGAGTACACAGAAAGAAGACTGGGACTGATCTGATGTACAAATGGGCTTCTACCCTCTTGGTGATGCATATTTCAGCTTGACACATCCGCCCAGAAAGTCCTCATCTTCCAAGACACACTTGGGAAAGACTCAAGTGCAGGGCTAGACTGAGGGACCACTCCTTGTGGAGAGCCACTCTGCTATCCTGCTAATTCTCCTCCCTGAGCTACAGCAGCTCCTCAGTTGTTAGCAATATTTTCCATGGCTATTTTTTGAGAAGCAGGATGTGAGGAGGTAGAAGAATTGCTTCACTGAATGAATCTGCATGTGGGAAATGGCCTGAAATGCCATTTAGGTAGCTCAGTGGTATTTCTGACTGCACAACAAGAATAACACAAGATTTTATGCAGGATTTGGAGAGTCATCCCCATCTTTCACACTGAGGCCATTTTGGTTAAGTGCTCTAACACCATCACCTCAGTGTTTTGTTTTCAGGAAT